>NC_136944.1:13568571-13903571 GCF_949987615.1 Pollachius pollachius
GGAAGGAGAGAAGGGGATAGGGGCTTCTGCACTCCAGCTTTCTGCATTCCAGCATAACAAAAAGACGAGGTAGTATTTGTTTGTTTGTTTGTGTGATCGTTGTGTTTTTTATGTGTGTTTTTTTGCATGTATGACAGAACAAGACGGCTTGGAAAAACACTAGGAGCCAAGAGAGGGCTGGGGAGAGGAAATAAGGACACACTGGCATGATAAATGTGCTCCAATTAAACCTGCTGTCAGAATGTATTTTTTGTTCCAGCCTGGCTGTATTTCCTTAGTGTCGTCCAGGTTCACACAAGGTCCCGTCATCGCTGTTCTCATTGTTCTTTCAGTGTTTGTTCCGGTCCCAGAGCTGTGTGGCCACAGGAACATAATTCACTCTCTGGATGTTGTCACTTCCTATTCATTTGCATAATGAAAAAACATCCCAATGTTCTGGTCTGCTTTGTTCATTCTATTGTCTATACTTTACACACCTTTGAATCCACAACCGAGGTGTCCACACTGTCTGTCCGCGCTTCCCTCAAACTGTCTCAACTCATACCTTCTCTCATGTTCAGGTCCACTGGTGTCTGGGTTACACGATAGTTATATGTCATTATTTTCAAAAATAGATGTTTTTCCCACCCCAAAGCAGCAACATCAGAAAGAAATGTCAGGGCATGGCCAGCAAAAAATATCATTGGTCTCTCACACACAAAAGAATACATGTTGCAGTTGCCCTTTATTCAATAGCTATACTGAGTGTTTAAAGTAAACTGGTATTCAAAGCAAGGAATGAGGACTAGAGTTACTAGTTTTCACAAGCAAGAAATACATACATATACATGTGGTTAAACCTGTGTAACGTTTTCACTGCAGCTATGGTTTTTGTTCAAACTTATTTCCAAATAATTTCTAAAATAATAAGAATAAAACCAGTGCTTTGTTCACAATTAGTCTATTTGTTTTGTGGAAGAAAAAGACAAGGGGAACCAATTTTTTAATGAGAGTGCAATGAAAAATATGTTTAAAGCAGGTCTCTTTCAAATAGAGAGGCTCCATTATATGGTTGACAGAGAGGGATATCTTTTTAACTTGCTCTGCTTTACGTCTCTGCTCTTGGTTGAGCTTCTACCACTGATTTAACACATAATTATCTTGGGGATTTGGGAGTTTAAGTGTCTTATTAACTGATTGGATCGCTCACTCCCTTGTTCAACAGTGCCACTCTGTACTCAAAGCTTTGCTTATCACTGCGAATGGATATAAAGTGAACAGAAAAAAGTAAATGGGGTTGAAGGGAAACAGCAGGATATTATTTTAGAACATTGCATTCAAATACACTCTTTCTATTTTTAGCTCTCTAACTTTCTCGTTCTCCCCATATCCAGATCTCTTTTCTGCCCATCTTCAAGCCCATGATATAGATCAGTGTTGCGTTCCCATAAAAGGGGGAAATTTCCAATTTTGAGTTTCCTCATTAAAAAGCCCTACAGTGTATAATCCATATTTTAAATCCTAGCTGCAGCAATACAAAGCTCTAGTCAATATCAACAACTTGTAAGCTATAAGGCTGGTAGTACAGGTATTACAAGTTGCAAATCCATCCTCTCTACTGGCTCTGAATGCAGCATTAGCAGTTGCCTGGAATATGAAGATCATTCTCTATCCAGCAGGCCTAAGGTTAACATACATTACTGATATCAATAGACAGCTCCTTCCCTTTAGCCTTGCACTGAAAGGAAAGAGCACAGCTTCAGCTTACAATAAAGGTCATGCTTTAATCCTAAAGGCTAGCAAGAGACTATAGCTCTGGCAAAGCAGAATAGGTAGCTTCAGTGACCTAGCACGGTTGGCATTAGTGGAGCACAAGACAAAGGCTGGGCATATGAACTGGGTTGCCTTTTACATCTATAAAATTAATTGTGCTTCTCAATAAATAATAATGGACTCAACATTTGACCAATACATTGACGTTTATTGTCCCTTATATCCTGTCCCTGTCTGTATCCTTGATGCCATACATACCTGTTCAAATAAAGGTAGCAAAAAGTACTGTACTGAGTACTGTGATCCATGCATTAGCCCAAAAATAGAATAGTTCACTGTTTGAAGGTCAGCATCAACAGGAAACAAGACCAGTGGGGGAATCAGACAACTCCTGTCTCATGTCAGAAAATCAACACCCTGTCAATAGATGCTTCTTGCTCCTTCATCAGCTTGGGGTCAGCCAGAAACTGATGAAATGGATGGAAAACCAATACGTGTTCATCATCCGTCAGTGTGTATCAGAATGCTTAAAAGATTTCTACCCATATACCTCTGTAAATATACTATGGTTCTGAATTCAACTTAAAAATCCGTTTTTGTAGTGTTATGGATAATGGCCATTAGCTGTATCTATGTTTTCATGGGCTTTTATGCTATAATGGACAGGAACCTGTAGAGAGACAGCAAAGTGGGTCAAAAGATGTTAATTAAGATACTTTGCAAGGGACTTCCGGACGGAATCAAACCTGGGTTATTGCAACATATTTCCTACATGGTTAGCGCACTACCGAGTTGAGCCACCGATCCACACCCCCTGAATCTGTTTTCGATTTGAAGGATGCACAATCTGCTTTGTCTCTGCTTGGCCACAAATTGTTGTTTTGAGAATAGACGCGAGTACACATGCCAGAGTGACACATTTATTTACTAACAGCCTCGGTGCAAAACAGCTGAGACGTTGCGACCGCGGGGCTAAGAGCCGAGAAGCTGAGAGGGGGGAGGAGGAAGGACACCAGAAGGCGATTCAGGAGCCAATGTGAGGAGGTGTTAAGAACAACAGGAGATGTCAGTTGCCCTAGTAATCAGAGTAGCAGAGTTTTCACAGTTACGGTTGTAACCATCCACCCTTATTGTTTTCATGGTAACGAAGGACACGTCCACAAAGTTCTGCGCGACTCTTGTGTTGATTAGATGTCCAGAAACACACATAAACACACGCTCACAGAAACAGCTCATCTTAATATCCAATCTAATAAATATCACTTAGGGTTGGCTACATAATGGCAATGTAGTTGTAAAAGAGATACAATTCAGTTGAAGGATATTCACCAAGCGTCAAGCGTTTAAAAAAAAAAATCATCCCTCAAGCACAAACCAAATTCTAAAGAGACTTTACACAGCCAGTTTTGGTTAGGCTTTGCGGCTATAAAACTCTAGGGCAGTGGCGCTATAGGGTGATGGACAAAATACAAGGGCTCTGAGGCCATAGGGTTATGGGACTATAAGGCTATGGGGCTATAAGGCAATGGGGCTATATGGCTATGGGGCTGAGAGGCTATAGGGCTGAGAGGCTATCAGGCTATGAAGCTATGGTGCTAGAGGCTATTGGGCTAAGAGGCTAAAGGGCAATGGGTCTTATGGTGTCTACTTACGAGGCATGATCCCCTGGTTGATCAGCTCCTGTCTGGACCTCCTCTGCTGGAGCTTCAGCTGGAGGACTGTGGAGAAGAGAGAGGAGGGAGAGACATCAGGAGGGTGGAGGAGAGAGAGAGAGAGAGAGAGAGAGAGAGAGAGAGAGAGAGAGAGAGAGAGAGAGAGAGAGAGAGCGAGAGAGAGAGAGAGAGAGAGAGAGAGAGAGAGAGAGAGAGAGAGAGAGAGACATCAGGAGGTTGGACATAGAGATATATCAAGAGGTTGGACATAGGGAGAAATCAGGAGGTTGGAGAGAGCGAGACATCAAGTGGGTGAAGTGTGAGAGAGAGACATCAGGAGAGTAGAGTGAGAAAGAGAGACTTCAGGTGGGTGGAGAGAGAAAGACAGACTTGAGGAGGGAGGAGAGAGAGACATCAGGAGGGAGGAAAGAGAGACATCAGGAGGGAGGAGAGAGAGACATCAGGAGGGAGGAAAGAGAGACATCAGGAGGGAGGAGAGAGACATCAAGAGGGAGGAGAGAGAGACATCAGGAGGGAGGAGGGAGAGACATCTGTAGGGAGGAGAGAGAGAGAAAACAGTGGATTGAGGGAGATATCAGGAGGTTAGAGTGAGAGAGAGAGATATTGAAACCACACGTCTTGTTTTTTATCAGCTCTGAGATCTTTTTCCCCTGAGCACAAGTCACACACTTTCACAGCCCAAAAAGTGAATGCTTGAAAACCTCCTCCAGTGAGATCATTCATACACATCCTAACAGACAGCCAACATGAATGCTTTGCTGAACATTTCCATGCAACTGAATTAAAACCTTTTAATTAAAACTATTTGCAAAAAAGTCAAAAGTAGGCCTATTCTATGCAGGGGTTTCAATTATTTTCATACATTATACATTATGTTTTGCAAATAATCACCAAGGAATTGATCCAAAGCTCTACTAAAGCTAAGAGTAATCAGTGACAGCTCATAGAGGGATTACACACACAAATAAACCAACATTTCCCAACAGTGTTATACTTTTAGAGCTAAATCAGAACCAGCTGAGAGAAGGAACAATTCTGTTGATGCCTTTTCCCTTATGAAATACGAAAAGGTTCCAGGCGCCACCTACTGTTAACTATGGAGCATAGTAGGTGTAAAAATCTATTTTTTTATGGTCATTGTAGGGAAAAATAATGTCTTGTTGACTACATTTCCCGTTTGACCTAGTATCTCTCGTGGAATCTAACAAGGTAATATAGATGAGATCTCACTTGATTGGAGTAAGAATACAAAAAAATATAAACATTACCAGCGTTGATTCGAAACAAATAATAATTAATAGCAGGGTGAATAATTTAAAAGGACCTACCAGAAGCTAAGAGAGAAGAAAAAAAACGGAATATATATTATGCGGTTAGTAAGCTAACCGCATTTTCTCCAAAATAGAACGAATATTTAATTTTGATTTAATCATATTTAATACAATCATATTGTGAAAATATCTGTACAACAGTAGGAGATTTTCTGGGCAATTGTGGCACAGAACCTAGGCCTGAAACCTCCATACGAAAAGAGGCGAAATGACGCCTTCTTTCCTGTTTTGATATGGAGATTTGAATTGAAGTGGTACCCTTGTCTACCGCAATAAAACACAATGTCCGTTCTCAAACTTTCTATCAGCTGTGTTTGGCCATTAATAGTCCCTGGAGTGAGAAGATTAACAACATGACAAGGAAAACCACAACAAAGTCATGGATAATAATTAGCTGTTTTTTTTATGACAAAGAATTGGACAAATTAGTATCGAAAATATGTCATGGAGACAGATATCCCTCTACCAGAAGTCCCTCCCTCTCTCTTTTACCACCAAAACCAAGTGATTAAAACAGATATCGCTCCCTCCGAACTCCCACCCTCTCTCGGCAATAATGCATATTGTGTGTGTATGTGTAACACTACCACTTCAACCAATTCCCTCTTTCTCTCTCTCTCTCTCTCTTGCCCAGTCCGTCTCTGTCTCTCTCTCTCACTCTCTGCTGACATCTTGCTCTTTCGCCCTCTCTTGCCTGCTTCTATTTGTATCCATGCTGTAACAGTCTGGAACCCTATCCCTCTCGATCCCTCTGGAGTTATAGGAGGTACTACTGTAAACACACACAAGCACACACAGGGCCACACTGGCACACACAAACACACACAGGGGCACTAATGCACCGCTCATGCACAAACATACATACACACACAAACACACACACACACATAGATACACGTTTTCCCAAACCCATACACAAACTCACCCCCGCATACACCCATACACTCACACACACACACACACACACACACACACACACACACCCCACCTTGTAATGAGATAATGTAATTGAAAGAAAAAAGCTGATATAAAAACAAATCACTCACATACACATACTCAAAGACGAACACACACACTTGCACACAGACAGCAGCATTATACCATAATATATAATTTTCTAGGTTGCATTTACTGATCGCTTTATTCTATACTTGAATTCAGCTGCTCCAAGAACAATGGCGGGGGAAAAAAAGGGTAACTAACTGACGTCTGGCAGACAACAGTTTTCTGCCTATACTGGAGCATAGGCAGACAACTGTTGATAAGTGGATGGAAACAGACCAAAGATGATCGAATAGTTTCCGCGTTGGACTGGTTTGTTTGGTTTGGCAAACTCAAACGAGTTGATTTGAGTTTTCTACTTGCAAAGAATTCTGATCCATTACTGCAGTCAATACATAGCATGTGTAATATCTAACAAGCCTCTGTTTACTGTTGAATAAGAAACAGAAAAAGAAACGGAAACAGTAAACCACCAGTGAACCGCATATCTGACTACAGTGGAGTCGTCATTCCTAGTTGAAGTATGGTAATGAAGACTACCATACCCAACATCCATAGGCTCCTACTCTGATAACACTATGTCTTGAATAGAGAGCTTCTACACATCATAAATTAGTCTGCAATTTTTCTGCAGCCATCAAATGCCTTTATAGATATATTATAGTCAAACTACACAGTCATACTCTAAAGGAAGACTCTACAGTCAAGTCAAACTCTAGTCAAACTCTACAAACTCTATGGACAAACTACAGTCAAATTATACAGGCAAACTTCAAACAAACTGCAGACTAGCTCTACAGTCAAATTCTACAGACAAACAACAGTCAAACTCAACAATACACTCACTCTCGTCATGCTGGTTATTGGGTTCATGGGGCGGGAGTTAAGGACTGACTGTGACCGTGGTAGACGCTGGCTAAGCTCCAGCCACTCTCCATCTGATATCCTGTAGGACCCCTTGGCCCAGAATAAACCAGACCTGGATGACATCCTGCATGGGAGGCCTAGAAAGACCCCAAAGAGCTGGGTATTTTTCTACCTTCGTAAAGTGAACTAAATTCAAGGACTGATGTTAACTGACATTAAGTTTTCCGACATTCAGTTAGCTGACGTATTAATAACTTACAATTTGTAAAAATGGATCAACATTAATTTGGCATTAAATGAGCTCTGTAAAAAAAAGGACAGTGGACAGTGCAAATGCCATAGGAAGAATTAAATTCTTCACACCAATCAGAAAGACTATGACAGTGACCATACTTGACCGTAAACACAATAAAGCTATTTCTGAGAATCGCTTTATTAACACACCCATGGGTGCTTCTTACTGAGAATATGGTTCTCTAGGGGGCCCTAATGGGGCGAGATGTACCAGTTTCCATAAACACCCAAAAGAAGGCTTTGAAGATATTACAATGCATTGCTTAGCAATAAGAGTCTCATTCATTTCTTCCAGAGGGATATACTTCTATACAGTGGTTGTTCAGTTACGCCAACAGTGGACGTTTACACCATGCTAATGTGGACATGGTGGGACCAATAAGAAGATCATCAAATCCATCCAACAAATGTTTTTTGCTTCCCTTCCTTCAAAACAATAAAATACCAATCAAACACGTGTAAAGGGAGGGTAAAAAGCATGTGGTAGAGAGGGTACAATGCATGTTAAACTGGTTCCAACCTGTGACTGTTTGGGAAAGAGGGTTCCCAGGGCTTCCAATGGAGTCTTACTGGGGGAAATAAACACTACTTAAGATTAGGAGGAGACGGAGGAACAGTTGTTGTGGCATTTAAAAAGAAATGATTGATTACAGCTTACGTGTGCTCAGGCTCTATGATTGACCCTCTATCTGTGTTCTACCCTCAATGTATACAAACTGTGTGCTTTAACTACTGTCTTTATCATTTAACCAACCGCTATTAAATACAATGTGATTGAGAATGTATATACTTTTTTACACTGTTTACAGTTTTAGAATTTACTTATATATTTTAATATCTATGCAAATTCATCTTTAGTAAACAGACACACTTTAAACGTTTAGGAGAGGATAAGAAGGCACGTCAAAGTACCATTCCCTCAGGACCTTTTTCACTGTATTTAAGTCTAGTTGGATTGGGATGTATCTAACGCTTGGCTTTCAGTAAACACCCTGGGTTTCCTGCCCCCGTTAATAAATTACTGATTTCACGGCACACTTGTATCAAGCATCACAGGTACAGGTATCTCACACCAAGAGTCTCACCTTGTCTGATGCTCTGACAGGCCTGCCGTATGGCTCGTTTATCCATACCGTTCCCCATTGGTTGAGCCCTAAAGGGGGCGGGGTCAACACAAAGGTGTGCTGGAGGCTCCAACATGGCGAACCGCAATCAGAGCTGATGAAGTGATAAAAGTTCTCAGAATTGGCAGTAATGGCTGATACCGATGAGAGAGGAGATGGCTATAAAGTCCCCTCAAAAAACATTACTCAATTGTGACTTGATTAAATGTGGGTTTAATCGCAAAATAACACCTCCCTCAGGTTCCACTTCACAAATACAGCCTGCCAAGTAAGAATTTGGTTGTTAAAAGCAGAAAAAAAGATTCTTTGTTCAAGGCTCAAACAGCAACTTAGTCCACCAGCCATAACAGCAATTGGAAATAGAAACAGCAAGGTAGAAATAGATTAAAAAATTGAAATGTCTCACTGGTTTACATGGAAAGGAAAAGAGGACTGAAGTTCAACTCAGTAGGAGCAGCTCTGATGCATCTACAGCAGAGAGAGAACTGGCTCCCCGGGAAATCTGCATGTGTGTGTGTGTGTGTGTGTGTGTATGTGTGTGTGTGTGTGTGTGTGTGTGTGTGTGTGTGTGCTTGTGTGTGTGCACATACGCCTGTGCGTGTCGGATGCCAACTAATACCTTGTTCAAGCAGTTTGTCGCAGCTGTTGCTGTGCTCAGTCATTTCTTCTGGTTGACGGACACAAGCATAGGGGGACATGCGCACACACACAGACACACACAAGCACACCGCTCGCTAGATTCCTCCCACTTTGCACCTATGATCTCAGCCCCGCTGGTGTCAAAAGGGTGCTGTTGCACCTGCAGGGGGACCTTACAGCTTTGAACCGTTAGCCTAGTTGCTAGGCTTACGGTGTGAGCTGTTGGGCCACCTTTAGCCTAGCGGCTAGGTTAAAGGGGTCATCCCTATGTTCCCCAGGTCCTATGTTCCCCGGGTGCAAAGGGTGAGGGTCAGGGTGAGGGTTAACCCTCACCCTAACCATAACCAATCGGAGGAGAGCCATTCGAACCAATCAGAGGCGAAAAGGGCAGTACTCGCCCCTACCATCTTATGAAAAAAAGATTTGCTCACAGGGTCCTAAGTTCCCCGGTCACATACAAAGTGGGGAACATAGGACCCGGGGAACATAGGACCCGGGGAACATAGGTACGCTCCCGGTTAAAGGGGTTGGCTGGTAGGCCATCTAGCTTCTAAACTAAAGGTGTGAAGTGGTTGGCCAACTTTAGCTTAGTGGCCGGGCTAAAGGAGTGTGCTTGTGGACCACCTAGCTGCTAGGCTAAAGCTGTGTGATGCGAAGCTGTGAGGTGGCCCGGCATCGCACCATGCATCGTACACCACCCGCACAAATTAGTTAGTGTAGTATCGCTACACAACGAGTTGGGTAAGAACAGTCATTGACTAGTCATTGTTATTGTTAGCTAAATTGGTGGCCAGATTAAAGCAGCAATGTAATGAAATGTGTAAGAGGATTTCAAATCGACATTAAAACGATCAACGTTATACAAATACAAAAACATCTCATTACGGGCGCAGCCATCTTTGTTTGTCGAGTCGTACGGTCAACCTCACTGAACCCGGTGGACTCTCAGAAGGATGAGTGGAACAGGTAAAAAGGGGGCGTGCTTCGATGAAATTTCGCATGAAAGCTGGGAGATTTCTCACTCTGCCACTAGTGCGGGTGGTGTACGATGCATCTCGAACACACCATTAATGTGTGAGTCAGTATGCCAGGCTATGTATACAATAGGCCCTAGCACATACATAGCACCTGGCACATACATAATTTCAAACCAACATAATATATCCATCTGACATCTGTGTTGTGTACGTTTAACTGTTTTTAATTTGCCTATTCAGTATTTGTCGTCTCTGAATTCTGTGCAGTCTAGTATTTATAATACCTCTTAACCCACATAATAAACACTTTATAGCAATGCAGTACATATATCAGATTCCACTGACCATTTAAAATATTTGCAACGCATTCCTACCCTTGAAACCAAACAGCTTTGAAAGGCCCAGTCGTAGACTTAAATGACAAATCTAAACTATTTCTGGATCAAATTACAATTCTGCATTGGTTTATTGCCTCATTGTTTTTGCAGGTCACACCACCTGTCTCTCTACATCTACCGAGAAGCCACACAATCTGTCTGTCTATCTGTCTGTCTGTCCATCTATTCCTTTGGCATGATCCTGGCTTTAACACGACAACCTGCTCCAAATCGCTTACCATTTGCAGTCTCATCCCCATGACCAGACATTCTGTCAGGGAGGGACAGAATAACATGATGTGACAGAATAACAAAATAGGACATGGAACTATGCTCCTCTCCCTGTCCGTCAGTTATGTGTTGAGTATTCTGTCGACAGGGAAATGTGTGTGTGTGTGTGTGTGTGTGTGTGTGTGTGTGTGTGCGTGCGTGCGTGCGTGCGTGCGTGCGTGCGTGCGTGCGTGCGTGCGTGCGTGCGTGCGTGCATGCGTGTGTGTGTGTATGTGGGTGGCTGGGTGGGTGGGTGTGTTTGGGGGGTACCAATAACGGAGCATAAATACTTTGTCATAATGCAGTTACAATTGATTATTTTCATAGTCCATTTATCAATTGATTCATCACAGCTAAAGCCTAAAATTATATTTAGACAAAGTGCTTGCATTTCAGAAACTATTAAACTATTAAGAGGGAATGTTGTGTAATTTTACTAGATCAATTGCTAAAAACAATTGTTGGCTATCTAAGAACATAGTCCTTTATCTGTGGATTGACTCAGCGATCCATATTTTAACGAGTGATAATCTTCGTGATCTTGATATACATCTAAACCACCCCTTCTAATGGTTCTTAACCAAATTCATATATTTTCACACTTGACTTTATTTAGCCTCAGGACAGGAAACACTGCGGCGTATCCTTTCAACTTTCTGCAGACGTTGAAGATCAGAGGTGTGTGTGTAATTTTCATAGTACCCCTTAGAAGCCTGTCTCCATGGCTGTTGACAAAAGCAATAGCCCTGATGATGTCAGCCTAACTTATAGGCATCCTTAAGCAAGATGCCCTTTACCCCCTACCTGCTTCCTGAAGGGGAATCGTCACACTTGCTAATTTCTAATTTAACAGTGTTGCTTGAAGCGTGTTGTCCAAAAAAATCTGCAACATGAGTCTGAAATATCGACACCATTTTCTCTCAGGATCATAGCAAAGTTGGACTATAGGCACCATTGGTCCAGAATATGCGTTCTCGATTGGTTTGATACTGAAAAATTACAGAAGATGTTGCAGTCTGACACTTTTTCACAGCATGGGTAGAAAACGATAGTATCCTATATTAGAGATTAGCAGAGGGTGATGGTTCCCCTTTAATGAAATGTATCTGAATTCACTGTATGTCACTTTGGATAAAAGCATCTGCTCAACAACTAGTAAATAGTGTTATGCATATCATGTTCGATCTTGTGCATACATGACAGGATGCTACTGGGTTCAATCCCCCAAATCCGCAATTTAACCTGTAGGTATCCTATAGGGGGATTATTTGTTTATCAACACGGCGGATGCACGCGTAGAAAGATGGCAAAAAGAAAATTTGTTTGACCGGTTGCCATGGTTATCTCTGTGTGGTTAATTTGCAGTTGCGGTGTTAATTAGCAATTTTGTCAGATTACTGTTACATTAAACTGTAATCAGAAAATGTGCTTATATGCTATAGACCAGCGTTTCTCAACTGGTGGGTCGCGACCCAAAAGTGGGTCGCGGACTCATTTTGAATGGGTCGCGGAGTGTAGGAGAAAAAATAAAATAGCTAAAAATAGTACCAGTGATTAGGCCATCTGATTAGAGATGAGATTTTAGGTTATTTTTAGTGAGCCGGATAATTTGGATCAGCTCACCAACAAGAGCCGGCTCTTTCGGCTCCCAAACGGCTCTTCAAATGACCACTTATACCTTTTATAATTCAGCCAAATGTAGCCCGTTTTGACTTATGATTCCTATGTGTCGGCCTATATATCACTTTAATTACTAAGTTCAGCACTACCTATCTCTGCGAAAGTGGCTTCTCAACTTTGGTCCAGCTCAAGTCCAAGCATAGGAACAGGTTGGACGCTGAACATGATCTGAGAGTAGCTCTGTCAACCATCACCCCAGACTTTGAAACAAAGCACAGGAGACAGGAAAAAAGCACATCCCCAACTATCTGAAAAGCTTCACTGAACACTTGTTGAGTAAAAACAATCCGTTTACTAAGCCAACTTGAAGATTATATTTGTGTGATCAGTTATGATGTTCATCTTTTTCATATTCACCTAAATCAGCAGCACGCAGTATTGATTGATCAGTTTCTCATTGCTAGAGAGCTCTGTATGCAGGGATGAAAAAGGTTTTGTTTTTTAAGTAAAAAAACATGATTACAATTGTGTATGTGTGATTGTTTTAGAGAAATAAATTTGCTAGGTTTTAATAAAAATGGGTCGCAACATAATGACCATGAAAAATGTGGGTCCCAAGGCCAGATCAGTTGAGAACCACTGCTATAGACCCTATAGTATCTGTGGTATGAAGGGACGAATTTCAAATTATAAATATGTACACTTTATGTTGAAAGTATTGACCGTCGCGATACCCATTGAAACGAATGGCGAGGTGATTATTCCTCAAAACGAGAGCTGGTAAATTGTGAAAAATGAATTAAACTGTAATCAGACAACGCGGTTATATGCTATAGACCCTAGAGTATCTGTGGTATAAAGGCTGGGACTAATTTCGAATTATAAATATGTACACTTTATGTTGAAATTATAGACCGTCGCGATTTCCATTGAAACGAATGACGAGGTGATTATTCTTCAAAACGAGAGCTGGTAAATTGTGAAAAATTAATTAAACTGTAATCAGACAACGCGGTTAAATGCTATAGACCCTAGAGTATCTGTGGTATAGAGGCTGAGACGAATTTCGAATTATAAATATGTACAATCCATAACGTTAGCTCTCTGGCTCGTAGCTCATTGGACTATAATACCTCCCGTTGCCAAGTCGTAGCTAAGGTCCGTCCTATTTATGTGAAAAACTTTATATTTGGATTGTAAAACGCATGAAAATATAAATGAATGATCTTAATTTCTTTTCCTTGGCAAGTGACCATGGTATAAGCGGATAATCCCCTTCGAGGTGTCAAAAACATGTTTGATTGATCGTAATTAAAGGGGACTACTTTTTGAGGGAGATGAACACAAACAGAGTATACATTTAATAAGCATGCAATACGAATAAGAAAAGGCCTAATTATTAAAGTATTTGAATTGTTTTATTATGTTGGCAAGCAAGAAGTAGAATAAATGGGATAATCAGTCTTATTAAAAGGGTTTGTGCAACCAACCGCCCAACATGTTATGATTGCGGATCTTGTCACTCTCGTCTCTTTCTGCCAACGACATGCGCGTCGTAACTTATAATCCCTCTATAGCAAGATGCCCTAACCCCTGCTTAATGTCATGTATCAGACTTTAAAGTAAGTATTTCGACAACAACATCAACTTAATACATTCCAACAACATTTAACTTTGAAAGAGTGGCAGGAACGCTAAGGATAACACCACAGGTCAAAGGCCATTGTCAAAAACAGCAGCTGCTGTGTGTGTGTGTGTGTGTGTGTGTGTGTGTGTGTGTGTGTGTGTGTGTGTGTGTGTGTGTGTGTGTGTGTCTGTGTGTGTGTGAGCGAGAGACAGCATGTGTGGCCCTGCATTAGTAAAAATCCTGACTCAGCAACGTGACCTTGTCATTGGCTGATCGCACTGAGCTTAACCATTCGTTTCTGCATTTCAGTAGTCCTACACTGGCGGAGATGGAAAATAAATAAGGATTTTCTTTTGCCTCGAAAACCCATCACCTGAAGAAATCTGTGCTGTGACCATGACCAAAGAGTTTGGACAATCCATCAAAGGCTTAATGTCTTACAAAGATTTGATGGGCCACTTGGTCATTAAAAGCTTTGATTTATGTGAAGACATCAGAATCAAAGTTGTCTTTGTGATGGTCGAATAAAATGAAAATACTGTGGCACAGGAAAAACATTTCGATTGATTCAAAGAAGATATAGAAGAAGACCAGTACTTAGTTTGAATGTTATATCAATTCTTTGACAAAGCTAGACCTTTCCTCAATTAAAGAAAACCTATAATGAAAACACCTCTCTCTTCCTTGGTAGCTAAATGCCCTAGTCATTTTATGCATCTGTCTAAAAGCGCTGTTATTATTAGGCTGCATGTGATGCTCTGCTGACAGGTTACCCTATCTGAGCAGACTTCCCAGCCAGAAGCAATGGGCCTGCGGTTCATCACAGGTAGCCTAATACTCAATGGGCAGAAAATAGTGCAGAATTATCTGCGCCTGTATCTCGTTTTGAATAAGCGACTATCCGGAACACATTAGACATCTTTGGGGAGTAATTAAAAGTTTATTCCCCTCACATGAACAGGAACTAGGGAAACATATCTCTGCATGACAAAGGAAGTGGCTAACGGAAAGCTAATGCTCACCCAGCAAAAACCCGTATTCTGGATGCAAAATGATGAATTTGGACTTAAACAATTTGTCTGATCCGAATGGCAAAGGCCAATTTAGAGATATCTTGGAATAGCCCATTAATTATTAACACATTGAGTCCAAATGGGGGCAGACATAACATTTCAACCAATGATAATGCATTGTGCATGATTTGATCATCTGAGTCAACCGATGACCAAGTATCAAAAGGTCATAGCCAGGCCTGCCCAAAATTCAACGTCTTTAAAAAGTAACCTTATGTGTCATCGCCAACCCTGGGTTTCCATGAACTGTTGTTCTGTTTCTAAATTAACTTCCCGGGCGCAGCCCCTTCTGTGCAGCACCTTCACCGCAATGTGGCCTCCCCTTCCTCTCCCTTCTATCCATCTTTTAATATTAACTATTTTGGGTTAGGGGTAGGGGCATCTTGCTCAAGGTTGCCTTCAGACTGACATTTGGGATCAAACCCAGTACCTTTCAGCTTGGAGTCCAACACCCAGACAACTACCCTCTCCTGATCCCTTTATCTGCTCCTTACACTGCAGATGATCTAAATCTAACTTTCCGGCTTTTGCCCTAGCAGTCTTCGTCTTAGTAGTAGCTGCAACTCTAAACACGAGGTTGCACGCTGCACCTTTCACTTATACTAAAATATACTAACACCACACACACATACACACAAACACACTACTCCCCCTCCCCTAAGTCATAAAACTGATGGCATTTCAATACCCCTCCTCCTCTACAGTATTCCCTCCCTCTGGTTTAAATGGCAGACCCAGCTGGTCGCATGGCTAAATCTAGGACCTCCTCCCGGGTGCAAACTGGGGCTAAGGTTACTAGCAGCGGATAGCCTAGCCAGTAGAGACACACATTCACTCACATACACACACACACACACACACACACGCACGTGTAAAAACATACACACACACACACATATACACAAACACACGCTACCACGCACACACCCGCACACATACATATACACACAAACACACACACTACCACACACACAGACACAGACACACACACACACATACATACAAACACACACACAAACACATATACATACACACACACACACACACACACACGCTACCACACACACACCCGCACACGTACATATAAACACACAAACACACACTACCACACACACAAACAAAAAAAACAAAAAAAAGTAAATTAAATAACTTAATAAGGAATAATAAGGAATTTGTTAAATTCATGAATGAGCTAAACCAGCCAGCCACGCTAGCTTGTTCCCTAATTAACACCTGATCTATCTGCCTTTGGTCTTAACTAGCAATGAGCAAAACACCTGCTGGTATTAGGTATCAGTCAACTAGTCACCAAATTAGTGTCTGTGAATATCCCAGAAACAAATCATGGCATCCCTCTTTATTTATTATTATTGTTCACAGAATTATTGCTATTATTATCATTTAATATATTCAAGTTGGAATTCATATTTAGTTTAGTTTTGAAACACTGACTATATGTGTGGAGAAAGTGTTTATAATTATCATTTTTCTAAATGTCCATGAATAGCTACAGTTCAAACAACTACTGTATACTACATCTATGTTATAATTGTATTGTATTGTATTGTAATTGTATAATTGTAAGTACTGACTTTTATTCTTAAATCAATACTTTCAACTGACTTTTTCTCTGCGCCTTTATTACGGAGGCATGTTGCGATGCTCACATCGGCCAAAGGGTGGCGGCAAACCTCTGGTGAAATCAATGTTAACAGCTTGTCAAATTATTTAATTTAATACACTTGTTATAACGTTAAAATATGCTGTTTGAGTCGTGATGCTTAATCGTTAATATCAGGTAAAATTTCAATGGGATGGTACAAGTAATTGTTTGGTTAGAAAACTTTTTATTTGTTAATGGACTGTGTTAAGACACAGAAAAGGCAGAGCGACCCACATCTCACTGAACGATGAAAACATTCACACCTGCTTACAAAGAACCCTCAATTTGGTCCATCTCAAGGGCGGCTGTACTGCAAAGTTTCTCTCCCTAAAAGAGACTACTTGATTCATTATACACATTCAATGGACATGCTTACCACACTAATGCACACAAAAACACACACACACACACACACACACACACACACACACACACACACACACATTCACTCTCACACCGATGAACACTCAGACACATGCTTTTTCATAATCACACACACACACACACACACACACACACACACACACACACACACACACACACACACACACACACACACCTGGCCGTGAGTCAGCTTTGTAATTTAACCAGCTGTACAATAAACCCTGAAAAGTGAAGTGTTTACAATAACATACAGACTGTATGCCTTAGTGTTTGGTATGTTTGAGAGTGAGATCAGAGAAAGACAGTTGCTTAAGTGCTACTACACAAGATACACACACACACACACAGGCACACACCTACACACCTATTTATCCGTTGGCAGTATTTGTAATTCACTGATAGCAAGGTCCACCTGGTAAGTAACACTGTGCTCATGTATTTGTGTGACAGTCTTTTCTGCTGAGCATGAGGTAATGCAGGGAGCAGTCGAGGTATGCCTGCTATGTAAACACAATGTGATGGCCATGGTACTATGACAACACACTGGTTGTAAACACATCCTATTCTCTCTATCTACGTCCCTCTCTTTCTTTCTCCCTCTCATTTCTTCTGCAGGAAGAGATGTAGAGAAAAACAAAACACACATGTCCTCCAGTGAAATAGACTCATTTCCATAGGACGTTTGTCGTGGGTTTTATTTGCATGTGCTCTACGATTATTATCTCACAGATAATAAATGGTTCATACCTAATTTTATCAACACTGTGTCCAATGTTTAACCAAATGTCTTTCATTTTTGAAACGTTTGTAAAGTGTGTAACGTGTGCTTGACACCAAAACAACTCCATTCTTCACACGGTCCTGCAGCCGTATCTTTCCCAGCACGGGTGAGGAATATAAGATTAATGCTGCACTGCTTTGCTTCAAATTCAACATAGTAGAGTTTGAAAATAATAACAAATAAACAACAAACCAAATTGAGAACTGCACAACTGTCAACAAATTCATGACACCATCATCTATTTGATATTTAAAGCGTGGAAGAGGTAAAAATATTTGGTGATTTGAGTAGTGAGTACTTGGTGAAGGGAGATTCCACAAAATTGTCAAAACAAATTTCCAGGGATTTATCTGAATTTCATTTTAATTCATAAAATTTCAATGTGGGCTGTCACTCACTGTTCCTCCTCTCTCTGATTGGCAGAAGCTTGTGGGCGGGTTGAAGGTTCAACTCCTGCAGTTCATTAACTACTGCCTCGCTCTTTGGTCTTGCAGCTCCAGCCCCTGAGGTGGTCATCGCCATGGTTACAGACACGGAGTCAGAACTAGAGAAGAGCAAAACACACACACACAATTACTTTATTTAACTTTAAATAAAGTATATAAAATGTAGAATAGTCATAATAATATAAATGTAATTTTCTTAAATACATATTCTGCCTGCAATCCCCTTCCCTCCGAAACATTACCCTAAGATCGGATTGTAGGTTTTTAGTTCTACAGTTAAACTCGTTCTCTGCAAAGTAGAGGAGAGTGAGTGAGCTGACAGGGAAGGCATGCATTGGGCTGTTGTCGAGGTATGTGTGTTTGGAGGGGTTATTCGGTTATTGATGGGTCGATCTCAAAGCAGTCCATTTCTGACCCACGCGTTCTCTGCAGCCTTTCACTCTCTCTCAAGTGACACACTGCACTGCCATCTAATCCCCCTCCTCCTCTCTCTCTTTTCCCCTCTGTCCACCTCTGTCCTTACCCTCCCGTCATAACGTCCAGAACTGACTGACTCCCTCAACAGCCCATAATAAACAGACAGAGCCCAACCACCTTCCCAAAATGAGAGGCATCATATGTTGTCTTACACTACGGCAGATGTTTTTTAGAACTGAGAACAGTCACAGACCTCTACATGAAGTTAATTACATGCAGAGAAGGAGTTTGTGAAGTAAAATAATATATTTTTTCTATGGTTGGATGTTCCTGGAAGAGTGTAGTCTTCATATGTTTTTTGTAACATGGCATGGTTCAAAAATGACAAAGCTTGGAATGACCTGTTCGCCAACTCCATTTGTTATATCAATGCCAAGACAACAGCAGGAAAAGATATTCAATAGAAACGCTTCAAATGAATTGAAATCGATTGTAATGATTTGACGTGCTCTGTTGAATTAGGTTGGCTTCTCTATAATAACTTTCCCTAAGACTATTTGGATTCTCCAAGGGATTATGTCATTGCTGCCAGACAGGATGTCATCATGGCACCATCACAAGAGGCATTAACATTCAAAAATATGACAGCAATTTGATTAATCACACGCCAACAGCATTCGGACCATGTAGCATTGAGGGATTGGACCACTTCTGAGGGTGGTCAGGTTAAATCAAGGCCCCTTTACACAGAAAAGTTATTTTTAGGCACTGGTCTAAGCCAATGCTAATATTTAAAAGTAAATAGCAATGTAGTTTGCAGTGCATGAGGAATGGGAAACATCTCTTTATTTATGGCTGAGAAAGTATCCAAGGAAAACGGCATGACCAAATGACCAAAGAGTAAAAGAGTAATTTATTTTAGGACACTGAGGTTAATTTTGGCATGAACTCCTTTGAGCATGAGTCATGTAATGTTGGAAGAAAACCCTCCCTGATAAATAGGGTAAACGTTAGCGATTTTATGTATCAACAAAATCACAGTGGAAAATGAGTGATGATTTTCTGGATAACCATTTAAGGTTAACAAAATCCTATGCATTTCCTTTTACTATTTACTACTATAATTTACACTTTAATCTAAAGCAAATTACAGAGAATTCTGATGCATGTGTTGCATGAAAGGTAAGGGCATCCAAGGATGTATACAGGTTAAGGTTAGGATGCAGATGTTGGAGATCCAACCACCTTAGGGGTGGGAGTTGAACCGCATACCACACAATGAAAAACAACAACTAACTCATTGAGCTTTCCAGATATGGTCAATTCCATCCTAAACTGGGATCACCCCAATTTTCTACTCTTATCAACATATCCTTTATGTGTGACCTTAGATAAAATTGCCTAATCAATCAGTGTTTGGCAGTGTTAAAGCAAATAATGTACTGTTTTAATCGAGCTCTATATGATTCATCTATTTTTATTATTAAAGAGCTATGTTTATTAACTCTCAATTCAATATATTCTGTGAATGACCTTCTTGGTTATTTTATTTTATTTTTTTTATCATTGTGTATAAGAATTAGCATAACTGATGCTTAAACTAAGTTATCCTCGACTTATAATAGTCATCAAGTATTACTATTGTTTTATATAATAAATATGCTTTTGTAGTTTTCTTCTCGACATGGTTTGTTATGTATGCTGTAAGGGTATATCTACCTATTAACTACCTTTTTGAAAAATACTTATTTGGGAATTAATCCAGATATCTGGTTCGCACATTTAACTAACGTTAACCACTATTCTTGGACTCAGCGGGAATTCACACAGTATCAAACCGGTGGAAAATACTACGATGAAGAAGGAAAATAAACGGTGCCTTAAAGATAAATACCTTATCATGCTGTTGCTCACTTGATGTCGTGATCATAACCAATTCCTATTCATTATTAACAACTAAACACGAGTTTACTGGTCCTTTGCATATTTTGACGGCTCGCTTTGCCAACGGTCGCTTCGCCTTCTTCGACCCTGCCATTTATCAATCGGTAAACTCCCTGCAGTTTCCAGCTTTACCTAGTGTTGGTAACACCATTTTATGCCATTATTATTCGAACGATAGTGATTCCAATGCACGGCAGCGGAACTTCAATCACCTGGGTGCTGATCAGTGACGGACTGAGATCAAAAAACGGCCATGGCATTTGCACCCGCCAGCGGCCCACGGGGCGCGCGCAACTCGCAGATAAGACTTTTCACGCACGGAAATAAAAACGCACTTTTGATAGCCCCAGTGATGGTGACCTTCACTAGGGCATAAACAACGCACAACCCAACTGCATAAAAAATGAATAGATCATCAGAGCCAGCTGCTCCATAATAAAAATATGTCTTACCGTCATGCAGTTAACAAAGTACAAAGGAGCTTGCTCTTCTCCGCAACCCTGTTTATCACGTCATCCGAATCCAAGTTCACACGGACCTCTTTCTCTGTCGCCATCACTGATGGCAACAGAGTATAGCTTTCAACTTCCACAGTAGGCCTATAGCGTCAAACTTCCAACAACCCCAAACACGGAGACGCGGTCTATCCTACTCGATTCGGTCTTGAAATTCCAAGAAGTCATTGCTTCATTTAAACTTTTGCAAACAAATAATCAAGGGTTGAGGGACTTGGAGAAATTTAGCTGCCGGATGGCCATAGAAAATGATTGTCGCTTGAAAGTGGGCCGAGATGTTATGGGGCCGCCGTTTGCGATGAAGGGGCCACAAGGCTGTGACAATCATGCCGCTCTCTGATTGGCCGGCCGACTCAAACGGCCCGCGAGGGCCCACGAGAGCCCGCGGCCCCCCTGGCATTCGACAGAATAAAGAACAGACCGCCAGACCGTCACTGGTGCTGATACCGTCTAGTTCTTTAGTGTCGGGACTCGCAAGTATGCTAGCAGTAGTGTACGACTCCACGTTTGTGTTATAAATTGCTTCCTTTTTATAGAAAAATGTAGAGCGACTAACTCGTGCACTCGTACGAGCATTTTCATGCCAATAAAGCACATTTGCATTTGAAAAGGAGAAAATAGACACTTGTTCACTTGTAAACAATACTTGAATCACCTTTTATTATGATTGCTTTTCCTGCCAATAAAGCTAATTTAAATGAATATTTGAGCGAGAGAGAGAATGTCATTCATACACTAAAGAAAGGTACACCATACATAATTAATAGTCCTTGTCAAAGATTTACAACAGATGAAAAATATAAAATGTTTAACAATGTTTGTATACCGTCCTGAATTATGAGTTCAACCAATGTGAACCTTTCTATTCTGTCATACACTCATCTCCATCTTTATTTTCACTCTGATACTCTTCTCCTTCTTCTTCTTCCTCCTCCTCTTCTTCTTCCTCCTCCTCACCATCATCATCAAAGTACTTCTCCTCTGCATCTCTGCTCACTATGTCCAGGTTGTCATAGTCTGGGTTCTCGTCCACTTCACTGTAATGGGTAAGGAACATGCGTTTGCACAAGCACACACATATGTGTGTACACTGAGCCTTTCACTTTGAGAGGAAATACATTGATGAGGCACTATTTCCTCAAAGGATTACATTACAGCTTGTTTTCCGTGGATAACGGCTGCAGCCTTCTCGCTCAATATTTGTCGTCTGCATTAGACCCAAAATGATGGTAAAATAGAGTCCAGTTGTTAAATGTTTTCCTTTAATGCCATGCTTTCCCTGTTGAGCCAGACAGGATCCATTTTGAGACCATATCAAAAATACTAACACCAATTTATCTGCAGATGGGCTAAGTCTGACCTATAGTTGAAGTCCTTGTCTTGGCCAGATAGGAAGCGCTGGTGCATCTGTCCGATGAACTCCTCGCGGAGCAGGGCTTTCTCCTCCTGCGTGGGCCCACCCTGCCGCTCCTCCTGCCCAGCGTCTGGATGGAGACAGAGACGTTGGTTTACTCGGTTACCGATATCCATGCCACACAGTATTTGTACGATTCATCTACATGAATCCCATCCTGTTTGGATGTGATCTGGCATTCTGTATGCTCCACACCGATTTTTGTTAGTTTTTTCAGAGTAAAATAGCAGCAGGGAAGTGGATTGCAAATTGGCCTGGCCACAATATGTATATAATACATCAATTTCTTGTCTGTTTCATTTGATTATTAGATGATGTTCAAAAGCATTTGCTTGTCCGAATTAGTAAATCTATTGTGTTTGTGTCTATACTATTTGATGGTAACTATACTATTTGATGGTAAAAAAATTGAAAATTAGTTGTTTTTTCCGCATTGAAATTTAAATACATAAGTTTTTGTATCATGATACCGTGTGTAAAATGTTATCGCCCTTTGAACAGCATGTGTGTGTGTGTGACGTATTTACTCTTGTGGTCTTCATCATCCTTACATTCATCGTCTTCCTCCTCCTCTTCCTTTGCGCCGTCCTCCTTCTCCTGCTCCTCCTCCAGGCGGCTCTGAAGGAGTCGCTCCTGGTAGGAGTTGAGGAGGATGTGGGCCAGCCCCCCGGAAGCACACCCCTCTGGCCCGTCCGACCTTCCCTGAGCAGCACCGTCCTGCATCAACTCCTGGGATCGCTCCAGTATCTACGCCGGCGGTGATGACTTCAGATTACATTCAACACTAAAACATGCACTGTGTGACCCTTTGGTGTCACTGCAAGCA
The DNA here is from genome assembly GCF_949987615.1 of Pollachius pollachius. NCBI lineage: Eukaryota > Metazoa > Chordata > Actinopteri > Gadiformes > Gadidae > Pollachius > Pollachius pollachius. Next base: position 13,591,588 of record NC_136944.1, read on the forward strand.
GACAGCATTTTCAAACTAGAGTGTCTAAATAATTAAAGTCAAACAAGCTTCAGAAAATTCTGTCTTTGAACCCTAATGTTCATCATCTACCCGCAGACATCATTGGGACGTCCTCATAAAGACCACAGCAGGTAAGTTGCTTCGGATAAAAGAGTTTGCTAATTGACTAAATAGCTCAGTAGTACGTAGTAGTATACGAGGCTAATGCAGTTCAAATTAACACCCTGACAAGCTGTGGCACCCTGGTCTCACCTCATCATCGGTCAGGTACTGGCCGATGTACTGCTCATACAGTAGCGGCTCCCTGTTTCTCATCTGCTCCTCGCTGAAGTACTGACCCTCTGGAGAACCGACACCACACACACAAATAAAAGGGTACACAATAGAGTTTACTGCCAATGACTTTGCTGAGATTAGATCTACTTTAATTTTAGTCAGTCGCTTTAAGTCGATAAAAGCATCTGCTAAAAAGTAAATAGGACCGAAGGAACATATATGGACACAGAGAAACTTTCAAAGATATTTAACAGATTAATTAAACAGATTTTTCACTTATCAACAGCAGGACAAAACAGTTTACCTCTCTGCAGGGCTCTAAGGGCAGCATAGCGATGGTTTCGAACCCTGGTCCTGTCTGCATGCCCTCCAGGCCTTCTCTGTATCACCCTGCAGTAGTGCTTGGCCCGTGGGTCAGAACCGAGGTGGGAGAACGCAGCCAGATGCTGAGGCTTCAGATGGGCCTTGGAATAAGAGGATGTCAAAACAACTATGAACGCAATAATAGCAGTTAGAGCAATGAGCAGTCAATTAGGATTAACATGGTTATGTCAAAATGAGAATGGTTATGCCGCGTGAGTAATGCCCTGGCAGTTTCAATGATAACAATGTCAAATCCTTTGACGATGAAAAACTAAAAAAATGACACAAAAAACATTACGACTAACAGATTAAATAACATTCCATTGCGCCTCAATGCTTCCACAATGGAGGCGGCCATTGCGAGATGGCATCCACAGCCTATCATTTAAGCATCTTTCAGCAAGATGCTTAACCCCTACTTGCTCCTTAATTACATGAATCCGAAGTTGATATGTTTATAGAGTCTGCTAAATGACTTCATGATGTAAAGTTAATTTAAACAGGCATTGGTTTATGCCGAATCACGCAACAGAAACATATCTAATATCTAATGGAGAAAAACTACGACAGAAAAGGCTTACCTGGTACCTTTCAAGGAAAACAAGCGGTTTGCTCTTGTACTGTTGTAACAGCTCCTCTCGACGCTGATCTAGAGTCAGGTCTGCCTCTCCTATTTGCTGGCTCTTGACCGGGCTCCCACTCAAAGCGACAGCCTCCAACATGGCATTCACACTGGGGGACACGACCTGAAAATCCTTTATGGTAGATTAAAATAGGTAGAGGCAAAAGCGTAGGAACCGGGGGGCACGGAGGGGACGTGTCCCCTCCAATATCCGAGACAGGCGCATTTGTCCCACCTAAAAATTATACCGGATCTGTCAGGTTTCCGATATGTGTCCCCCCCAATGTTAAACTCATTCCTACGCCCCTGGGTAGAGGTATAAGTAAGCCATGCATCACTTGTAAGAAGAAAAAATTGGCGAACAGAAGAAGTTCATAAAATGTATGGATCCGAACCTGTTTGTCCTGCGGGCTATCTTTGGGGCTCGTTGGCTTTTTCAAAACAAATGCTGGGAACATTTGAGTCTCCAAATCCATGCGTGTGTTGTCAGGTGTTTCAGTTCTGTCATTTTCCTCAGAAGGACCTGGAATGGGTTTTGTTAATGGAGGATCTATTTCCCCCCACATGATGAATTAAAAGAAGTTATAGATGTCCAACAGATGTTTGTTTGTTACCAAGAGGTTTGCTAACCAGGGAAAAGGCAGATAGCAATACGTGCAAATTCACGTTTAAGAAAAAAAGACGGTTCGAAATAGCTAGAGTTATTTAACTTTTCTCATAAAGTATATTTATTAATGACAATGTAATTCCGATGGAATAGAATAGTTTCTTGTTTCGGTATAGCATTTGCATGGAATTCAAACAAGACCGCCATATTGGTCCGTCATTGTTATTGGTCCCCTCCAGCATCATAAGACGAATATTCATTCCGTGTCCGTGTTTTGCTTTTTTCCCATTGGCATTTTTCTTTATTTTTGTAATTCCTCTGTAATGTAAGAAGCCCATATCCACCTGTAAAATAAAAAACTAATATAAAAACTTAGCCTTGCTAATAAAAAATGTTTTTGTTAAATTACAATTATGAGATAAGCCTATAAAGCCAGAATTATGAGATAGATTCAATATTTTTCTATGATCAAGACAAAGATTTCATATTTTTTTGTTTAATTGCGGATATGGGCTTACATAGTAATTCGAGTCCTGCGTTGGTGAAAAAACGGCCCTTTTGTCCTTTTCCTTAATTTAATATTTTAACTTTCAACTTTGCTATTATTTCATGCCTATCAAGCACTTATTCCACTTCTTGGATTAAATGACGCTCCTTGGATGAAAATATGCCTTCCCTTGTCTCATTTCTTGCAACAGATCATAGGATAAAGCAGCATAAAGTATACATAGATAAAATGAAAGCCTTGGGGCCTGTTGCTGCCTTCACGTGCTATAGAAAAGATTATCCTTTCCATTTGTGAACTGGAAATTACGAGTGTGTTGAGTTCAAGTGCCTTTGTTGTTGTAGTGAAATGAAACATGGCAGACCCTCAGATCCTGAGCTGTTACTTGGGTAAAACAATTTTAGACTGCCTAATTACGGCCACACCACCATGAACACGCCTGATCTCGTCTGATCCCGTTCAGGCGCGCAATCAGGAAGTGGATGAGCAGAGAGAGCAGGTGGAGAGAGCAGGAGGACTTTTTTGTTTGTTGTTTAGTCTATTTTTTTGTTTGGTTTTCAACATTTTGTATTGTGTCGTGCTTCCTTTTATTTTCGGGTTTGTCCCGTGTATGGACATTATGGCGAGACAAAGCCTTGGCAATGGTCTGGAAAAAAGGCAGTTGAACAAGGGACAGGAGGGAGACGGGATGGTGAAAGAAGGAAGATACAAAAAGGAGTTGACTCCCATCGTCGAAATGGTTGGAGAGGAGAAGATATAGGCAATGGAGCTGATGAGAAATATTAAAGAAATGTGCGGAGAGCTGGTGGCATGCCGTAACGTCAATGACAGGTCGTATGAGATCACAATGAGTGTGCCTAGCGGGAGGAAAAGGTGATGGATGGATTTAAAATTAGGGAAGTGAAAATCCAATGATGAGGTGATGGTGTCATTTATGGGGCTACCAGCTTACACCACGGAGGAGGAGATTAATGCAAAGCTTAACTTGTGGGGAGTCTCAGCTGTATCGCCGTTCAAAAGGAGGATGTGGCCGGGCACTCAAATTGCGGATGGGACGAGGTTTGTCAGGGTGAAATTCAATAACGCTGTGCAATCGTTACCCTACTCTACCAATTTAATACTGTTACGGGGCCGGAGAATTTTCGGGTTATCCACGACAGACAGGTGAGAGTGTGCAAGTTGTGCATTCAGCCCCGCCATATCCTGCGAGATTGCCCCGAGTTCACCTGCTTCAAATGCCATAAGCAGGGACATTTTGCTAGGGAGTGCGTCAGTGGAGATGGAAGAGGAAGAGAGGGAGGTGGAGTTGAGGAGCGGCATGCGGAAGGCGGCGGAGACGGGAGAGAGGAGGAAGCAGAGGACGGGGGAGCAGGGAGCGCTGACGCGGATGACAGCGAGGCGGCGAGCAGTGCGGTGACGAGCGGAGTGGCGGCGGAGCAGGAAGGAGAGGGAGATGGCGGCAGCGGCGAGGAGGAGGACAAGACAGAGCGCAGCAGTGGTGGAGAAATGGAGGAGCAGACGGGAGAGTCGGAGATGGTGGTGACTGAGACCCTGGAGCAACAGATCGGGAGTAGCCTGGACGGCTATGTGAGGCAGCATCCAGCTGTGGCTGACGGCGGCGAGGAGGGAGATGTTGTGGCAAGTGCTGCCGAGGACAGACGTGCTCAGGACAGGCAAGGGGGGAGAGACTCTGTGTTTTCCCTCATTTCAGAGGGCCCTGACAGCGAGGAAAACATTTTGCTTTAAGTTGCGGCCATGAGGAAAAGGCTGTCTGGGAGGAGAAGTGCGATGAAGGCAGCTAAACTCAGGGAGAAGAAAAAACTGGAGCCTCGTAAGGGTCTGTAAGTGTCCTCACTATTTTCTGTCTGTGGGATTTGTTAGTTTTATTGATTTTGTTTAGTTGGTGGGGGGCCTGTTGGCTGGAGACTCGCTATGGGTCTGTAGGAGGCCACTCTATTTTTTGTGTTTATTTGGTTTTGTTGTATGATTTTGGTTGTTAGCCTGTGGGATCACTTTAGGCCTACAGATGGTCTCAATAGCTTTATGTGGTTCATTCGCATATGCGCTTTTAGTGAAGCTTAATTTCTCTGTGCCTAATGTTCGGAGTAGGCGGTGCATGCATTTATGTGTTAGAGGTCCCATGGCATGAAAATCTCACTTTATGAGGTTTTCTAACATAAATATGAGTTATGGTCCCCCCAGTGGCTAAAACTTGCGTTCGGTGTTAAACGAGCACTAGGTGTTCTGCTCGCCTTTGAAAAAAGGGAGGCTCAAGCGCGCTGATTTGGAATGTGGTCCCATATGTCGTCATAAAGGATCTAAGCTCATCCCCTTTCTCTGCCTTTCCCGCCCAGAGAATTTGGCCCGCCAATGAGACACGACCGTGCGAGCGCCACGTGTGTGTGTGTGTGTGTGATTACACACACTGTAACGCAAGTGTTTGCTGCGTCGGTTCTTTGACGTCTCTTGTATTTCCGCAACTAGACTGTAGTTGGGGTTGTCTCAGCCATGGTTGAGAAGGAATTGGGGGAAAGGAACTTTGGCTTTGACTCCCTGAAGTATGAACTGCGACATGCTGCTTGCTGCCGGTTGGCGCGAGGCACCACCGCCGCGAAGCACCACCGCCCGGCAGCCGGCAGCGCGCGGTTCAGTCTACTTCAGATTGATGTGGAAGTGGAAGAACCAGAGACGTCGGAGAACCCGACAAAGTCGTTTGTGATTCTTAATATCGTCTGGAGGCGCACACAGCTTTTGGCCATGATAATATGTATTATATGATATAGATATCTATGCATTATATATTATTTGGATATAGAGCTCCCGGACTGTAACGCAAGTGTTATACACTTCCTTGTTATTTGGATAACCGTTCTGCTGTTGGTGTTATGGCGCATAACACGTCGGACTCTCTGGTCTCAGTCTCTGGTATTTCCACAACGAGACTCGTAGTGGGGGTTATCTCAGACATGGATGAGAATGAATTGGGGGAAAAGGAACTTTGGCTTTGACTCCCTGAAGTACATGAACCACGACATGGAGGAGAAAGGGATTGTTGGCCGCGAATGTCTCCCGCTTGAGCCCCGCTTCCCGCTGCCGAGGGACCACCGCCTCGGCGCTGCAGGAGGCGGTGGTGCCTAAGCGCTGACCTCTCCGGCGGGAGACAACAGCGGTCAATAATCGCGGGCAACAATCCCTTTCTCCTCCATGTCGTGGTTCAGTCTACTTCAGATTGATGTGGACGTGGAAGAGCCAGAGACGTCGGAGAACCCGACGAGGTTGTTCGAGATTCATAATATCGTCTGGAGGTTCACACAGCTTTTGGCTGTGATAATATATATTATATGATATAGATATCTTTGTATAATATGATGTTATTTAGATATAGAGCTCCAGGACTCCCGTGTGTTCTAGAATATTTACAGAAAACGACTAAAGATACACACCCACTGTAAACAGAGCGCGTGGCTGCAAGCTGCTCACGGCCACACTCCCACCCTCCTCCTTGACCCACCTCTCTCCTCCTTATTTGCATTAAAGCTACAGACACCGAAACGGCGTATTTGGGGAAAGCTCAATGTGCGACTGGCTCGTAGTGGCTGTAATTCTGCACCACGGCTGAATTTCGGGAACGTCTGCGAATACTTTGTTTGGGGCCTACTAATATCTATAATAAAGCATCCATAAAGTAGCATGCCATGGGACCTTTAATAAGGTGTTAATGGAAGGATGCATAAAATGTAATATACTTTTTGATAATGAAAAAAAAAAAACACGCCCAAACTCGTCTGATCGCGGAAGCTAAGCATGGCCGAGCCTGGTTAGTACTTGGATGGGAGACCGCCTGGGAATTACAGGTGCTGTAAGTGGTGTCGTGGTGGCCAATAGGTGGCACTCTTCCCTCTGGCCTCAACATCAATCCGATGCCCCGGTGCAGTGACGGGGACACTGTGCTGTGGAAGGCGCCGTCCTTCGGAGGAGATGTAAAACCGAAGTCCTGACTCACTGAGGTCATAAAAGATCCCAGAGCCATTATTCAATCTGGCCCCCTAATCATCCTCCTGTATAATTGGCTGACTCATTAATTCCCTCACTCTCCACCTCAAGCTGGTGTGCGGTGAGCGTTCTGGCGCAGATTGGCTGCCGTGCATCACCCAAGTGGGTGCTAGACACTGGTGGTGGTGAGTTAGGTCCCCCACTTCACTGTAAGCGTCTTTGGGTCATTGAAAAGCCCTATATAAATATAATGAATTATTATTATTATTATTACTGTACAAGAGCTAAAGGGTGAAAGTGTTGACTTTAAAGCGCTGGTGAGAGAGTGGGGCAAGCTTGAAATCAGAGCAGATGGGACTATGTACCGTGTACAAAATATGTACAAAAATGTGTACAAAAAGTATGTACAAAAAGTCAGCTTGTACTCCCAGAAACATACCGCCCGCTCATCCTAAATGAGCTTCATAAGGAAATGGGCCATTGGGGTACAGAAAGGACAGTAAACTTGATCAGAGACCGCTTCTTTTGGCCCAAAATGCAAAGGGACGTTGAACATTTCAACAAATGTGTGTGAGTGCCTCAAGAGGAAAAACAGACAGTCAAGGGCACCCATGTGAGGTGCCCTTGACTGTTAGTAGGAGGTGGGCACCCATGTGAGGTGCCCTTGAACATGAGTATTGAAACCACACATCCATTTCAGATGGTCTCTGTCGACTTCCTGCATCTGGAAGAATGTAGAGGTGGCTATGAATAATATTCTTGTGAAAATAGACCATTATACTCGCTTCGCTCAAGCATATGCCACGACCAACAAGTCAAAAACTGTGGCTGATAAACTTTTTAATGATTTCTGTCTCAAGTTTGGTTTTCCAGAAAAACTGCACCATGACCTTGGGAGAGAATTTGACAACAAACTGTTGCACCACCTGTAAGCTCTCTCCGGTATCAGGGGTCTCAAACTACTCCTTACCACCCGCAGGGGACTAGGCAAACCGAGAGGTTTAACAGGACTCTCCTCCTGATGTTGAAAACACTGAAAGAAGAAAAGAAAAGTGACTGGAAAAATCACCTGCCTAAGGTCATTCATGCCTATAACTGCACAACTAGCGAGGCCATTATTCTCCATTCTTTCTCCTGTTTGGCAGGCCACCTCGACTGCCAGTGGATTTGCTGTTCGGGACAGAGAGTGAAAACTGTGCCTCTTCTCAAGAGTATGTGGAAAAGTGGGGGGGGGGGAAATTGAACTGTGCAAATAAATAACTTTAAAATCTCCCCTCTTGATTCTTGCCTGTTTTAATTTGTCGGCGCCTCTATTATATTATTCACGGTAGCCGTTGTGGCTACCGGTATGGGTACCGGATTGACTCGGCTGCCAGATCGACTCGGGGTCCTAGATGCAGGGTCCAAAACTAACACTCGCCACTCGCCAATTACGAGTAGATTTTGTCTCTGGCTGGTAAATTTTTAAGACCACTCGCCACTCTGGCGAGTTATTATTTTTTTTACCGGCGAAAATTTAATTTTTCGTTACTGGAGGAGAACGACGCTGGTATCTGCTAGTTTCCTGACAGAGTAATGTGTCTTTTCAGCAGAGACGATCTTTTGGCACGTAAGCGCGTGATGCCACCATTCAGCGTACCCATTGGTGTTGTTTGGCACGCCCAGTAGAACTGCTAGTTTCCTGACAGAGTAACGTGTCTTTCCAGCAGAGTTCTCCAAGTACGTCTCGCTGCGGCCTGCGGGAAGGCGGGGCGTGACATCACGCCCCGCCCACATCACGGGCGAGTGCATTCTGGGATTGTTTGCGCCCGAATATATTAATAATATTTTAACGGTAAATTACGTATATATATATATATATATATATATATATATATATATATATATATAAAACGGGTGGCATAAATCAAGCGATCTGATTGGTTCCTTACTGTTGTATATTGAGCGTATAGTTGTCTGAACTGAGTGAAGTGAGTTGTTGTTCTGAGTTATCAATATTATGGCTTCGTTCGCTCGTTATCAAATGGAAACCATCCATCGTAACGTTACAACTTACTCCCTGTGATAAAATAATGTATAGACTGTGTGCTAGACCGATCTAACGGGGTCATCCCTATGTTCCCCGCTTTGTATGTGACCGGTGTTTTTCGTAGGTGGAATCCGGAAGAATGAATATTAGGGTTACGGTTATGGTTAGGATGAGGGTTATGGTTAGGGTTAGGAGTCAGCGTGTGAGTTTGCCTGACAGGCTGTCTGTCCAATCCTAGCGCTTGAGGCGGAACTTTTTCCGGATTCCACCTACGAAAAAACGCGACCGGGGAACATAGTTTACGCTCCCGATCTAACTCTAACTACTACCACAGGTAACTCTCTCGTTACCTGTGGAGAAATGTTGGGAACAGACCTCGCTATGAGTAGTCGAAAAAAGAACTTTCACTTAAGTCATGTCTTTGAATACTTTGTCCACCACTGGTCAGATATTCATGTTTATATAGGGCTGTTGCAGTCTGGTTGAGCTAAAATCAGAAACAGTGATTCATATTTTAACATACATTGCTACTAGTATAAGTGCATATACTATTAAAATATTGATTGAGAATCGCATATTAGACCCAAATGACATGTTAAATAATACTGATAGCAATTCACAACACTTAAAAGCAATTTTTATTTGGTTGGCTGGTAAAATATCTGCCTGGCTGGTAAAAAATTTCACTTACCAGCCAGCCTGGCTGGTAAGTGAAAAAGTTAGTTTTGGACCCTGCCTAGATGCGCAATAATGACGCACAAGTCTCAAGTATTAATGATCTCCTTTTGTTTTCTAATCTATGAATAATAATCTAAGTTACAAATTATTGTTGCCTATACTTGGGTAATATATAAAAGGAGAATCGGTTAACTCCATTCACTGAACGGGGCGATCCACTTTATTTCCAGCGCTCCCAACACAGAGTCAAAACAGCAACCCACACGCAGACACTTCCGTTCTCCTCCTTGAGAATAAGAGTCCCTAACAGGAACTGGGTTACATATGCATTCATCAGTGCTTTTAGACGTGTTTCCAACGGCATTGTTTGTGCGAAAGAAGGGGCTGCGTTTAATGAAATCAAAACCAAAACGGATTGAGCCTTCTTTTTATGTCCATGATTGACCCCCGTTGATAAACAACCCTTCCAGGTTTTGTCCGTTGGCTTGGGTCGATACGCCATCTGTAAGCGCAGGACCCCGAGTCGATCTGGCAGCCGAGTCAATCTGGTACCCACAGCGGGTTATGCAATCGAGGTGCCACAAGCTCTGACGTAGCCCCGTGCACCTAGTAAAACTCTAGGACCCTACGGCGCTGCCTGGGCTGTCCCAAGTGCCTAAATAGAAATAACAATATATACATTAGATATATACCGTATTTCCCGCACTATAACGCGCACCGGATTATAAGGCGCACCTTCAATGAATGACCTATTTTAGAACTTTTTTCATAAATAGGGCGCACCGGATTATAAGGCGCATAGCATAGAAGATACTGCAGTCAAACGTTTGACTGGGGATGCGTTATGCATCCACTATATGGAGCTGTGCTAATTGTATAGCTCGTCACGCGCAACGCAACTGTGAGGACGAGTTGCTGCATTAAGCAGATATAAAACTGGAACCTTTATGACAAAAAAGTAAAACACAATTACGCAGTTCCAAACCTTAGATTTTTTAAATATCTTGCAAACGTGAATGATACAAAGTAGAGCATCGCACCCTCGAATCTTGTAGTGTGGCCAGTCTTCCGCCCGATTTCCTGGCTCTGTGATCGTATAGTGTGACCTTCCTAATAGTGGAGGAATATCTGTCGTGTGGTCTGAACCAGCCATAAAGGGAATGTCAACAAAACAGTCAGACAAAGTCAAACTTTATTAAGCGTTCTGACAACTTTGTTCATTTGTAAACACGAATTGATCCATATATAAGGCGCTCCGGATTATAAGGCGCACTGTCGTTTTTTGAGAAAATTACCGGCTTTTAAGTGCGCCTTATAGTGCGGAAAATACGGTATATGCGATACAATGTAACGAACAGGGAATTTACAACAATATTCAAAGAGCACATGGTAACACACCTGTCACTTTGGTGTCTTGTTTCCTTTTCACAATGTTTTCATTGTGCTCTAGGATAGCGAGGGAGCACCTCTCCCTCATTCCATCATATGAGAAGGCCTGGCGTTTGGGGAGGTATTTCAGGAGTGTACTATGAAAGATATCGTCGTCCTCTGTGCCCCAAAATCAAAGAAGATCTTTGATTAAATCGGTTTCCTGCACATCTGGCAAAATTTGAATAGTGACATGAGGCTGGATTCATTGACAATGATCTTCTTTTCACACCAGTCCTTTACACCTTCATCTTCTGATGACGACGCAGATGTGGGGGTGAGGGTTGACTCCACAAATTGTAATCATACAGTAGTTTTACAATTCCATTAGAGACAATATGCTGTACAAATTTACAAACTGTGCTTGGACAGAGGGAGGATTCTTGACTGGTGTTGACATCATTGGTGCTGACTGGTGTTCCTCATCATCTTCTGACGACAAGAAAAAAGCTGCAGCAGGCGTCGTTTGAGTCTGAAATGCAATACGTTCAATAAACATTTTAATAACATCAAACTGGCACACGTGAAACATCGATAACAGCAAACGTATATAGAACATAGCTAGTCTATCGAAAGTTACGAATGTAACTACGGTTCTATGAATCCTGGATGACCGCCAGAGGCGGTGCTTAAAGCACTGGATATCTCCACCCCGCGCATGCGCATTTCGAGTACCTAATTCCAACATAGTTACTGTTGCACACTTGAAAATAAACTCAAGCGTGACTTGAGGAGTAGTTTCTTTAATGAGTTCTGTAAACATACACAGGAAAAGTACACATTTGGTTACGACACGTTCTGTCCGCCATGTTACAATACTGCTCTACAGAATGTGTAGCTTTCGGTCTGTTTACATCCTAATCTAAGTATTACACCATTCGCAAAAATACATATTAATAGACTTAGTAATCGGCAATGGAAATACACAAAATAAAAGCACATTGTGGCTCCTGATATTATTCCCAGTTCTTAACCTTGGCATACAAAGTAAACAAACACCATCTACATAAATGTACCGCGACCGGACCCTAATGGCGACGCAAGAAGATTAGCTTAGCTGTTAGTAGAAGTTGCTTATGACGGCATTACAACCTTTTAATACAACATTCACGGCTGAGTTAACTTGCCAACTCTTCCCCACATCTCTAACCCTTGCCCAGCTCATCTTATGTATATTCCGGACTCTTATATTGTTTGCTTACCTGTAAACATACACAGGCAAAGTACACATTTGGTTACGACACATTCTGTCCGCCATGTTTCAATACTGCTCTACAGAATGTGTAGCTTTCACCGGACAGAGTGCACCAATAGACCAACGCCACTTTGTGGCGGAAATTAGGTACTACATGCATTACATTATATGGGCGTAAAGGAATATGGAGCACAATGTTTACAAAATGAAACAAAAACAAGAAGAATGACTGTTAAACTAATTATGGCAAAATGGGGGGGGGGGGTGTCCTTATCTAACACGCTATTCTCACATTACCTGTGACCCCCACGTTACACCGGTAAGGCTATATCTTCCGGTGTCGCCAGAGGATCTGTTCCTAGAATCTTCTCGCGAGAACACAAGGATTTGAGTGACTAAACGCTCTGGCAGCCATCCAGGATTCATAGAACCGTAGTTACATTCGTAACTTTCGTTCTAAAAAAACATCCCTACTGACCGGCAGAGGCGGTGCTTAAAGCACTGGATGACCCATACCAAAAAGGCCACAAAGAATCCAACACCCACCTCACTAATTGGAGGCAGCAGAGCTTGGCAGTAGGACCACACCCATCGGATGGGGAGTGGCAACATTGACGCGGTAAAACATCGTGAAGGTGCCCGGCAACGTCCATGATGCTGCGGCACAGATCGACTCTAGGAGTACACCTCTTAGTGCAGCCCATGATGTCGACATGCTTCTGGTGGAGTGGCACCTCAACCCAGATGGCGGGGGGCGGCCAGTGGCCACATAGGCATGTTTAATGGTGTCGACAACCCAGTGGGACAGCCTCTGTTTGGACAACGTACAACCTTTGTTAGGGCCACGGTGACACAAGAACAGTTGCTCAGACTGCCGTATACCGGCAGTAGCAGCAATGTAAGCCAAAGCGCCCGTACCGGGAACAGCATCTCGGACCCATTCCCCTCAGATGGGGAGTTAAAATGTGCAAGCTGGATAGGCTACAATGGGGCAGTGCACGAAAGTTTTCTTGACTTTCAACAAGCCACACGATTAGATGCAGAAGGACTCAAGGACAAAATCATCCACTGTTTAGAAAGATATGGACTTGAGTACAGATCCAATCTTGTTGGACAAGGTTATGACGGAGCATCAGTAATGAGTGGGAAACACTCTGGAGTGGCAGCCAGAATAAAGACTGATGCAAAACATGCATGTTGCAAAACATGTTTATGTACACTGTAACGCACATTGCCTGAACTTGGTACTCATTGATACTGTGAAGGCAGTCCCAGAGGCTGATTGCTTTTTTGCACTACTGCAGAAGCTTTATGTCTATATTTCTGGGTCCTATGTTCACCAGAAGTTGCTGGATGTGCAAAAGGAAATGTATGAAGGTCAGCCAAGGGAGTTGCAAAAGCTCAGTGACACCAGATGGGCATGTAGATACTTGGCCTGCAGGAATCTAATGGACCGATTACCTGCTGTACTTCGTGTTCTGCATGACATTGCTACAGAAAATAGTGGGGAAAGATCTGTAGATGCTCGAGGTTTGCTGACTCAGCTAGACATAAGTTTTGTAAGTCTTCTTGCAACCTTTCAAAGGCTCCTTGGGGACGCAAAGGTGCTGTCTGACACCCTCCAATCTCCTTCACTTGACCTTGCCATGGCAGTGGATTTAGTAAGTGCACTCAAAGACTCATTTCAGGAGTACAGAAGGGAAACATTTGTTGACAATCTGTGGAAAAGTATTGTTGACACTGCCACAAAGTGCAATATAGCCATTGAAAATGCAGAGAAAAAGAGGTCTCAAAAAGTTAATTCCAGACTTGGTGATATAACCTCTACATTGGGTCAGCGCAAATGTAACAATGGTAACAAGGATTCCTTTAGGAGGACAATCTTCTACCCCATTGTGGACACCATACTTGGAGAGTTAGACAGGCGCTTCTCCAAAGGCAATTGTGAAATAATGAGAGGAATACAAGCTTTGGACCCCAAAAGCACATGTTTCCTTCAAGAGGAAGCAGTCTTTCGCCTGGGAGAAATGTATGAAAGTGACTCTGAAGATCTCAGTCATGAACTCCACCAGACAAGGAGGCTTTTGCAAAGGAAACAGCAAAGTGGAATGGCGAGCTTGTCCGGTATTGTTGAACTTGCAGTGTTCCTTGAACCTCATAAGGATGTTTTTCATGAGCTTTTTCGTCTGTGCAAGATAGCCATAGCCCTCCCGGTAAGCAGTGCAGCATGTGAGCGCAGCTTCTCAGCTCTTAAACTCATCAAGACCCATTTGCGCACAACGATGACAGATGACAGACTGAGCAACCTGGGTGTTCTCAGCATTGAGGCTAGAAGAGCACAGTCACTTGACATGGACAAGTTTATTAAACTTTTTGCTACCAATCACCAAAACAGGAGAATTCATCTGATGTAAGATGGATGAACACAGAGTTTGTCTAATGGTCTTGTTTTTTAGTAGTTAAGGTTTGTTTGGTTTATGTTACAACTGTTTATGTACAATTTTACAAGTTACATTATGAAGAAGCACCTTAAACCTTAAGTTATATTTGGTCTGGTGGCATTGCATTGGACTTTAAGTCTTGTCTTGTGGTCTTATGGCCTATGTGAAAGCATTTTGTAGCAGGAGAATGAGCAAAAGCAAGAACTAGCTACCTCTATTGCACTTTGTTACTATTATTAGAATCCTCTATTGTTCATGAGAGTTTGAAGGTTTACATAACATTACTTTATAGTATATACTTTGGAGTTAAGATTTTTTTGGTTTATGTTACAATTGTTTATGTATATTTATCAAGTTAATTTGTGATTCTAAGGCTTAACTGTTTGATTTAAATAAACTTCATAATTTATGCTGAATCAAAGCCAACGTTTCAATTTATACCTTCATCAGGGCCGAATACCATGAATACCGTTTTTGCACATTTCCATACATCACAAGGCATCCTATAGAATAACATTATTCATCAGGCCATCATCTGTGTCACCTGTATTGTTACCTATGTTTGCTTTACTAATTTAGGTGCCATCTTGTGGTTTAATAAAAACACACCAAAGCAAAGAACAAACCAAAAAAATCTAATTCCAGTATCTCCAACAAATTATATCTAAGCTAAGTAATAACATAAACTAAGCATGTAAAGAACAATAAATATTTATGTTTTTTTCCTTACAAGCTTAATTTATCGTTTGCTTACAGATACACTTTTTAATAAGGTCTATCTTAAAGCATTTTGGTTTGTTCTATTTCCTGGATTGCTGTGTTTTATGTTACCACAAGATGGTGCCTCAATTAGTAAAGCAAACACAGGTAACAATACAGGTGACACAGATGATGAGCTGATGACTGATTAATGTTATTATATAGGATGAGTTAAGAGCAGTTGAATTTTTCTACTCTAATTTAACTTGTGAAGAGATGAGGACTTTAATCCACTACAAGGAAATGGCTCTTAGAAAATGTGTACCCTACTCTGAACATAATTACTGATTAAAAATAGACATGCTAAAATAACCAGATATACTTTTTGGACTGTGATAGGTGGAAATGGAATTTAAAAAATGACTTGAAAAAAAAAGTTTTTTACCAGCATAGACACCTTTATTTGACAGTTATGAGACAGGAAATCATGGGAGAGAGAGGGGATGTGACATGCAGCAAAGGACTGGGATTCGAACCAGTTGGCTGCGTACGCATATGTATTAAACTTCGCTATGCCATGGCCACCCCACACTAGCTTTGTGTCCCATCTTGGCCACCCCAGTAAAAATGTCCTGGATACGCCACTGGCGTCAATCTCTATGCCTAGACATGAGAACAAACAAACAGAAAGAGAACAAAGAGCTGAGCATGAATCCTGAGAAAACACAAAGCATCAATCAAAATAATTTAATGGTAACACCCCCAGATTGATTTATTGAAAGTTACCTTGCTCTTTGATATCCCGGGCATGTCAGGTGTCCCTGCTGCAATGGGGTTGCACAACACACACGCACGCACGCACACACGCACGCACGCACGCACGCACGCACGCACGCACACACACACACACACACACACATTAAGCTAATAGAAAGAGGTTCCTCATATAGGATATAAACTCTTAATGTCTATACAGGCTGTGCTGATTATGAGTGTGTTTAGCCTTTTGTGTAAACAGATAAGTTGTTGAATCTAGATTCAAACAAGGTTGTAGAATCTCTGTATGTTAAACAGAACCAAAGTGATTGAACACTAGTAGTTTGCTCGTGCAAGCGTGCAACTTTTCAAACCTTACACCCAACTCTCTTGCCCCGAACACCCTGTTTGACCTCGTCTCTGCCCACAACCAAAATTGTGGAATATGCCGTCTCGCAGAGACATTTTTTTAATTAAGTGGTGGCTTTATTGCTGTTCAGGCATAGGTCACCTTCTATTCACTACAGTCGTGAGTTCATATTTTAATTAGCATTTAAATATTATATATATATGCATTCATGTCGAGATTTTTTAATGAAATGGTAATAAACTTTACTTTTGGGGTATGGTTCTAATCCTTTATGGTGTTCCCTGTTGTAATATTTAAAGCAGGACATACAGATGTCAGATACATAATACCAACAATTGACAACAGGGAGCACTAGACAAATCCTCCATGTGGAACATCAGATATCTCAACCCATTGTGGTGATATATAATACAGAGCAGAACCAAAGCAGGTGGAGGCTGGGGTGGTGGTGGGCCAAAGCCTTCACAGCCCACTTTACTTTGAGCGTGTGGGAGGTGAAAGGTCTTAAATCTGTGTAAATGTGTGCTTGACTGGACCAAATCTGCCATCAATTAATAACGCAGCGCATGACTAGAGGGTCCTTCGTCCCCTAAAATCATTTGTTTTAGGGTTTGGTTCTCCTTTTAAATACCTTAAATAGCTCTTTTAACATGGTGCCGTTGAAACGGATACTCTGCTTCCAGTTCCTCGACCTGTGCCTGCCGCCCAGCTTCTCAAACTGGCTGGGTGTGTACCACGTATAGCTCCTCAGGATGCACGGCTCTCCTGAAACCACAGAGACAGTGAGGTTAAAACTGCTTGAAGGTGGGAAATAGGTTTAAAAAATAAAACAGAACTTAACATTGCATTTCTTTGTTTGTCAAACCCCTCTAAATTGCGTTTAAATCTCTGGTCAAGCCCACTCTGTTTAACCTGAAGAGACAAATAGAAACCCCATCTTGTTGTTTTTCCCTTTCCTCCAGTTGGTCACTGTTTCCAGTGTAACCAATGTCTTTTCATTTTTTTTGTTATATATTAATTAATTTTCAAATGCAAGACCTGGTTTGATTTTCAACATTTCTAATGAAAACCATAATAATTCATCTTTAATGTTAACAATAATACAGAAAGTTTAATCATGAATCCCCTAAACCAAGGAGGAAATCAGGCTTTTACTCCTTCATGGCTCATTTTGTAGTCTTATTAGTTCATAACCTCAAACGCCACACTGAAAACTTCAAGACCAATTCCTTCACATAAATAAAAAAACATAAATCCCATTGCTGTGTTTCTGTACACAACTTTGTATTTAAACTCAACCCTTGGAACAAGAATAAAATGATCACACATTCCAGCCCCTAATCAGGCTGTTTCCCGCTCACCTTTTGCCAGTTTGGTGCGGTAGAGCACCCCCTGCTGGTCACCACAGGTAACAGGAATGTGTGAAGCCAACTCCGCAGAGCCTGGGCTCAGGAATACAGCAAAAAACATATTAAAGGCCGTGTTGCAGGCTTTATTTTCCAACGAATTTGTGCAATTTGCTTGTTGATAATAAAGATTTAAACAATAGTCATCCATTGAATTTAATGTTGTTAGGTATCACAAAACAGAATGTAATATGAAAAAGTAGGTACTATTTTAGCGGTTTGCTATTGATTCTCATTTCCCCCAGAATGCATTGCATGACGTCACTTGGGGAGACACGGACCAAAGCCGCATTGAGTCCCTTGAGAGTAGAGACAAGTAAGAGAGTGTTCAGCAGATTATACAGATACATATAAATACATAGACATTATATATAGTTAGTATATGCTACACGTGACCCTCCTAAGATGGCACAATTTGATTGGTTCGCTATCTCAGGATATTGGGCAATATCCCATGATTGACATCTCAAACTCAATATAGTTTTCATCGCAAAATGTCTGCTAATAAAAACAAATATATCCTGGCAAAAAGTGTTATCTTGTTTATTTTTGGGCTGTTCACGTGTAGTATACACTAAAACATTTAATTAACAATTATTCACCTCAGGCTCCGTGAATAGTGTTTCACTATTCACTTCGCCTTCGGCGAATAATTGTTCATTAATAGCCTAGATAGATAGATAGCCTAGTCAAGTCTTTATTAATACCAAACGACACAAATCGTCGGGAATTCATTTAGGTGATTCTGCTCACACAGGACAGTATAGCCTACAAGACCACACAGAACAAGGGAGACAACAAGTCTGACTGGACATACCCAAAATACATCAGATTAAAACTAGACACATGCGTTGATAGATAGATAGACAGATAGAAATATAATTAAATATGTTCTATTATTTGCCTTGCGGAGCCAGCCATCCTGTGCAGGGATGCAAATTAGCCATGTGCGCCTAACAGTAATGTTGAGAAGTCATACTAAAAACGATAGCAAGCGAAAGCTAAACCAGACTGTATCAATCACACACTTTGGGTCCATTCTAACTTATGGTAAGAGGCTATTCTTTAAATCTTTGCAATGACTGAATGTTGACGATAAAACGGATTGTTTTGCATAAGATGAGTGTGTGCGACTGTGCGTGTGTCCTTTCTGGCTTCTGCATACTGCATGATTATGAAGGCCTTGTGGTTAGTTGTGGTCTTAGTGCGGCAGCCTAGCCTTGGAGTTGGATACGTTGGAGTGATTGTGTACGGGCGTGCGAGAGTGAGAGAGAGAGAGCGCACCCGCCGTGGTGATGTTTGGCTTGTTGTGGGCTGTCTGACACCACGATCGGTCATACTTGCAAGCACTCATTTGCAAGTGCACTGATTGCGTGTTGTGGCAACCCGTCTCCCCAAGTGTCAGATACCCGGTAGGAATTACACGGAAAGCAGGGGTTAAAGCCGCAGTCGGCGTTTATTTCAACAGAATAAGTAGTCTGTATACTCGTGCTAGGGTCTCAGTGAGCCTCTAGATCGCCGGCGTGGTGCGGAATCCCTCCGTGTCGCTTCGCCCTTCTCCCGGTCTAGCGAGTACTCCCGCCGTGTCACTTGCCCGGCGCTGTGCGGAATCCCTCCGTGTCGCTTCGCCCTGGTGCGTACTCCCTCCGCGTCCCTTGCCGTTCGCCCGGTCTGGTGCTTACTCCCTCCGTGTCACTCTCCCGTTCGCCCGGTCTGGTGCGCCTTTTAAGCCCGGCTCCTGGTCCTTTCCCTTCCTCCGGCCAGGTGTCCCCGATTGCGCTGATTGGGGGGAGAGACGTGGTGCTCTCTGTCGCCGGCTGGAGGGTGGGGACGGTAAACCAGGTCTACTGCGTGTCCTCGGACCCGCCCGGTCCGAGGTTCAGCGGCGGGATGCCACACTCCTCCACCGCTTGCTCAGGCCTCTGGTCGTCGGTGAACCCGCTCAGGCAGGCATCCCGGCGTGACAGGGCGTTGGCGTTCTTGGCTCCGGCCATCCACTTCCGGGGGCGTGGTTGGTGACCAGGATGACCTCCCTCCCTAGGAGATAATACCTGATGTTTCAGAGGGCCCGGAACCACCGCGTCACTCGTGCGTTGGTGTCCCTGGCTCCGGCCATCCGCTTCAGGGGGGCGTGGTCGGTGACCAGGATGACCTCCCTCCGCCCTCCACCGGCTCTGGGCTTGATAGGCACACTCGTGGTCCACTGTGATTCGCTGCAGCGGCTTGGCGGTCGACGCCTTCTTGGAGCCGGGGTCCTTGGTCACCTCCTCCATCAGGTCGTCGTCGTCATCGTCGTCGTGGCCCGTGGGTCCAGAGGGGACCCGGTGGTCGTCCGAGCTCTTGTCGGGATCTGGAAGCTTCACAGGTTTACCTGTCTCCGGGAGGTCGTCCCCATCCACGTCCAGCGTGATGGCGGCTTCATTGGGGATAGACACGGGCAGGTGGTCGTCCTCAGCTTCTTTAGCGGAGTCCCTTGCTTCGACTGACGTCTCTGCCGCTTCCGTCTCTGCCTCTGCCTCCGGCTCGGTGTCGACGTCGGCCTCTGGCTCGGCCTCGAGCTCTGACTCCAAGTCGGCCTCGAGCAGCGCCACGGCCTCTGGTTCCGGTGAGGCCGCGGGCTCAGCCTCCGCCTCGGGCTCCGTCTCCACCACAGGCTGGGTCACGACCGACGTCTCATCGGCCTGGATTGAGGCCTCTGTCGTTGGCTCGGTGTCGATGTCGGTCTCTGGATCGGCCTCGAGCTCTGGCTCCGAGTCGGCCTCGAGCAGCGCCACGGCCTCTGGTTCCGGTGAGGCCGCGGGCTCAGCCTCCCCTGTTCGCCCTCCGGGGGGCGACGGAGGCCTGGTGGCCCCGTAGGCCTGTTGAGCTCCCCTCACCCCTCTGCGGGGTGGTTCTCTCCGGCTCCGGAGTTCAAGCGCCGGGTCCTGTAGCCAGTGGAAGATCGGGCAGTCCTTCCCGATTAGCAGCGGCACCGGGAGGTGGGGTACGATCCCTGCCCGCGTCGTGAATACCCCGTGCGGGGTCCGGATGACGACGTGGCAGGTCTCGAACGTCCGGGTGTCCCCGTGTATGCAGGTCACCTCTATGGGCGCGCCCTCCTTCCCGCCCGCCAAGTCGGGGCGGAGGAGAGTGACCACGCTGCCGGTATCCACGAGGGCCTGCGTGCCCCGGTTCATTACCCGCGCCGCTATGGTCGGGCTTCCTGTTTTCCCCTGTGCCCAGCAGGTCGCTAGCATGCATGGCTGCGTCTGCTGCCAGCGTGGCTCGCCTCGGGGCCCCGTCTCCCGCGGCCTCGTCTCCCGCGGCCCTGCCTCCCGCGGCCTCATCTCGGGCCCCGTCGTCTCTGGCGGCGTCGTCTCCGGCTGCATCGGGGCGGCGGTCGCGGCGGCGGTTAGTTCTGTGAGCCGTAGTACGGCCTCGTAGAGCAGGGCCAGACTCTCCGTGGTCTCCCGCTGCTGCTGCTGGGCGGGCGTCGCCGCGGTCCCATCCGGGTTCTGCATGCCGGCTGAAGGGGGTTCCCTCACAAAACCGGCCCGTAGCGCGGTCGAGTTGCCTGCATTCTCCACCATATGTGGCAACCCGTCTCCCCAAGTGTCAGATACCCAGTAGGAATTACACAGAAAGCAGGGGTTAAAGTCGCAGTCTGCGTTTATTTCAACAGAATAAGTAGTCTGTATACTCGTGCTAGGGTCTCAGTGAGCCTCTTGATTGCCGGCGTGGTGCGGAATCCCTCCGTGTCGCTTCGCCCTTCTCCCGGTCTAGCGAGTACTCCCGCCGTGTCACTTGCCCGGCGCTGTGTGGAATCCCTCCGTGTCGCTTCGCCCTGGTGTGTACTCCCTCCGCGTCCCTTGCCGTTCGCCCGGTCTGGTGCTTACTCCCTCCGTGTCACTCTCCCGTTCACCCGGTCTGGTGCGCCTTTTAAGCCCGGCTCCTGGTCCTTTCCCTTCCTCCGGCCAGTTGTCCCCGATTGCGCTGATTGGGGGGAGAGACGTGGTGCTCTCTGTCGCCGGCTGGAGGGTGGGGACGGTAAACCAGGTCTACTGCGTGTCCTCGGACCCGCCCGGTCCGAGGTTCAGCGGCGGGATGCCACAGTGTCCAATAGGCTATACCTGCCATTTATTCAGTTGATTGCTCATTTAAGTGGTGCCAATTATTGTCGTGTTTGCATTGTAATGCACAACTTTGCCTCACCTTGTAATGAATCAACGGGCATCCAAACAACTTTAGCCAATGCAGCCTCCTATGTCAGTGTTGCTTTAAAATATATAGCATATCGGATCATCAAAAATTGTTAGTAGCCTATGTGTGTTGTCATGTAGGCTAAATACTGATTGTCTTGGCTTGCATCAATGAAATATTGTAATGTTAATGTTAAAATGTATATCGGTATTGCGCAACAATCAGGAGATGGGGACCCCTGAATATTGACGGGTATTTCGCACACTGGGTAAAATAAAGCTTAGAAATAAACACTAGGCAAAGATGTTGTTACTGGAGCTAGTAGGCTACCATTAGAACGTGCAATAACTAATCGGAAATCGGTTTACAACGTCGGGGGTAAGATTTAATTAGGGATTATCAGGGAGGGATTTCTCACGCCGACAGCTCCCTCTGGTGGGCTTGTGTGTGTATGGACTCGGGCAGTCAACACGCGTCAGTCCTGTTATGTGCCAGCTCGTTAATACATGTTACTAAGAGACACAGCCCGACTCCGTGTATTATTCTATTCACCTTCACTTGCAACCCCCCCCCCCCCCCCCCACACACACACACACACACACACACACGCGCGCACACATCCGCAGCAGGGTTCTAACCATCGAAGAGACTGTCTCGTAGCTGCTTCAGAGTGGGGTACTGGGTCATCATGAATTCCTTGAAGACGCAGGTCCAGAACATCTTGATGTCCGGATGTCGCTCTTTCTCGATCCAGCACAGAAGTTTATATACGTTCTGCTGCATTTCTTCGCTGCTGTTTATCGTCTCCTGGAGATGGGAGGAAGAAAAGTTTTTCATTAACATCGAGGGGTATGAATGAGGTAACAGATTTTCGTGGACGTTTGAGAGTGGAGCGAGTCACAAACTATAGTATGAGGACCATAATAAAGGGCATTGATGCCTATTGGAATAGTCCATTTCTACATTCCCACCTCTGCATTTATCAGTAGCGGTTCCTGGCCGAGCTCACCAGGGACGAAAACATGAACGCTCATTCATGATGAACGCGCGCAGTGCACTCGCACATGCATTTCTTTTCTAAAGCGTGTGGCCTGGCCTACACTGATGTAACTAAAAAACATACTCGCGTGACGCGTCGTGTGGAGGCGCATTAGAGAGGATCATAAGATTCATAACTAAAACTGCACTCTGCTGACACTTAACAGTGTCAGCAGAGTGCAATGCTTCTTAACTTTTAATCAAACGTGCAGACAAAGTTCAACTTCATAAAGTAAAGTTCATTTCCTGGTGCGTGCTGCTTAAATGTAAGGCAAATGAGCCCTCTAGTCAGTTGCCGCACAAGGCGGCAACTAAAGGATTTCCGTTCTCTTAGCCCATTATATTTGCGCGCATTATTCAAATATGTTGCGTCAGACACTCATGGCTCTTTGATCCGAGATACTTTTAGTCTCACCTGATATTTCTTCTCAAGAATGAGCTGGTGATCCCGCAGCTGGTTTAAAAATGTTTGCGGCTTATCCATGCAGGACATTTCTGTCTTATTGTGCCCGAAAAACCGTAGAAGATGTAAATAGTCAAGTTCATCCAATGGGTTCATTTTGAATAGTTCCGTCTGCAATTCCATCTGTAGATACAAATATGATAACCATGTTACAAGTATAACCTCAATGTAGACGTCTACGTAGGCTATGTACTTACAAACGCGTAACAACAAGCAACCTGTGAAAATATGACGGAAAATCAAGTTAATTTGCTTACGGACTGAAAACACAATCGACGCGAAGTGGTAAACGTTTTCAGGTCCTCTTACGCAGTGATGTTTCAAAAAATGAAACTTGGGAGGCGTGCTTTATTCAGAAGCAGCCAATGGGCACCCTTGCGTAGGCTACACACACACACACAGTAGTATATATTTAAATGGCTATTGCTCCCTGCCAAGGATGTGAGGTATGTTTTGATCAGACAGACACGTGTGTGATTGTGTCTTCGGTTTTTGTTGAGTGGATCTTTCTGTGTGTGTGTGTGTGTGTGTGTGTGTGTGTGTGTGTGTGTGGCGGCAGTAGTTTTTTTTTAAGGTTGAACATCAGAATGTAGATGGTCCTAGTAGTCAGCAGGTATGTGCAATGAATACTTCTGTATTAACCCTGTTATATACATTGTGTGTGTGTGTGTGTGTGTGTGTGTGTGTGTGTGTGTGTGTGTGTGCGGCGGTAGTAGTTTTTTTTTTAAGGTTGAACATCACAATGTAGATGGTCCTAGTAGTCAGCAGGTATGTGCAATGAATACTTCTGTATTAACCCTGTTATATACATTTAATTAACACTGATAACATTAGAAATGGTTCATGTCAGAATGTACTGAGATATAGCATGGCCATTGAGCCCACATCTAAAGACATTACCCCATCAACAGAATGATGTTGAAGTTGAAACTATGAAAGCAGTACTGGAGAGGAAAGGACCCACTATGCTGGCTGATAACGAGGCCAATAGAATACTGTTTGAGAAATCGAGGAAACTCCTGGTTAAGATTGGTGTCAGTGTCTTGGTTAAGGGGAAGAGATTGTAAGTTAATACACCATTTTAACATGTCACTATAGCTAGCTATAGTGACATGTTGACATGGTAGCTTAGTACTAAGCTACCACTTAAATAGGCTGTGTGTTACGGGGCCTTACCATGCAACCACCTCCCGACGAAACCAATTTTTTTTAAAGGTCTGACCATGCTGAACATGAATGTGAATGTTAACATGTTAACATTGAACATTTTGGGTTGCACTACCTGTTTCAGCCCCATTGATATATATACATTGAAAATCAATGAATTTCTATACATTGGAAATACATTACCCCTAGGTCAGACTTGGTACAGGCGAGAAGGCAATTTGATCACTTGGCGTTGGCGATTGTTGCTTGGGCTTCGAACGGGAAGTTGATAACATGGTTTCTAAAATTAGGTGGCAGACAGATAGCTTTTACATCACCTCAGAGACATTTCTTAGTTACAATAATAATGTCTTTACATTAAATAGTGGATATTTCTCGATAGGTTTTGCAGCATTTATGACAGGATTCCCTAACGTCTGATAGTGATTGAGACATACTGCCGTATTTTAGTGAGCGGCGCCATGTTGGACGTTTTGTTGGCGCATGTTTTGCATATATTTTTTGGTGCAATGTAATCTAGCACAGTCAAAATTGAAAGTTTGTGAACCCCATGAAATCATTCGTTTTTTTGCATAACTTCACTAAATGTGATCTGATCTTCATCTAACTCACCGGTATGACTAAAAACAAAGTGCTGAAGCTAACTGTGCAAAGCAAAAACATCCAAAAATAAGTGACCCCTTGGAATCAATTACTGTTTAAGCTTCGTTTGACAGGAGTAGTCTCAACCAAGTGCTCCTCATAGCTGTGAATCAGATATGCACAGTGCCCATGTGGTATTTTAACCCATTGTTTCTTCAATTGAGCCATATTTTTAGGATGTCTGATGTGAATAGCTTGGCTAGGGACACTCCATTTGCGCTACTAGCTTCAGCATATTGTATTTGTTTAGTGACTGAGTACATGTCATGACCAACTAATGCAGAAAACCTAATAATTCCAAGGGGTTCACAAAGTTACAATTATGACTGTGTTATGTAAAAAAAGTATTATCGATTTGGAAATGTGTTTGGAACCATGAATATGTGTAATGTTGACTAGTTTTTGTTCTTGTTTGATAATAAAATGAAATAAATGATTGGAACCAGCATTTCCAGTGTGCTGTACGATCCTGCAAGCCTCCTTGAACATCACCAGTCCCACCTGCTGTGTATTGGACATCCCAACATCTCTGCTCAATACATCCTCATAGCCGAAAAAGACAAAGTCGCCATCCCGCTTGAAAATAAAATGTATATTTGTCCCAGGTGTAAAATCAACTTGCAGCATGTAAGAAAACTGATTGATACTTGTCTGATGAACAAGATTACACAATCTTTTTTAATCAAAACAATTGTCAACAAACTATGGAAGCATATATGTAGCAAAATTCAAATGGCAATGCAATTTGCAAGTCATTACATTATGCAATGACAATTCATTATGCAATTTAATAATGTAAATACGTTATTCAAAGTGTATTTTAATATGCAAAGTGACAATGAAATCCTCAATTAAATTTGCAAAAGTTATAACAATAGAAATAGAATAGAAATAGAAAACAAATTTTTGGAGTTCCTTTATTCAAATTGAAAAGCTATAGCGTCCCCGTGATTGCAATGCACTTCGCCACGCTCCGTATGTTGCGAAATTAAAATTATATTTCAATCCGCAAAACGCTTTGCATAAGATTTTCCAAAATCAGCGAATGCAATTGAATATGTTATTCTGTTATTCTATTTCTGGGCGGGAACTCCGTCACTTCCTCGTCAGACCAGCTGATCATCCACGACCTAGCACTAGGCACTTTCTTTCCTATGCCTAGCATTGTGCCAGGTTTGACTGGGTTGACGTTTGTAGTAATAACTTAAGGTTAAGAAATTAACCAAGGTTTTCTGATATATGAGTGAGGTATCTCACTATGGGACACGCCCCTCGTGCTGTCCCCCAGAAGCAATTTTACACTACGCCTGTCGTGACTGGCCAACAGACGTGACGTCTGCTTGCAGAGGAGGGACTCCTCCTACTACATAAGTCCCGTCGTCACGTCATCTCTTCAGTCTAAAGGCAAACACCTCTTCCTCGCTCCGGGCAAGGAGGGTGGTCTGGTGAGATACCTCACTCATCTCTCAGAAAACCTTGGTTTATTTCTTAACCTTAAGTTTTCTTTCAATATTCGCTCGGTATCTCACTATGGGATATAGTAACTCCCGTGTTGCCAAAGAAGTACCAGTGCAAACCCATCAAACAGGCATGTTCACTGATCCAACGCTCAAGACTGTGAGACAGATTAGGCGCAGTAACATCCAACCTGTAGAATCTAGTGAAAGTGTGAGGCGTCGCCCAGCTGGCAGCCGCACATATCTCTTCCACTGAGACCCCCTGAAACAGTGCCCAGGATGCGGACATGCCGCGAGTCGAATGTGCGCGCAGGCCGATAGGGGGTTCCAAACCCACGCTATTATAAGCCATGGCTATAGCCTCCACGGTCCAATGTGATAAACGCTGCTTCGAGAGAGGCTTCCCCAGGTGTGACGTAGCACATGATCCAAACAGCTGCTCCGATTTCCTGAATCCAGCCGTCCTATCAACATAGACGCGTAAAGCCCGCACCGGGCAGAGCGCATTCAGCCGCTCCTGCTCCTGGGAGGAGAAAGGAGGAGAATGGAAAGCCAACAGCTCAATAGGGCGGTATGACAACGCAGAGTCGAATACCTTGGGAACAAACGCAGGATTCGGCTTTAATAAAACCTTTGAGTTCCCCCGCAAAAACTGCATACATGCCGGGCTAACCGACAGCGCATGGATGTTACTCGCGCGTTTAGCCGAGGCCAACGCGAGCAACAAAGCCGTCTTAAACGAGAGCTTCTTAAGCTCTACCTGTTGTAAGGGCTCAAACGGTGGGCGTGACAGTGCATCAAGCACCGTAGATAAATCCCACGGAGCAGCCAAGCTCCGCGACACCGGCCGAAGACGGCGTGCACCTTTCATAAACCGGCAAACGATAGGCCTGCCGTTTTGTCCCCAAAACCTATGTGACAAGCCGATATAGCGGCCAAGTACACTTTGACAGTGGAGAAAGCCCGGCCTTTATCCAGCAAGTCCTTTAGAAACGTCAGAATAACAGGCACGGGACTCTGGAAAGCTATTTCCCCAGCTTTCGTGCACCACTCCTCGAACACACGCCATTTCCTGTCATATGCGTTACGCGAAGAGGAAGCCCTGGCGCCCTGGATGGTCGTAATGACATTCCATGGGAGTCCAGCCGTCGTTAGGTTCATCCTTTCACGGGCCAGGCCCACAAAGCCATGCGCTCCGGATGAGGATGGAAGATTTCCCCATGCGCTTGCGTCAGGAGATCCCTGCGTAAAGGCAGAGGCCAAGGCTGGCTGCACAGCAACTGGACTATTTCCGCAAACCAATATTTCCCCGGCCAACGGGGGGCTATAAGGATCAGCGCATGACCCTTCTCTCGCACTCTGGCGAGAGTAGGAATGATCAGTTCTAATGGGAGAAAAGCGTACAGGAGGACGCGCAGCCACTCGGATGCCAAAGCATCCAGCCCCATCGGGGCGCTCCGACCGGTTAGGGAATAGGACACTGAGCACTGAGTGTTCTCCTCTGATGCAAAGAGATCGACCTCCGCTCGACCGTATCTCTCCCATATCTGGTTCACGACCACGATGTGGAACTTCCAGTCCTTGTAGCGAGGGTCGTCCC
Organism: Pollachius pollachius; assembly: GCF_949987615.1. Classification (NCBI taxonomy): domain Eukaryota; kingdom Metazoa; phylum Chordata; class Actinopteri; order Gadiformes; family Gadidae; genus Pollachius; species Pollachius pollachius. Next base: position 13,619,502 of record NC_136944.1, read on the forward strand.
TGGACATTAAATCTGCTCCCCAGTTCCGCGCGCCCGGCACGTGTGTTGCTCCCAGCGACAACAGGTGGGCGTTGCCCCACATGGTCAGTCTGTGTGCCAACGTGTGCATTTGAGGGAGCGTAGCCCCCCCTGACGGTTTATATACGCCACCAACGTGGTGTTGTCTGTCCTGACTAGAACATGTTGCCCTCTCAGAAAGGGAAGAAAATGTTTCAGCGCCAGTTACACCGCCTGAAGTTCCAGGCAGTTTATGTGAACAAACTGCAGATGTGAACTCCACGTGCCATTTATTGTTCTGCCCTCGTATACGGCTCCCCAGGCCGCCCGAGAGGCATCCGTCGAAAGGACCTTCCTTGCCAGGATAGTGCCCATGGTAACGCCTGTAGTTAAAAAGGACGCGCGTCCCCAAGGGCGCAGCGCCAAGACGCACGCCATGGAGATCAAAACTCGGCGATGGCCATGGCACGTCGGGTTCAGTCAGGGTTCAGTGATGCAACCCATCGCTGAACCGGCCTCATATGGAGGCGGCCAAGTGGGACTACTACCAGCTCCGACGCCATCAGACCCAATAGTCTGAGGCACGTTCTGAACTTCAACATCGTCCCCCTGCGAAAAAGTGCCAGACAAGCCTGAAAGGCTTCCACTCTCTCCGCGGATAGACGTGCTTTGAACGTCACTGAATCGAGACACAAGCCTATGAACGTTATGCTTTGAGTAGGGACCAAAACACTATTTTTCACGTGAAACCCAGGGACATTTGGTGCGATATGAGCAAGCTGGTTTGCGCCTGAGCCTCCTGGGGTGACTGTGTGGCTAGAAGCCAGTCGTCTATGTACGTTGCTTAACGCATTCCCTTCAACCTGAGGGGCGCGATAGCAGCCTCCGTGCATTACACAAACACCCGTGGACTTAACGAAAAGCCCAACGGGAGAACCAAATACTCGTACGTTACGCCCTGGGAGGCGAACCTGAGATATTTCCTGTGAGGGGGATAAATGGGGATATGGAAATAAGCGCCCGTCAGAGCTATGCTTGTGAACCAGCCTCGCACGAAGCGTATGAGAGCGGCGTGTGTCAGCATCCTGAAACTGTACTGTCTCATCTGTTCAGAGCGCGTAAACCTAATATCGGCCGGAGGCCCCCTCCCTTCTTTGGGACTAGAAAGTACCTCGAGTAAAAACCGCTTTGGTTTTTCTCCGGTGGCAATATCTGAATTGCCCTTTTGGTTTTTAGAGAGGTGATTACCTCCCGTAAAACATGAGCTTTCTCTCCACGGGCCTGCGACTGCAGTATCCCCTTGAAACGGGGAGGAGTGGACGCAAATTGGAGCCGGTAGCCGGCGGTTACAGTTTTTATAACCCAATCTGACTCACCACATGCACGCCACTGTTGAGCCCGGCCAGACAGCGGCCCCATCCTGGCTGGTTCCGCTGTCGTGCCGGGCCGAACGGGCATGGTGTGCTGCGCACCGGAGCTCATGCCCACCAGGCACCGTTTTATGACATTCTGTTCCTTTTTTATTTTTTATTTTTTTCTGTTTTCACAAACAACTGCGCCGTCGGCTCGGAGCCTGGATGCGCGCTGGCAAACATATTTAATGAACAATGATTTTGGGAAGGGGGACACATGTGTGATGTTGGGCACTGGCGTGTGCTCATACACATGCATGTGTCTGCGAGACACCGCTGCGGCTCCACTGAGCTCTCTGCAGGTCCGACCCTTCTCTCCTTCGCGTCGTGAACTGTGAAGACCGAACGGCCTTCTGCACGCCTTTTGCAGGGCTTGGAACACGCCCTCTGTAACCTTTTTTGGAACCGGGTGTGGAACAGAACATCACGGCGACGGCGTCTGGCCGGGCCTGCCGTACCCCCCTGGTCGCAGCGCCTCAGGTAGCGCGCCGTTTCTTCATGGCTCCCTGAGTAGCCGAAGGGGCCGCACGGTCACCTGGCGCCGCCCCGGGCGCGGGTGGTTTCCTTCCCACACGCGCCACTGTGCTCCGGCGGTTTGTTCTGGCCCCGGCCGGCCCCGTGGGTTGGGTGGGGCTGACGCTTCTGGATGCGGTAAGCCGGCGGAGGAGCGCGGGGCTGGGTGAACACCTGGCCGGGTGCGTTGGCGGGGAAAGGCGCTCTTCTGGGAAGACACAGTCGCAGCGCCTCACCCTCCCTCTTTTTCTCCTCCCAGCGTTTTAGCATGACGCCGTACGCTGGGCCAAACAGGTCCTTCGGGTCCACAGGCACGTCCAAAATGTGCAACCACTATGAAATGTCCCTGTGACGGGGCGCATAGCTACCGTCACGGTAGCGATACGCTACACACAGGAGACTGAGTGTGAATATTGCCTGTGGGTTTGTCTTGTTTGTTTATGTATTCCGTTATCTTCATACTGTTTTAAAATCATTCATCTACCATGTCATTTATCATACGCACTACGACAGTTTAATACAATCTTGCATGTACCATCATTACAACTTTCTGTTTGACTCCATTTACCATTAACGTCACCTGTTTTGTCGCAATAACCACTCGTCTTATGTTTATATGAGGGTTGGAGCACCGCGTCACCAGGGTTTATATCGACGTCAAATCTTCCGGGTAAACCGGAAGTGACCCTGATTTATTATATTTATTTTTATTGCTGTCTTTGTACATTTTGGCTATGCCAAAATATAGCAATGGTGCACAGTTTACAAGGTTAATTGTTTCTCGCTAATTGAGGATAGAACGGAAGCTGTTTTAAAGCTGTTGTGTAACTGCTCTGGTAAACACCCCTGACGCAACGGGAAAATTGGTATGCACCAATTAGCAGTGGGGGTTAGGCCTACTTAGGCCGACAATCAACAGTGGTTGTAGGAAGCGGTTAGAAAAAGGACTTATGCCTGAATATTGCTCTCCTGTATTTGACCTGTTTAAAGGTCCGGTTTCTTGAAGTTTTGACTTATGTTTTTTTTGGTGACTCTCAAGCCTATTTGATATGCTGAGTCAACCTTATGTGTATAGAATATATATAGAGATTTTTTTTATGTTTTTGTTTTTTTGTTAATTTTTGTTCTATTTTTTTATCGCCTTAAGGGCCTTAAATTGGGATAAATAAAATATCCCATCCTATCCATCACTCCTCGTCTGCTCCTGAGTGTTTTTTCCATTTCGTTCAAGTCGCTCCAACACATCTACCCATGACAGTCCCCTGTTGTCAGCGAACATAGCCAACGTGGTCTTATTATAGCCCAATCATTAACTAAAAGCCACATAGAAAGAGTAAAGCATCCATCATATGATTTCAACAATGTGTGAGGGCATATGCAGCAGGGATGAACGCACAGTGGAATGTTTATGGAAAACCAGCGGACGAGCACTGGGCGGAGATTTCAGAAGCAGGGAGATTATAGAAAAATATAATTTGTCAGTTTGCCGTTTGTCTAGTCAATATGTTAACCTACTTATTTCTTTATTTCAATTTTGTCTGTGACGAACGAATCGGGGCAAAATCGGGCTGAAATCGTGTAGTCTGAACCAGCCATAAGCAAGCAGTAGCAGCGCCATGGGCAAATTCCCTACTAGACCAAACAAGACTCGTAATGGTAGGTTAAAACAATAGTTTATTATAGCATGCAATTGTGATGTAGATTTTTTTTTAAAGAAAACAAAGTGCTTGCATGATACGGAAGCCTACAGTGATCGTTAGTTAACTTGTGTGGCGGTGCCTTATTATTTGTTTACCCTTGGGCCATGGCATCGCGATTGCTACCTGCTGTAGTACTCTCATTGGCTGAATCGTTGAGAATGTTTAGAATAGAATGCTTTATTGTCATTATACAAAGTACAACGAAGTGCAATGAGCAGCTCCTTAAAAGTGCATAGATAGTTATCGAATCTATAATAATATACAAAAGCAATATATAATAAAGATAAATAAAAATTTAAATACACAGTAAAACTTAAATACAGAGTAAAGACCACAAACAGACAACAATCAGTGCAGATCTGAGTTCAGTATGGTGACAGCTTTGGGAAAGAAGCTGTTCCTGAGTCTATTTGTTCTGGCATATATGGACCTGAAGCGCCTGCCAGAAGGCAACAGGTTGAAGAGATGGTAGCCGGGGTGGGTGGTGTCCTTCAGGATCCCTCTGGCCCTGCTGAGACAGCGGGAGCCGTAGATGGTGCTTAAGGAAGGCAGAGGGCAGCCAATGATTTTTTGTGCGACGTTTGCCACCCTCTGCAGTCTCTTCCTGTCGGCCTCCGTGCAGCTGGAGTGCCACACTGACACAGCGTAGGTCAGCAAGCTCTCGATGGTGGAACGGTAGAAGGTCACCAGCAGCTGTGTGTTTAGATGCTCCCTCCTGAGCACCCTCAGAAATTGTAGCCGCTGCTGGGCCTTCTTGACCAGCGCTGAGGTGTTGACCGACCAGGAGAGATCAGCAGAGATGTGGACTCCGAGGAATTTGAAGGACTGCACTCGCTCCACACCTTCACTGTTGATGTACAGGGGGGCAGGGGCAGCTCTGTTCCGTCAGAAGTCCAGGATGAGTTCATTGGTCTTGGTGATGTTCAGTGCCAGGTTGTTAGATGCACACCACTCACCAAGTTTCAGGACCTCATCTCTGTAGGCCGCCTCATTTCCCCCTGTTATAAGGCCCACCACCGTTGTGTCATCAGCAAATTTGACAATAATATTCTCTGGGTGGGTGGGACTGCAGTCGGATGTGTAGAGGGAGTAGAGTAGTGGGCTCAGCACACAGCCCTGGGGAGAGCCAGTGCTGAGAGTGCGGGAGGAGGAGAGTTGAGGACACAGTTTCACCTGCTGGGGTCGGTTGACCAGAAAGTCTTTTATCCAGGAGCAGGTGGGTGGTGGGAGCCCCAGGTTGATTAACTTGGGGATCAGAATGTCTGGTATTATAGTGTTAAAAGCTGAGCTGAAGTCAATGAAGAGCATCCTGACGTAGCTCCCCCTTTTCTCCAGGTGACTCAGCGCGGAGAATGGAGAGCGATTGCTATTGCGTCGTTTTAGACTCAATCAATATAAGGTCGTGGGGAGGGAAGCTCTGTTCATTTGTATAGTAACAATATTAGGCCAAAACATTACTAAAAAACGAAATAGTTCATCAATACAGGCTAAAAAAATATATATAATTTTTTTTTTCACGAAAAGTGGGGTGGCCATTGGCCCCGCGGCCTCATAGGTTCCGGCGCCTATGCTTGTAGCCCTTCTCGGTCATTGACGACTGGAAGGAGTCGGCTCTGGATGGCAGTGTAGGGCTCGCCGAAGTCATGGCGGACTTTTGCGTGGGGTGGAGGTGCGACGCCAGCGGTGGTTCAACCGGAGGCAGGTGGGAGAACCCCTTTTCCTCCATTCTGGCCCAATCCAACCCTGATCCACCCTGGACAGGGATCTTGGCTGAGAGAGACTTGCTCCAAGACCAGGTCGCTTCATCCAGGCACTCGGGAAAGGCCAGAAGTAGCAGGCTGGTTGAGGCCTTCGCCTTTGGGAGTCGCTTGCCCTCGTAGCGAGATGTGGCGGTCTCCACCGGGGGCTCAGGCCACTCGATGTTCAGCCTCGCAGCTGCCCTTTTGCAGGCCTCGTGGAGGTCCACGCTGACGGCGGGGTTCAGGGAGCTGGTGCACGCGGTGCGGGGGGAAAAGTGATCATCGTCCTCGTCGTCATCAGAGCCGAAGTTAATAGATTCCTCCCCCGACTCAGAGTAACCGCCCTCGGCTTCATCAGGCCCTGCCAGCAGGCTAGCCTCGATAGCGTCAGGTGGAGTCAACTCCAGCGTCAGGGAAGCCCCGGTGAGGTCCACCTCCGATCCCCAGCTGGTGCCCGTAGGCCGGTGAGCCCCCGGGAACCTCCCGCAGGGGATTGATGAAGTTCTATCTATTGAACAGAAAGAAACACTTTGTCATTGTAGAAGGTCAGAGAGCGCGCGGCGACCACAGTTCGTCGTCCCTCACTGGTAGCTCGTTTATTTCAAACAAAAGTAAAACAGAACAGAGGCTTGAAACTATTAATCAACAGTGCGGGAGAGTCCTCTCGTTCAGCGCTCCGCGATCTGTGATCTCTTCTGGGGACCGCGTTGGATCTCTCCCTCTCTCTGCTCCCGGTTTCTCCCTACTACAAACAAAGCAGGCACATAAATACACACTCCCTGATTGGCCTGATTGCGAGCAGGTGCCCGCAATCAGGCCCGATCCCCCCAGCTGATCCGGTGCGCTCCCAACCTGCTCACCCTCCCCCTGCAGGCCAGACGCCGCACGTCCCCCCACAGTCATACTTTACACACTTTACCAGAGCATTGGCCTACTGAATGCCACAGATATATTTTAAGCATTGGACTGAATGCCACATAAAAATATAATTATGTTTTGCACGTTTGCAACGTTTAAAAGTTCAGGGAAAAGTATATGCCTCTACTGGTGTTTCTTAAGCCAATAGCCTTTTGAGGCAGTGTTGTTTCTGAATATTAGCGTTAAGGGCCAATAATGCTTACTATCATACATTAGTCACCATGTCTGTGAACACATTTTTATGCAGTCACATGTTAATATACCCCCCCCCAAGATGGCAGTATGTGACAGCATGTCTCTTGTCTGATCAGTGTCGCTCTGGATTAAGTTGTTTTAAATGAATTGGACTGCATTTTTATCCTTGTAAAAGTTGCAGTTTGCTGTTTTTATTGAAATCTCCTCAAAAACTTTTAGAGAATTGTGGACTTTTAATGAGTTTAAGGATACTCTGCTACATTTGCTCTAAGGTGGGCTAATCAGGCCTGTGCCTACTTCATCCTCCTGGAGCCAGCGCTAGCTTGCCTGGGCCTGCTACATCCTCCTGGAGCCTGGGCCAACTATCCCGAGCCTGCTACATCCTCCTGGAGCCTGGGCCAACTGGCCTGGGCCTGCTACATCATCCTGGAGCCTGGGCCAACTATCCCGAGCCTGCTACATCCTCCTGGAGTCTGGGCCAACTGGCCTGGTCCTGCTACATCCTCCTGGAGCATGGGCCAACTAGTTTAGGGCAATGGCATTTTTCTTAACTTTAGTATAGTTTGTTGGCTGTTTGGGACCTGAGACCAAGCAATTAGCCCTTGGTGAGTACCTCTAGCAATGTGTGGACACTTACTATAGTGGCACTAAAGCTAATGCTGCCGGGCATCTTCAGCAACCAGTCTCATTTGGTTTGGGCCTTAAACTTGTGGTTGGACCAACAACCACTTTTTTTTGCTCTATATAAACTCACTCTTTCGCTTAAGGAAAGGCATTGCCTGGCTTCAAAATTGAATGTGAAACGAGGACTGAAGATTTTCCTACTCTTACTTCTGTCTAAAGATGTGTAATCAAACCCTGGTGATAAGATCAACAGATGCAGATATTGTGATAATTTCCGAAACTTGGCTGACGAAATCTATTACAATGAATGCATTAGCATACTCGGATAGAATGTTTATCGTACCGACAGGCTGAAGAAAGGTGGTGGTGTAGCCATTTAGTTTAAATCAAAATTTGAGGCGTCAATTGTTTTGTCTGAGTCTGCAACCAAATGGAATTTTTGGCATTGAAGGTGGAAATAGCCAAGTCCCTAAGCATCTCTTGTCCAAATTAAATTAGAATGGCTGGAGATCTGAATTGGGACTGGCTAAATGCAGTTTCTGATTAATTTAAATCTTTCTGTAACTCTATTAATCTCAGCCAGCTGGTCAACCTACCTACAAGGTCAAATTTTAAGTCCACTTTGATTGATCTAATTCTAACAAATGTTCCTCATAAATGCTCATCTTTGGGAGTCTTCTGCAATGATAATCCCCAAATGTAAACCACGCATTATTTTCAAGAGGAATTTAATTTTTTTTAATGAACAGCCTTATCATTATGATTTGTCTTGGTTAATTGGGGGCATATAGGTCTGTTGCCGGAAGTAGAGCTAACTTGGACATTCTCTTAAAATGTTGTGAAAATTGCAAATAAACATGCTCCTATCAGGAAAAATTCAGGGTGAACAGCCTCAAAAACCCTTGTTTTTCTCGTGAACAGCCTCAAAAACCCTTGTTTTTCTCGTCAGTTGTCAGATACCGTCTATCACCGTAATGTGGCATGGGCCAAAGCAGGAAATAGTGATTTCGCCTCTGACTGGTCTATTTTCAGGCAATTAAGGAACAAATCAAAATCTCTTGTCAAAAAGGCAAAATCAGAATATTATTCTTCTGTCACTACTGAGAACCTCAATAATCCACAGAAATTTTGGAAAGTGATCAAGTCTTTATCTGTAATTAAAAGTCTGCAGGTCTTCCGAAAATCTCGGTCCCAGTCTATGATAAAACTAAGGTCCTAAATTGCTTTCACAAGCATTTTGTATCATCTGGTTCTTTGTTTGACTCAACAGGAGCTGCCCCTGTGACTCCATGCACAGACCCCCCAAGGTTTTCTGGAGAACCCTTTCATTTTTTACCTTATACTGTGCAGCAAGTGCATAACACCCTCAAAGCGTTGGATCACAGAAAAACCCCTGGACCTGATTTGATAGAGGCCTATTTTTTGAAAATAGCAGCTGACTTTGTAGCACAGGCTCTAACAATCCTTTTAAATCTCCCAATTGAAAACAAAGAAATTCCATCCGTTTGGAAATCAGCTTTTGTAACCCCCTTATTAAAGGAGGTGATCCAGCAGCTTTAACTAACTACAGGCCAATATCAAATTTGTGTGTCTGGTCAAAAATTCTTGATCTCTTGTGTGTGATCAACTTAAAGTGAGAGAGTTTCTAAACTCAAATGATCTCTCAAAACTGCAATCAGGCTTCAGGAAAAATCACAGTACCATCACTGCGGCTACAAAAGTGATCAATGATATACTTGTTGCTCTTGATAAAAAGCAGTACTGTGCCTCACTTTTTATTGATCCGTCAAAAGCTTTTGACAATGTGGACCATGCTGTTTTAAAGCACAGGCTTCTTTGTTTTGGTTTGTCCAATCATGTAATTTCCTGGTTCCCAAATTTGAGTGACAGGACTAAGTGTATTAAATATTATTGGTCTGTGTTTGTGAACACTGAATTTGTGTGTCTACAAGGGGATGCCATAGGGTTCGATATTAGGACCCCTCCTGCCTATTATGTACATTAATGAGTTGGGAAAAAAATTGTTAGATGCTATCATGCATTTTTATGCCGAGGACACAATTATTTACTGTTTTGGATCCACTCATGCTAAAGCTGTTGAATCTCTGCAGAGAGCTTTTGATGTGGTCCAGCACACACTTTTGCAGCTAAAACTAGTCCTCAACGCTGACAGGACTAAACTAATGTTTCGAAAAACAAAGAAAGTACCTAAAACTGTCCCAACAGTGTCCACTCTTGACGTAAATGTCATACAGGTGGTTCATATGTACAAACACCTTGGTGTCTTGCTTGATGACTCCCTCACCTTCAAGCCCCATATTGTCAATCTTGTGAAGAAACTCAAACTTAAATTGTGTTTCTTCTTCCGAAATAAATTGTGTTTCTCTCTTGAGGTGAAAAAGCGGCTTGTCACTGCAACCTTTTTAACCATTTTAGATTATGGGGACCTGATGTATATGAACGCCTCAGCTCAATGTCTTAGTAAGATTGATGCTGTTTATCATGCTTCTCTGAGGTTTATTGCTAACTTTGGAGCCCTGACCCATCATTGTGAATTGTATTCTCGAGTAGGATGGCCTTCTTTGTCCCCCAGGAGACTGGGACACTGGTGCACTTTTATTTACGAGGCCATGCTTGTGCTACTACCCTCCTACATCTGTAATCTAAGAAGTGTAGAGAAGTGTTGATTCTTACGGTTTGCGTTCAAATGATCAGTTCTTGCTGACTGCTCCATTTGCCCGCACAGAACTTGAAAAAAGGCCTTTCATCTACTCTGCTCCTTCTACATGGAACATGCTGCAAAAAGTATGGAAAATAACTGAACTGATTTCTTTGAATGCTTTCAGATCCAGAGCACTTGAGACGACCTCCTTTACTTGTAACTGTTTATCATTTTAATTGCTGTCTGTATGTTGTAACTGTGTAACTTTTGCTGCCTTTTTTTGCTGCCTCTTGGCCAGGACTCCCTTGAAAAATAAGTTTTTTAACCTCAATGGGACTTTCCTGGTTAAATAAATGTTAAAAAAAAGCATACATATTATTATTAACTAATAGGTAACGATTAGAATAAGTAGCCAAAAACAAATTTACACAAATGTGTTAACTTTAAACTAGAGCAGGGGTTCTTCAACGTTTTCCAGGCCAAGGACCCCCAAACTGATGGAGAGATGGAGCGGGGAACCCCTACTTATATATTGTATAAAATTGTGTTCTAAAGAAAACTGGTCCTATAGTGCCATGTATAAATGTACCTTGCTATTTTGCATTCAATACTAAGATATTCAAATTATACACAGGTTCATATATTCATGTTTTTATTTTAAACATGTGCAGGGTACAGTGAGTAGGGTGGCCATGCCACTGCCATTCATAAACATAACATAATAAACTGATACCTGCCAAGATCAACAATGTCTGTCAATTGCATGTAATCACGCATAAAAGCTATTCAAATTGACATTTTTAAAACATAAATGTGGAAACGAAAATTAGTGATGCTTGTTAGTGTCATTTTTTGCCTGATTCACATCTTTCTTAACACTCTTAACACTCGTGTGCGGTTGCTAAGCGACGTCAACGTCTTTGGCAGACTTTCTCTGCTGATCGCTTATTTTTCCGATAATGACCGGCGTTCTGTACATTATCCCTTACATAACAGCACTCTCTCTCTCCCAACAGTCTTGGCTGCGCAATCTCATCCAAATATGTATTGTTTGCGGCGGAGGAGGGGGTAGATATAAAGACGGGACGAGAAAATTACGTCGCTTTGCTGTCCTTAATTAAAGGAGCAGGCAGAGATAAGCTCTCTCCTGCTGAACTTTCATTAAAATCAAATACATAAAAATGGCGCCGCCGGTCCAGATGTGTCAGGTGTGTGCGAGAGACATACCACTTTTGTAAATGCCATATATACAATACATTCGGATCGCATGATAGGAATATATCTATTCCGAGTAGAAATTGGATCAGAAGTGTCCATGTAAACGCGGCTAGTGTGTTGGATTCATGTTAATGTGTATTTAAAGACATTTCAATTTATCAAAAAACTTGCAGCGGGGGAATATAAAAAAAAGGTCTAATCAACCAAAACCTTCGCGACCCCTAGGGGGACCGCAGAGGTACTGCAGGGGGGTCGCACATTAACATGAATCCAACACACTAGCCGCGTTTACATGGACACTTCTGATCCGATTTCTACTCGGAATAGATCTATTCCTATCATGCGATCCGAATGTATTGTATATATGGCATTTGCAAAAGTGGTATCCCCAGTTGAAGACCTCTGCACAAGAGTGTTCAAACATCAACACATTAACTGTATTGTATGCGTTTAACATAACAATAGTTATTTTCCCTCCTGGGCAAAGGGAACGATCTTGCGCCCCAAGGGGTGCTTCGGCGAAAGGAGGCGTGTTCTGGCGCAAACGTTCCCAGGTGCTATTTTGCAGTTTCAGAAACCACTTGCGCCACAAACCAGGAAATACCTGGTTTAAAGTCAGTGGCGCGTTGTTGAGATGCTATTTTAAGGGCGCATGCATAATGTTGCTTGTGCACCTCGCGCATACACTTTGCTTCTCTCATCTACCTAGCCACACATTCTTGGTAAATTATTTGGGAAAGAACAGCTGATACAGCGGTAATAAGTTGTACTTTTAAATCAATGCATCTGCAAACACCGTACAGCAAACAAATATTTTCTTGACACAGACATCGTGTACATGCCCATAACTTTTAGGATGGATGAGTATTTGATTGTGAGAAAACATTGTTTTACCGCGAGTGAGTGTTAAAAAGAATGAATGAATGAGGGCGCGTGTGTGTATGTGTAAAATAATAAATGAATGCGGGCACGCGTATGTGCGTCCATCTGTTTAAACACACGCAAACTAAACACGTGTAACGTATGGGACGCTAGGACCCAGGTCACCAGGTGGGGAACCTAGCAACAGCAGCCTCACAGTACATGAGACTAGGATCTCGCGGGACTTTGCAAGTCCACGTTTGTTCTCGTAGCTCACCCTCGTCCATGCTCCTGTTGCCGGCGTCGCAGGTCTGAGAAGAAAAGAGGTACAAACACTTTTCTGGGTCTATATGCTTTTGTTTAATGTTGAGTTTAGATTATTTACCTCTCCTTGCATTCTTAGTGTGTCGGTTGGTGCCATGAGGGTTAAACTGCATGGTACCTCGTACCTGTAGGCCTTACCTCGTAGCAGTTTAAGGTGGGAGCTACTAATAATGTCCACCTAATATGATGTTGCCACCCGTCTGCTGCTGTACATTCGGTGGTTTATTTAACTTTGTATTTCCTGTTATATTTGTAGATATTAATCATCAGCACTTTATGACAAGCAGCATTAGCTGTCCCAGTCAATCTACTGTATTACCTGGATGCGCTACAGCTTAGCTCAAAGCAGGTACGAGAGACTGGGCATGGGTATCATCTGGGTCAGTTTTAATAATACTGTTGAATTTCTTGTAATGTATTTATTCGGTCCTGTAGGCTGAACTGGCGACACACGTCGGCAGGGCAGCCACTGTTCTCTCCTCCCAGAAATCCTTATAATTAGTGTCTCCATTTTTGTTTTGTTGCGCTTACCTTGATAGTTGTGACCATCCACCTTTCCATGGTGTCGTAGAATTTAATGTTTGCTCTGGAAGTGTGCAGTGCCTTCGAACCTATAAGTATACAGTGTTTTGAGCTGTTTAAGTGTGCAGTGCCTTTGAACTTTTAAGTGTGCAGTGTTTTTTAAGTGTGCAGTGTCTTTGAAGTGTGCAGTGCCTTCGAACCTTTAAATACATAACAGTATTCACCTGGTTATGTGTGTGTCCAACTCTAGGTATCAGCCTTATCAAATACAAAAGTATTGATTTTATTGTTGAGGGGATATTGTTAAAATAAACTTTATTTTTGTACAACTTCAAGAGCCTCTGCTTGTCCTTGCCCTAATAGGTATTAACCTGAGTGGGGAGTGGTTGCTGTAGATTAGTCACACTGCGTGTAGTCCAGGGTCTCTCCCCTTTAAAGAGAGTGGCGTTGTCATACACAAGTAATCCTAGTGCCGGTCACATTTGGCGTTGACGGCAGGATTAGCGGAGGCTTTTTTTTTTTTTTTGTGTGTGTTTTGTTTTTGTTTTTTTTATTTATTTGGAGGCACTAAGGTAGCAAAGGTTGGGGGTGGAGGAGGAGGACAGTGGTTGCCCAAGAGGACATCCACCGCACTCTAGCTGCAACACCGCCCTCTAGCTGCAACGCCGAACCACCAGCGTTTTACAAACACAGTGGACAAAGACATTATTCTTGGGGGGGGGGTTCGCTTACCCATGTCCAAGAATTGATTGTTGGGTGTGTTTTTTTTTTTTTGTTTTTTTTGAGAAAGTCAATTAAAATGTCTGAATCAGAGGAACAAATCAGAGCCTTGACTGAACTTGTTCAGCAACTAAAAGCAGAAAATAATAGACTCAAAGATGGGGGAAACGGAACAGTAAATGTAGAGGCCCCTGGGCCATCTAGCCGTGTAGTAACTAATAATGTCAGTAGTGATTCAACGGGGCGGGTGTACATGTATGCACCAAGAGAGAGGAAATGTCCACGGTTTTCAGGAGATATAGCTCAGGATGGGTTAACTGTAGAAGACTGGGTAGAAGAAGCAAAAAAGTCACTGTCTGTGCAGCACACACAGGTTGAACAAGCAACATTTCTTTGTGATCTGCTAGATGGGGAAGCTAAGCGGGAGGTCAAATTTAGCTCTCCAACTGATAGAGCCACACCAGAGGCTATTTTCACAATACTGTTTGATAATTTTGGGTGTGATCAAACATATGTGAGCTTACAGAGACAATTTTTTCAACGCCGGCAACAGGATAATGAGTCCATACATGAGTTTTCCCATGCTTTGTTGCATTTGATGGAACTACTTGAAAGTAAAGATCCAAGGGGGGTTTCAAATTCAGATTTGGTGATTCGCGACACATTCATTGAAAACGTACGTGACACCAAATTACAGCGTGAATTGGCCCACTTGGTTCGGCAACATCCTAACTATTCCTTCAAAGATGTACGTAATGCAGCTATCAAATGGGAAAAGCGAGGGCCCCCTGCTTGTGGACAAAGAGCACGAGCATACTCCTGTGATTCAAATGCTTCAGGATTAGGTCAAGGTGATGTCGACACCAACGCTATTGCTGCTAGGCCCAGTGATGAGCTGGCAGAATTGAAGGAGTGTTTACGTAAACAGCAAGTACAGCTAGATGCCATTCTTAAACACTTAGGCTCTTCGTCCACTGCCCCTAATTATACAAGCCCCCAGGATCCCCCCAGCAGCAGCAGGCCAAAACAATACCAGTTCCAGCCAGATGGAAAACCAATATGCATGCGGTGTCACAAGGCAGGTCATATTGCTAGATTTTGTCGGGTTGAAATGGGTGGTCTCCCTGGGGGGGTGGGATCACGGGGACGGGGCCAATGGGTGGGAGCAAGAGTGAATGCAGTGGAGCAGCAGGAAAACTAGCGCCCTCTGGTGTTGGGAACCCGATACCAGAAGGGGGATTTGTGGGTTCTAAACAGGCAAGTCTGGCATCCCGGCTAATTGGACGCTGCCCAGTAGTAAAGATCAGAGTAGGGGGGGTGGAGGTGCCGTCCTTACTTGATACTGGATCAATGGTAACTACTGTAACACAGGCTTTCTTTGAACAGTATCTGATGCCACAAACAAATGAGCAACTGAAATCTTGTACCTGGCTCAAATTAACAGCAGCTAATGGATTAGATATTCCATATTTGGGGTATGTGGAGTTAGATGTTGAAGTCCTCGGCACCACCCTTCCACAGATGGGCATCCTGGTGGTAAAAGACCCTCCTGATCCAGCTTCCCAACAAAGGAAAACTGTAGTACCTGGTCTGTTGGGAATGAACATTATCAGTGGCTGTTACTCTGTATTATTCAGGGAACATGGTGACAATCTCTTTTCTTCTCCTCTAGTAAAACAAGCTGAGAGGGAATGGGGGCGTGCATTGTCAGAGTACCAACAGATGGACCGCCTCTTGCAGACCGGCCATGTAGGGGAGGCTGTGACACCACCGGGACCGGCAATCCGGATACCAGCGGGCTCCCTACAGTTTGTCCAGGCCACCTGCAACCAAGGCCCAGGCCCAGCCCTTGGTACTGTATTGCTGGAGCCTCTGCCCTATGGAAAAGGTCGGTTACCCATGAACCTGCTCATATCTAGCGCCCTCCTCACTGTTTCCAGAGGAACTGTCAACATCCCTGTTGTTAATGTTGGTGAGGAAGACCAGTGGCTGAGGTCAAAAACAGTGTTGGGGACGTTACATTTGGCCGATCTACATTCCTCATCCCAGGCTGTACAGGTGGAGGAGCAGACACAGGACGAAGGCCGACAGGTGGTATTCATCCAGTCTACGGCAGTAGAGGCCTCTTCCCCCCACCCCCTCCCTGGCCTGAGTGAACTGAATTGGCCCGATCTCCCTGTTAATGATGCACAAGCAGCCAAGAGTTTGCTGACAAAGTACCGAGACGCATTCAGCCTGGATGATGGGGATTTGGGCTGTACTGACCTGATCTACCACGAGATCCCACTGATGGATGACGTCCCTGTTCGCCAGCGGTACCGCCGTCTCCCCCCATCTCAATTTTCACTGGTCAAGTCCCACATACAAGAACTGTTACAGCGAGGGATTGTGAGAGTGAGCTCCAGCCCTTACTCCTCCCCCATCGTAGTTGTCCAGAAAAAGTGTGGTGACATCCGGCTGTGTGTCGATTATCGACAACTCAACGCCAAGACGAGGAAAGACGCATATCCGCTGCCGCGCATTGAAGAATCTTTGGATGCTCTTACTGGTGCCAAATGGTTCTCAACGCTCGACTTGGCAAGTGGATACAACCAGGTGCCAATGTCAGAGAGAGACAAAGAGAAGACGGCATTCTGCACCCCGTTTGGCCTCTTCGAGTTCAACAGAATGCCATTTGGACTTTGTAATGCGCCAGGAACTTTCCAGCGCCTAATGGAACGTATCTTCGGGGATCAGAGTTTTCAGTCATTGCTGCTGTATTTGGACGATATCATAATTTTCTCCACATCCTTCAGTCAACACCTGCAGCGGTTGGAGATGGTCCTGAGTCGGCTCCAGCAGCATAACCTGAAACTGAAGATGTCTAAATGCCATTTTTTTCAGCGGGAGGTGCGATACCTTGGTCATATCATCTCCCCTGCCGGTGTGGCAACCGACCCAGAGAAGACCAGGGCAGTGGCAGAGTGGAAGCGCCCATCCACCGTCACTGAATTACGCGGCTTCTTGGGTTTTGCCTCCTTCTACAGGCGTTTTGTAGAAGGGTTCGCAAAGCATGCAGCCCCGCTTCATCGACTGGTTGGAGAGCTAGAAGGAAGCAAGAAAAAAACAAGGTCAAAGGTCAGTGCCAAGTTGGAAGGACAGTGGAGTGAGTCATGTGAAAAAGCATTTCAGACACTTAAAAACAAGCTTGTCACTACTCCTGTCCTTGGCTACGCGGACTTCAAGAAGCCCTTTATCCTAGAAGTGGATGCCAGCCACCAGGGCCTGGGTGCAGTACTTGCTCAAGAACAGGATGGAGCCCGTCGGCCAATCGCATTTGCCAGCCGGGGGCTTAGACCAAGTGAACGACCCCCTGAGCTACCTCCAGACGGCCAAGCTAGCAGCTGTAGAGCAACGGTGGGCATCCGAATTGGCCAGTTTCAACTTTGACATTAAATACCGCCCCGGAGCAGCCAACCGTAATGCTGATGCCCTTTCCCGTCAACCGAACACCCCAGCCGTACATTCCATTTCTGACATCGTGCCTGGTTTTAACATTCCATCACAAACGACTGGCTCCAAAAAGTACTCTCCCACACAACCACAGCTCACTGGTAACGTCATGGCAGTGGACGCAGCTCCGGTGCGGGAGAAGGCTGATCTGCAGGCCCTGCAAGCCACAGACCCAGTGGTCAAAGCATTTCTCCCCTACTGGAGGAGAGGACGCCCCCCAGACAGAGCAGAACGGTCTAGAGAACCCAACCAGGTTTTGGAGCTTGTCCGACAATGGAGGAGAATCAAGGAAAAGGGCAATGTGCTTTACAGAGAGGTACAGATGCCCCCAAGCCGACAGACAGTTCACCAGCTGCTATTACCAAAAGCACTACAAGCAGAAGTACTGACCAGTTTACATGACAATCACGGCCACCAGGGGGCAGAAAGGACGACAGCCTTGGTCAGAGAAAGATGCTACTGGCCAAATATGCGTTCAGACATTGACCAGTGGTGCAAAGAGTGTGAACGTTGCATCATTGCCAAAGCAGTGCGGCCCTCAGTCCGGACATCCATGGGACATCTGACGGCCTCCAAACCTTTAGAGGTTGTTGCCATTGACTTTACCACCTTGGAAAGAGCCAGTGATGGGAGAGAGCATGTCTTGGTCGTGACCGACGTTTTCTCCAAATTCACTCAAGCATATCCAACATCGGACCAGAAGGCCCATACTGTTGTTAAAATCCTCACGGAAAAATGGTTTTACACCTATGGAGTGCCTAAAAGAATTCATTCGGACCAAGGCCGCAACTTTGAAGGTGAACTACTCAAACGCCTTTGCCAGCTGTATGAGATTGCAAAAAGCAGGACGACCCCTTACCACCCAGAGGGAAATGGACAATGCGAGAGGTTTAATCGAACCCTTTTTGATCTTCTGCGCTGCCTCCCAGGAGAGAAAAAGCGAAAATGGCCTCAATTGCTCCCCCAGTTGGTGTTTGCTTACAATACAACAGTCCACCAGTCAACAGGTCATTCACCATACGAACTGATGTTTGGTCAGAAACCCCAGCTACCTGTTGACCTACTACTGGGGCAAGCGGATGAGGAGCCAGCTTCAATCACACCAGATGACTGGGTCACCAAGCATCAAGATCACTTGGCTTCTGTGTATGTGGCAGCTAAAAAGCATTTGGAGGCAGCTGCCACAGCCAGAGAGCAGCGCCAACCTCCAACAACCACAGCCATCCTTCCAGTTGGCACTCTGGTCTATCGGAAGAACCATGTACTAGGACGTAGAAAAATCCAAGATGTCTGGGAATCAACAGTTTACCAAGTGGTGAAATGCCTGGATAATGTCGGTACAGTATACAAGATCCAGTCCCGATCCAACCCAGAACAGCAGAAAACTGTTCATCGCTCTGAACTAAGACCAATCACTGAGAGAGGCGTGCTGGTCTCAGAACCACTAGTGGCTCCCCCTCCCCCCAGACAGAGGGATGAAACCCCCCCCTTAGGAAACGCTAGCGAGGATGAGGACAGCAACAGCAGCCTTCTGTCAGGTTTCATCAGCTCCCCCTGTAACGTTAGCTCTATTGCCGAACAGGAGCCAGCCCCAGACCCCCAGCCCCCAGAGACTGGCCTTGTGTCCATGGAAGAACCTGAAGGTCTCCCAGAGAGCAATCCACCCTCTCCTGAAGGGCCAGAAACAGCCCTCCAGTTCTTGTTGGGACCAGAGATGATACGACGCTCCCACCGAACCACAGCTGGGCAGCATTCAAACCCATTCCGTCTACCCCAACCCCTAGCCCAACGGCCCCCAGACCCTTTAGCACACAGGCCACGAGACTAATGTTCCTGCTAAGTAAAGTGAGTTATGTCACCGGGACGGCGACCTTTTAAAGTGGGGGTGTATGTAACATATGGGACGCTAGGACCCAGGTCACCAGGTGGGGAACCTAGCAACAGCAGCCTCACAGTACATGAGACTAGGATCTCGCGGGACTTTGCAAGTCCACGTTTGTTCTCGTAGCTCACCCTCGTCCATGCTCCTGTTGCCGGCGTCGCAGGTCTGAGAAGAAAAGAGGTACAAACACTTTTCTGGGTCTATATGCTTGTGTTTAATGTTGAGTTTAGATTATTTACCTCTCCTTGCATTCTTAGTGTGTCGGTTGGTGCCATGAGGGTTAAACTGCATGGTACCTCGTACCTGTAGGCCTTACCTCGTAGCAGTTTAAGGTGGGAGCTACTAATAATGTCCACCTAATATGATGTTGCCACCCGTCTGCTGCTGTACATTCGGTGGTTTATTTAACTTTGTATTTCCTGTTATATTTGTAGATATTAATCATCAGCACTTTATGACAAGCAGCATTAGCTGTCCCAGTCAATCTACTGTATTACCTGGATGCGCTACAGCTTAGCTCAAAGCAGGTACGAGAGACTGGGCATGGGTATCATCTGGGTCAGTTTTAATAATACTGTTGAATTTCTTGTAATGTATTTATTCGGTCCTGTAGGCTGAACTGGCGACACACGTCGGCAGGGCAGCCACTGTTCTCTCCTCCCAGAAATCCTTATAATTAGTGTCTCCATTTTTGTTTTGTTGCGCTTACCTTGATAGTTGTGACCATCCACCTTTCCATGGTGTCGTAGAATTTAATGTTTGCTCTGGAAGTGTGCAGTGCCTTCGAACCTATAAGTATACAGTGTTTTGAGCTGTTTAAGTGTGCAGTGCCTTTGAACTTTTAAGTGTGCAGTGTTTTTTAAGTGTGCAGTGTCTTTGAAGTGTGCAGTGCCTTCGAACCTTTAAATACATAACAGTATTCACCTGGTTATGTGTGTGTCCAACTCTAGGTATCAGCCTTATCAAATACAAAAGTATTGATTTTATTGTTGAGGGGATATTGTTAAAATAAACTTTATTTTTGTACAACTTCAAGAGCCTCTGCTTGTCCTTGCCCTAATAGGTATTAACCTGAGTGGGGAGTGGTTGCTGTAGATTAGTCACACTGCGTGTAGTCCAGGGTCTCTCCCCTTTAAAGAGAGTGGCGTTGTCATACACAAGTAATCCTAGTGCCGGTCACACACGTAACGCATAATACAGTCCATGGCAATGTATATTAACGGGGGGACACATGCATATTAGGAACACAAGTCGATAACGATAATGCATGCAATACTGATAAGAAACAGATAAGAAACATTAAATAGAACCAGTTACCGTATATCATATGTTATATCATATAAGATTTCTTTGCCGAAATTTATTTGAGGACTCAGTATTTCTGAAGTTGTGAAAGAAAACCTTATTCCATGTGTGAATTAGGCCTATTATTTGGCCATCAACTGAGCCATTTGAAGTTTGAAATTCATGTGCATCTGTCTCATCGGAGACTGCAGACGCGCTGTCAAAATATCAACTCGTCAGATTCAAATGCGCACATGGCTCTTAAAGGGGATGGGAGCTGGCACTCTCATTGGTTTATTGCACGTTACGCCCAAACCACACCTAAGGGTAATTAGGCTACTTCAAACCAACCCTTTTTAGATTTGCGCCGGGCGCAAGTCATTTTTTGCGCAGGTAAAATAGCGACATCGCCATAGAACCGCCCACAAAGCTACTTGCGCTTGGTGCTTCTCACTTGCGTTTCAGACCGTTAAAATAGGGCCCAAGATGTGTTGTCCTTAACTAAACACATGGATGCGTTAAGAATATGTTGTTTCCAACGCATCCTTTTTGAGAGTGAGAAACAATGTATAACTGTAAGGGGTCTCCTTCTAGAAGCCAATTCATTCTACGGTATCAGATTTAGCACCCCCATCCTGCCAATGGAATGTCCTCACAATTATCCTGGTATATTATTAGACTATTAAGTTGATGTTGACTAAATATCTTCATCCTGAGATGTTGAAAATCTCCATTAGTTATATTTATACTAGGGCTGTGATTTTTGCTTACAATTCCCAAATCTGTGGTGCTACTTATTTGAATTGAACTACACTTGTAGTAACTGTTGGTTTACAATTGTACTAAGTAACTGCCTGTTTACAATTCCCAAATTTGTTGTGTTCCATAAGTTTCATATTTAACCCACACTGAGTAAGTCAATAAAACTCCCTCAAGATCACTTGGTCTAGTTTTTATTTATTAAGTATATTTTGTATGAATGATAATGTGTCATTCCATTTGATAACATTTGACCGCCCTAATTTTATACATTAAAGGCCAGAACATTATAAAAAGTTATTTAATGTTAACGTAAGGAATGTTGTGCCTTTCACACAGACAAGTACCCGTTCTTACTGCTAAACTGCCTTGTTCCTCAACGAGCTAAACGCAACACAGTGACGAATCCACACATTTAATTCTAGCATGTCCGAGGTCCATTAGCACGTTGCATTTCTCTGCTATTGCCTGCGAAAAACCTTTTCTTCCTCTTGTTCATAGAACTCTTTCAGTCTGATTCCCATGTCCCGGAACTCTGGTTTATTCTGAAAAAACAAAACAAATCTATTAAACATTACCAAAGACCTTTAACATGCCTGGCAAAAATAACTAATGAAAAAAACAAAAAAAACAATGACTAGTCTAGCTTACATATCTAACTCGCACGGCCGGTGTAATGCCGTGTTCGGGATGCATCGTACACCACCTGCCCGAGCTACAAAGTGGAAAATCTCCCAGCTTTCTTGCGACTTTTCACAGAGGCACGCCCCCTTTTGGTTGTAATATAACCTGTCCCACTCGTAGTCCTGAGAGTCCACCAAGTTCAGCAAGGTTAACCGCACGACTGGTTTGCTAAAGAGGCTAATGTAGCTAACAATAACAATGAATAGCCAATGACTGTTCTTCCCCGATGCCAACAAAGAGAAATGTAAACGCTATAAGTGCTACAAGCCAGGAAATTACGTCAAAAGAGCAACTCGGGCGGGTGGTGTACGATGCATCTCGAACGCGGCATTATTTGTGAGCCGGGAGGGAGGAGTCCTACTCACTAACCTGGTTAAATTGATCACAGTTGGAGAAAATGAGTTGGATATCGGTTAATAACTGTCCGACGGTGTACTGCTGGTCTAGGAGCTGCTCTGTGATCTTGTCCAGCCACATAGGAGTCACGATTTGAGAGCTGTATCCCCTCACCTGAAGTGAGGGAGGGAGGGAGATAAAGTGAGAGCAAGAGAGAAACTGAAAATCTTTCTGATTTGGTTCAGTCGTACAATTGCCAGTATGTTTGTTTATATCTGTCTGCTAGAGAGTTAAGGAGGGAGAGAGGGAGGGATGGAAGCAGGGAGGGAGGGAGGAAGGGAGGGAGGGACAGAGAGACCGAGCGAGATCACATACATACACAATAGAGAATAATGTTGAAAACAGTGATACTTACATGGATGCATGGATCTTTTGCAAAAATGTGATCCTTGTCTGCATTGTACAGAGACAGGAGCAGGTAGTGGCACTGCTGTTAGGGCACAAAGACAGCTTTTATATTACAAATTACGATATGAATACTGTATGTTGCTATTTTGGAAATGCAATATTACCATGAGTTGTGTCACAGCTAAAAAGACAACTTTTATTTTAAACCTTGGGATGCAGCAAATGGTTTTATTTTCCTTATAGCCAAATACGTTTATTCTATATGCTGTTACTTTACTGCTTTATGTATGGATTTGAGACAAAGTTACTGACCCTGTGTGCCAATCGGTTTCATTTTCCATATTACCAGGGACCAAAAAAGGCCCCTGCCAAACCTTGATCCTGGGTGGCCAAATGTCTTTAGCACCAACAAATAGGCTACACTAGCAGGGAGCGCTAGAAGGACGGTCTAGCAGAAGACCTAGCACTTGATATTCAAGGACTTAGTGTGATGAGTTAGCATGTGAGCTAGAAGGGAGTTAGCATGGAAGCTAGTGTGTGAGCTAGGATGGTAGCTAGCAAGAGAGGTAAAAAGGACCAGGGTGGTTACCAGCATGTGGTTGGAGACAGGATGCATGAGGGTCTCTTCGTGCGTCATTTGAGAGAGATACTCATTCATATTCCAGATGCAGAACGTACACAGCCAAGCACTGTCGTCCCTTTTCTCACACACAAAAACACACAGGCACATATACACACACACACAAGGTTAGGATGTTTTACTTTTTAGGGGAGGCAATGTGTTTGTGTGCCTGTGTATGTGTGTCAGTACGTGTCTCGTGTGCTTTTGTGTTTGTGCAAATACGCATGTGTGTACCAAGGTGTCCCTGTGTGTGTGGCTTTGGGTTTGTGTGTACATGCATATGTTGTGTGTGTGCTTGCACCCCATCGTTTGAACAGTGATATCTTAGCTTGTTGTCCCTGAGTGTGCGTGTAACTGGTGCGTGTGTGTGTGGGTGTGTGTGTGTGAGTGCTCACCCCAGTATAGAGGGGTCCAGCCGGGGCAGGTGACACTCTGGGTGGAAGGAGCGTGGACATTGGTCACACATCACCAGGTTACCCTCACTCCCACACACATAGCAATCATCATCATTCTTCTGTTCCTCCTGCACACACACACACAGGCACACATGCATTTACACACCCACATACACGTGCGCCCACGTGCACACACACACACACACACACACACACACACAAGGAGAACTGTAGTTTTAGGTGAAACTTCTGATCACAAATGATCTTCCATATGTGTTTAGTAAAGTTTCATGGTTTAATATACATAAATGTAGAATAGCTGAACCGAAGTGAAAAGATTTTAAAAGAGTTCAATACATTAATGTCGGACTGGAGTAAACGTAACAGTTTGAACGAACCAACCATTTGAATGATGTAAAACTGTTGGTTTTACACCTAAGTGAAAGAGGTAAACAAATGGCTAAACTTAAGTGATATAGTTTGAACCTATGTCTAGTAGTATGATTAGCATTAGTTTGATAAGTAGTATAAGGATGATAGGTAAGCCTAACAGAAGTACTACGAGTATAATGCATAATAGTATCGGAATGATCCCTTCTAAGTAGTAGTATAAGCAAAGGTAGTACAAGTATGAATCATAGTAGTATTGCTATGATACCTTATTATTAGTTTAAGTATTAGTAGTAGAATTAGTACTAGTCTGATACATAGTAGCATTGGTATGATAACTTACGAGTAGTAGCATTTGTCTGATAAAAGTAGTGTAAGTAGTAGTATAAGTATGATAAGTAGCATTGAAATGACCGGAAATAGAATAATATTAGTATTTTGTATGATAAATAGAAGTAATGGTATGATAAGTAGTCCTGAACATCCTTTTCCAGCTGTTTAGGATAACTCCTAAAATAATATATTTGGGGGTCTTTTCTTCACCAATCAAACATGTTGCAACTATCTCCAACAGACAGGGGGACTCACCAGGGCTTTAGGCTCAGGATGGCACAGCTGACAGAAACACTGCTCAGAGTGTAAGGTCAACCTCTTCCTCTGGAAGGATCAAGAACACACTCTCTCAGATATATGTAAAGGGTATGAATGATACTAATGTGAACTCAAACCTAAACCCACACCTATTCCATATTTAATATATTTTGCTGTACACACACAAACACACACACTTACATAGGGCTGGGAAAAATCTATATATGATCAACTACATAAAAAGTTGTTTATGCAATTGTGCTGTATTCTGCATTAAGAAACAACAGCTTTAAGAATTGGTTAGTATTTTTTGTATTGTTCCGTCATTTTATAATATTATCTTTTTACGTTAACTTGGGTAGTAAAGGGTACTGCAGGGCAATAGTTAGTGCATTGCAACTAACTAAAATATGGTTTGATTACAAAACTTGTTGTAGTTCTATAATGAAGAAGAGGCCTTCACAAGGCAGATGATCGGATGGGTATTCAAATGTTACACATGCATACACACACACACACTCATGCAAGCGCATATCGAGGTCTTAAAAGGTCCCATGGCATGCTACATTATGGATGCTTTAATATAGATATTAGTAGGCCCCAAACACAGTATTTTAAGACTTTCCCGAAATTCAGCTGTGGTGCAGAATTACAGCTACGACGAGCCAGTCGCACATTGAGCTTTTCCCAAATGCGCCGTTTCGGTGTCTGTAGCTTTAATGCAAATGAGGAGCAGAGAGGCGGGTCAAGGAGGAGGGTGGGGGTGTGGCCCTGAGCAGCTTGCAGCCATGGTACCATGCGCTCTGTTTACATTGGATGTATCGCGATGGCGAGGCCACACAGCCTTTAGCCTAGTTCTGTAAATATTCTAGAACACACGGGAGTACTGGAGCTCTATATCTAAATAATATCATATTATACATAGATATCATATAATATATATTATCACGGCCAAAGCTGTGTTAGCCTCCAGACGATATTATGAATCACAAACGGCCGCGTCGGGTTCTCCAACGTCTCTGGTTCTTCCACGTCCACATCAATCTGAAGTTGACTGAACCATGACGTGGAGGAGAAAGGGATTGTTGACCGCGGTTGTCTCCCACTGGAGCCTCGCTGCCGAGGGACCACCGCCTCGGCAGCGGTCAGCGCTTAGGCACCACCGCCTCCTGGCGGTGGTGCCTCGGCAGCGGGAAACCTTCTGCAACCATGGCTGAGATAACTCCAACGACAGTCTCGTTGTGGAAATACAAGAGACGTCAAAGAACCAATGTGTTATGCGCCATAACACCAACAGCAAACACTTGCGTTACAGTGTGTGTAATCACACACACACACACACACACACACACGTGGCACTCACACGGTCGTGTCTCATTGGCGGGCCAAATTCTCTGGGCAGGCAAGGCAGAGAAACGGGAGGAGATTAGATCCTTTATGACGACATAAGGGACCACATTCCATATCAGCGCGCTTGAGCCTCCGTTTTTTCATAGGCAAGCAGAACACCTAGTGCTCGTTTTACACCGAATGCAAGTTTTAGCCACTGGGGGACCATAGGCAGGCTAGAGGAACTCATATTTAGGTTAGAAAACCTCATAAGGTGGGATTTTCATGCCATTGGACCTTTAATGTTATATTGTAGGATATTTTCAAATGAAAGATATCAGTTCATTCTCTTTCTATCATCAAATGAGGTAACATAATGGTTATTAAGCCTGTGGTCCTTCTATTGCAATGTGTGAAAGTTCCGAACTAGGTGGCAACATGTACATTTTTTTTACTTTTATATTACCTAACAAAACATACAGCGGTCCTAACCTCGGTGACCTCAATGGCCTCAATGGAAGTGTGTGTGTGTGTGTGTGTGCGTGCATGCTTTTTTTTAATTGCACAAACAACTTTTTATGTAGTTGTTCCGAAATACATTTTTCCCAGCCCTATGTAAGTGTGTGTGTGTGTGTGTGTACAGCAAAATATATAAAATATGGCATAGGTGTGGGTTTAGTTGTGAGTTCACATTAGTGTCATTCACGCACACACAGAAAGTGTGTTACCTCAATGAGACTGCTGAGAGGTTGTCCTTCCCATTGGATGTCCCTCCTCCAGTGGGCGTGAGGCGCTGCTGACCCCTGCTCCACGAACTCCACTGGACTCAACCAATGGTCCTCTGTCCGAATACTCTTCCCACACCTCCCTGGAGAAAGAGGACCTTCAGCCATCCGACCACGCCTGACCAGACCATAACTCACCTCACTTTCGTACAGCGTTCATAATGCCACACAACATTAAACAAATGCCGTTCTTCATGCCATGATCATAATCAATATGTATGCATTTGCCACGTCTTTTTTAAATAAGTCAAAGTGCATTCAATTATCTATATTTTGGTCCAGGAAGACAATTGGCAGTCAGGAAAAGGTAGACAGATAGACCCTGATACCTGAGGCGAAGCGGCTCTTGTGCAGCATCCCACTCAGAGCTCCACAAATGACTCTGAACACATTCTGGCCGACCCTGGGCGTCTCGTCTGTCACTTCCTCCCGATAATCTCCTTTGTCTGTATATATATACACACACACAACATTTGAATGAATAATTATGTCAATAATTATGTCAACAATGCTAATAATTCCATTGCTCAAAATGCTAATTCTAGTATATGGTTGTTGCAGGTCTCAACAAGTTAAATTTAAGACCAGACTTTCATGAATGCAATTTAAGACTTATTTAACTAACATACTTGCAAAAAAGTATGAAGGATATGAAGGAAAATCAAAGTACCAGAATTACTTGCAAAGTAAATAAATGTATTTGCATTCAAAATAACACGACTACACAGAACTGTGTGTACGTAAGGGTTGTACGAGTATAATATGCAATGCTTCATTCAACAAAAACATAGATCCCACTAGAGACATTGTAGAAGACATAAAATGTCTGCAGCTGGTGGTTAATCTAACTGATTAGCCACATACAGTCACATAATATATCAGAGAGCGTGATTCATATAATCACGTGTGATAGGTGCCTATAATTTAGTACTCTGTAAGACATATCTGTTTACAATTATGAGATACGACAGATACAAACAAAAGTTAGGTTTGTGGAATTTCGCCGAATATGCTGACGTGAGCTATGCCTCATTTAGGTAAAAATGCTTGTGTCCGCCACATACAACCGTTTTTGAGCCATTACAGAGTTACAGGGTCATTGTTAATGCAGTGTGGGTCGCGCTGGAACCACCTTGATGCTCCCGATGTGAATACTGAACGATAATGGGTGAAGGCAGGAGTTTGCTGGTGGCTTGTAACAGCGGTTTTATGCTTTTCTGACTTCCCATGCGACTCTAAAAGCCGTTATACCCAAAGTTCCTAATTTGAGCATTTTCTTGCACAAGGTGCAGAGCTGTTCTCGGGCCAGATCTTGTTGAAGTTGCACTTAGCCATAGTAGATGAAATTAATGTTAACACAAACATGTTTCCATTTTTTTGACGAGAGGACACGCCACTAGGCCCTG
This sequence comes from Pollachius pollachius, assembly GCF_949987615.1. Classification (NCBI taxonomy): domain Eukaryota; kingdom Metazoa; phylum Chordata; class Actinopteri; order Gadiformes; family Gadidae; genus Pollachius; species Pollachius pollachius. The sequence goes on from NC_136944.1 coordinate 13,647,270, forward strand.
CAACACACTGTTTTGGGGCACATGACGCTGGATGTGCTCTGATAAATTCTAACCTGATTGAACCGTTTTACTGGCATTACTGGTTATTGGTTCCATAATCCAATACATTTTTAAAACCTGTCATAATCATATCTAAAGAGCCAGTGAACTCGAAACCACTTTGTTTTAAAACGTGGTTGTTTGTCTTATATGATCATCCACATAATAATCAATGCAATTTTATCACTGTTTATCACTGGACAAAAGCAAAACATTCTCCCCAAAACACTTGCGTTCTTCTCGCGACGTCAGACTACTTTTTCCAATGTAGTCTGATGTCACGATGAAGGGGCTCCGGCGGCGCGGTGTGTGTGGATTTGTGGAGCTCTGTCTGGGAAGCGGTTGACTGCGTGTCGCAAGAAAGTTGGGCTTTTCAGACACTCATAGTAGAATGCCATGATGTGTGTGGCTGGTGAAGCTCCATCTGAGCAGCAATGTATTTAATACCCTCATCTAAGGATAAGGCTTCCCGGACACATACAGCATAACGCTACTGTGTGTATGTTAGGGCTGGGTAAAAATATCGAGTCATCATTGCACTGCAATTTATTTGTTCTCGATTCAATTTCGATTCAGAATTTTTTTGAAATCGATTATTTCATAAAAAATAAAAGAAGAAGCATACTCAGTCATTGTAATCTAGAAGCGAGTATGCCTAAATGTACATGCCCTTTTACATTTGTCCATGTTAAGATTATTACTTTTATGCTGCAAGTTTAGCTCAGGAACAATACTATACAATGGTGTATTCCCTTTTTGCTAGTTAAAGCACAATGAAATGGTTAATTCATTATGAAATGGTTAATTCTAAATAATATTTAGGTATTTTTGTCATCTGCACTTGGAAATCGAATCGAATGAAGACCTAAAGAATCGAATTTGATTGAATTGTGAGGTACCTGGCAATACCCAGCCCTAGTGTGTGTGTGTGTGTGTGTGTGTGTGCATATTAGTGTTGACTCGTTCGCGAACGAATCAGTTTGAATGAACGAATCGTTAAGACGAACAAACTGAACTGGTTCCTCTCTCTCTCGTTCGCCTCGTTCATCTCGTTCGCCTCGTTCGTCTCGTTCGTCTCGTTCGCCTCGTTCGTCTCGTTCGCCTCGTTCGTTCTCAGACTCGACTCCTCCCAGACCCACTAGTTGCTGACTCGCTGACAGTTCGTTCACTCACTGTGTGAGTGGTGAGGAGGGACCGACTGAGAGACGTCACGACTCACGAGAGCCAGCCAATCGTATGCTGTTCTAGGACTGAGTTTAGGACGCTCTCGTTGAATTTTAGTCAATGAGAGACAGAAATCAACAGGTTTAATGGGGAAAAAACAAATGGGCTTAGTGAGCGAGCTATCTATTATTCACATTGGCCATCTGTTGCATGGACTTATTTAAAGGATGCATTGTACATATTTATAATTCGAAATTCGTCCCAGCCTTTATACCACATTTTCACAACCTACCAGCTCTCGTTGTGAAGACTAGTCGCCGCGCAATTCGTTTCAATGGAAATCACGACAGTATACTTTCAACATAAAGTGTACATATTTATCATTTGAACTTCGTCCCAGCCTTTATACCAGAAACTCTAGAGTCTATAGTGTAGCGACCCTGGGACATTTAAAGAGTTTGTGTGTTATGTGTTGCATTGTATTTCGTTGTCCGTTATGCCAGTTGTTCTCTGTGCATGCATTGGATGTTCTTCTTGTCAATCAGTGTGGGGGGCAAATCATCAGGTCAGCTGGGGGAGGGCCTTGGGAGAACAGGAGGGTGGGGGCTTGCACGTTGAAGGGACCGGGTTGGGGGGTTGCCCGGGTAACCGGTTGTTGTTAGTGTGGCTTTTTGCCATTGGTTACGGGTTTTCAGTGACCTGGTTTGTCACCGGCGAGGTCATTACAATAGCGTTTAACTGCGTTGTCTGATGACAGTTTTTTGCATTTTTCACAATTAACCAGCTCTCGTTTTGAAGGCAGTGTTAATTTTTGCAGCTAGATTTAGTCTTTGGCTGCACAGGGTTCTGTTTATGGGAGCCTAAAACACCCGGGACACCCACCATCATTGCTAAATCAAGTCTATTATTTTGCTGATATGTTAAACATCCAATAATCAACTTCACCCCCCATCCCGCTGCGTTTGGTTAAAGTTGTAATGTTGACGTATGAGAATGAGAACGAGGGAGGCGCTGAGTCTGAGCCGTTCATTCCATGATTCTACCGGAAACTCGACTGAACCGGAAACTCGACTGAACGAACGAACGAACGAACGAACGAACGAACGAACGAACGAGGGGCTGAGTCTGACTGACTCAGAGAACCGTGTATGATTCGATTCACCGCTACCGGAAACTCGACTGAACGAACGATTCGCGAACGACTCCTCTTGGCGAACTGAATGACGCGAACTGGTTCGCGGAAACAAATCACTAAATCCAACCCTAGTGCATATGTTGGAGCTACAAACGGCGTCCGTTGATTACGTAGCTGCCGCTATAGCCATCCGGCTAACCCCGCCCTACCATATTGGTACGGTCGGCGTTGGAAACGCGAGCAGCACCTAACCGCACCTAACCATACCGCACCTAACCGCAGTGTTGGGAAAGTTCAGTTCCCTCTTTGGTTGCTCAGTGTGACATGGGTGGGATTCCTGGTACAATAAGGAGAAAGTGTGATATGATTAGATTGTGGAATCGTTTTATTAATGTGTCAGATGACAGGATCAATAAGAAAGTTCTCCTTTGGAGTAAAGTACAGAACTCTCCATGGGCCGCAGAGATTCATGCTGTCTTTGAAGAAGCCAAATTTCAGTATATCTATAGCAATAATTTATCATGCAGCATAAACAAAATTAGAAAAAACTTACTTGTCGGGTTCAATAAAAAATAGTTAAATGATATAATGTTAAAACCAAAATTACGGACATACGTCCAAATCAAGCATAATTATGAAACAGAATAATTTGTTAAAACAAATTTACCAAGAAATCAGAGATCCTTGATTGCTCAATTAAGAATGGGAATCCTTCCCCTTGCACTTGAGGTCAGCAGATTTAAAAATATCCCAGAGGAACAGAGACTTTGTGAACTTTGTGATTTACGAGAAGTGGAGAATGAATCTCATTTTCTTTTATACTGTCCCTTCTATGATGAACTAAGAGTACCTTTTGTAAATGAACTGTTCAAGGGTGCTCAAAACCCTGAAATATTTTGGAGCAATGATGGTGTCAGGATGGAATGTTTGTTTACCTTTAATGTTTATAAGTTAGCCTCTTTTGTTACTAAAGCCTGGATGAAACGTCAGGATGGTTTACATCGATAATGTTAGTATTGTTTAGCATCTACTTTTGGTTTTTGGTCTGTCTATGTTGTTTTATAATGGTGCCCCAGCCTTTATACCACAGATACTATAGGGTCTATAGCATATAACCACATTTTCTGATTACAGTTTAATATAACAGTAAGCTGACAACACCGCAACTGCAAATGAACCACACGGAGATAACCATGGCAACTGGTCAAACAATCTTCTTTTTGCGATCATTCTGTGCGCGCATCCGCCGTGTTGATAGAAAAATAATCCCCCTATTGAACGAAGTTAAACCGAGTGAGCGTGCCGTTCACAGACACCAGAATGAACGAGTTCACAGTAATGTTCATCAGGCAGTAATACAGTACGTTCAGTTCACGTTTGCCCAAAATATGAACGAGTTCATGAACTATCGTTCAATGAACGCGTTCAGGCACATCACTGCCTAACCACACCGCTCGGTGGAATTGGCCACTTAAATTGGCATGGGTCGTAACCATGTGGATAACACTCCACCCTCTTCCCAAAAACTCCTCAAAACACATTTGAAGGCTTAAAATTCAGATATTGGATTTTAGCCTGTAATAGCTAATAATCCTTTTAATATAAATTAATACTACAATAGTGGTAATACATTTTAATGTGTCCATATGTAGCACTGTCTCATGTACCTGTATCGGAGCTCTGGGTAGAGCAGTCATTCCCCTGCAGTTCCACTTCGTCCTCAATGCTAACCTCGTCTTCATCCGGGTTGGCCTGCAGCCCCTCCTCCTCCCCCTCCTCTTCCTCCAACTCTTCTTCGCTGTCAGAGATAGCTGGAACTGACAATAGAAAAAAAGCTCATGCAAATGTTCATTATCATCTCTGGTCATATTGATTGATCTCAGCCTCACCTGTTCAGTCACTTAATAGATAAATGCGGTAAAAATACCTAACCTTTACAAGTAAAATGTCAAATAAATGAAGCAGAATAACCGCAACAAACCGGTGTTTGAGCTGCAGGGGGGCATCAATTTCTTAGCCTAGACATGAGAACAAACGAGCAGAAGGAGGACAAACAGCCAAGCATGAATCCTGAGAAAACACAAACCAGCAATCCAAATGATTTTACGGTAACCGCCGGATTGATTTATTGAAAGTTACCTTGCTCTTATTATATCCCGGGCATTTCAGGTGTCCCTGCTGCAATAGGGTTTCACAACACACACACACACACACACACACACACACACACACACACACACACACACACACACACAGACACACACACACACACACACACATTAAGCTAATGGAAAGAGGTTCCTCACATAGGATATCAACTCCCCTATGTCTAAACAGGCTGTGCTGTGAGTGTGTTTAGAATGTAGAATCTAGATATTTTAAACAGAACCAAAGTGATTGATCACTAGTAGTTTGCTCATGCAGGCATGAACTCTCAAACCTTACACCCAACTCTCTTGCCCCGAACACCCTGTTTGACCTTGTCCCTGCCCACAACCAAAATTGTGAAACATGCCGTCTCACAGACACTTTTTTTAAATTAAGTGGTGGCTTTATTGCTGTTCAGGCCTAGGGGTCTTCACTTTCTACTCGAGTCATGAGTCCATATATAAATTAGTATTTTAATATTGATCCATATTCCTAACATCACTTCTGTCATCTGATAGATTTAACGATTTTTTGGTAATATGGTAATAATTTTGGTTTTGGGGTAGGGTTCTACTCCTTTATGGTTTTCCCTGCAGTAAGATTTTAAGCAGGACATACAGATGTCAGATAGATAATACCATCATTTGACAACAGGGAGCACTAGACAAATCCTCCATGTGGTACATCAGATATCTCAACCCATTGTGGTGATATATAATACAGAGCAGAACCAAAGCAGGTGGAGGCTGGGTGGTGGTGGGCCAAAGCCTTCACAGCCCACTTTACTTTGAGCGTGTGGGAGATGAAAGGTCGTAAATCTGTGTAAATGTGTGCTTGACTGGACCAAATCTGCCATCAATTAATAACGCAGCGCATGACTAGAGGGTCCTTCGTCCCCTAATCCAAATTAGGGGACAAATCATTTGTTTTAGGGTTTGGTTCTCCTTTTAAATACCTTAAATAGCTCTTTTAACTTGGTGTCGTTGCAACGGATACTCTGCTTCCAGTTCCTCGACCTGTGCTTGCCGCCCAGCTTCTCAAACTTTTTGGGTGTGTACCACTTATTGTTCCTCAGGATGCACGGCTCTGCTGAAACCACAGAGACAGTGAGGTTAAAACTGCTTGAAGGTGGGAAATAGGTTTAAAAAATAAAACAGAACTTAACATTGCATTTCTTTGTTTGTCAAACCCCTCTAAATTGCGTTTAAATCTCTGGTCAAGCCCACTCTGTTTAACCTGAAGAGACAAATAGAAACCCCATCTTGTTGTTTTTCCCTTTCCTCCAGTTGGTCACTGTTTCCAGTGTAACCAATGTCTTTTCATTTTTTTTGTTATATATTAATTAATTTTCAAATGCAAGACCTGGTTTGATTTTCAACATTTCTAATGAAAACCATAATAATTCATCTTTAATGTTAACAATAATACAGAAAGTTTAATCATGAATCCCCTAAACCAAGGAGGAAATCAGGCTTTTACTCCTTCATGGCTCATTTTGTAGTCTTATTAGTTCATAACCTCAAACGCCACACTGAAAACTTCAAGACCAATTCCTTCACATAAATAAAAAAACATAAATCCCATTGCTGTGTTTCTGTACACAACTTTGTATTTAAACTCAACCCTTGGAACAAGAATAAAATGATCACACATTCCAGCCCCTAATCAGGCTGTTTCCCGCTCACCTTTTGCCAGTTTGGTGAGGTAGAGCACCCCCTGCTGGTCACCACAGGTAACAGGAATGTGTGAAGCCAACTCCGCAGAGCCTGGGCTCAGGAATACAGCAAAAAACATATTAAAGGCCGTGTTGCAGGCTTTATTTTCCAACGAATTTGTGCAATTTGCTTGTTGATAATAAAGATTTAAACCATAGTCATCCATTGAATTTAATGTTGTTAGGTATCACAAAACAGAATGTAATATGAAAAAGTAGGTACTATTTTAGTGGTTTGCTATTGATTCTCATTTCCCCCAGAATGCATTGCATGACGTCACTTGGGGAGACACGGACCAAAGCCGCATTGAGTCCCTTGAGAGTAGAGACAAGTAAGAGAGTGTTCAGCAGATTATACAGATACATATAAATACATAGATATTATATATAGTTAGTATATGCTACACGTGAACCTCCTAAGATGGCACAATTTGATTGGTTCGCTATCTCAGGATATTGGGCAATATCCCATGATTGACATCTCAAACTCAATATAGTTTTCATCGCAAAATGTCTGCTAATAAAAACAAATATATCCTGGCAAAAAGTGTTATCTTGTTTATTTTTGGGCTGTTCACGTGTAATATACACTAAAACATTTAAACACCGAACCACCTTGATGCTCCCGATGTGAATACTGAACGATAATGGGTGAAGGCAGGAGTTTGCTGGTGGCTTGTAACAGCGGTTTTATGCTTTTCTGACTTCCCATGCGACTCTAAAAGCCGTTATACCCAAAGTTCCTAATTTGAGCATTTTCTTGCACAAGGTGCAGAGCTGTTCTCGGGCCAGATCTTGTTGAAGTTGCACTTAGCCATAGTAGATGAAATTAATGTTAACACAAACATGTTTTCATTTTTTTGACAAGAGGACACGCCACTAGGCCCTGCAACACACTGTTTTGGGGCACATGACGCTGGATGTGCTCTGATAAATTCTAACCTGATTGAACCGTTTTACTGGCATTACTGGTTATTGGTTCCATAATCCAATACATTTTTAAAACCTGTCATAATCATATCTAAAGAGCCAGTGAACTCGAAACCACTTTGTTTTAAAACGTGGTTGTTTGTCTTATATGATCATCCACATAATAATCAATGCAATTTTATCACTGTTTATCACTGGACAAAAGCAAAACATTCTCCCCAAAACACTTGCGTTCTTCTCGCGACGTCAGACTACTTTTTCCAATGTAGTCTGATGTCACGATGAAGGGGCTCCGGCGGCGGTGTGTGTGTGGATTTGTGGAGCTCTGTCTGGGAAGCGGTTGACTGCGTGTCGCAAGAAAGTTGGGCTTTTCAGACACTCATAGTAGAATGCCATGATGTGTGTGGCTGGTGAAGCTCCATCTGAGCAGCAATGTATTTAATACCCTCATCTAAGGATAAGGCTTCCCGGACACATACAGCATAACGCTACTGTGTGTATGTTAGGGCTGGGTAAAAATATCGAGTCATCATTGCACTGCAATTTATTTGTTCTCGATTCAATTTCGATTCAGAATTTTTTTGAAATCGATTATTTCATAAAAAATAAAAGAAGAAGCATACTCAGTCATTGTAATCTAGAAGCGAGTATGCCTAAATGTACATGCCCTTTTACATTTGTCCATGTTAAGATTATTACTTTTATGCTGCAAGTTTAGCTCAGGAACAATACTATACAATGGTGTATTCCCTTTTTGCTAGTTAAAGCACAATGAAATGGTTAATTCATTATGAAATGGTTAATTCTAAATAATATTTAGGTATTTTTGTCATCTGCACTTGGAAATCGAATCGAATGAAGACCTAAAGAATCGAATTTGATTGAATTGTGAGGTACCTGGCAATACCCAGCCCTAGTGTGTGTGTGTGTGTGTGTGTGTGTGTGCATATTAGTGTTGACTCGTTCGCGAACGAATCAGTTCGAATGAACGAATCGTTAAGACGAACAAACTGAACTGGTTCCTCTCTCTCTCGTTCGCCTCGTTCATCTCGTTCGCCTCGTTCGTCTCGTTCGTCTCGTTCGCCTCGTTCGTCTCGTTCGCCTCGTTCGTTCTCAGACTCGACTCCTCCCAGACCCACTAGTTGCTGACTCGCTGACAGTTCGTTCACTCACTGTGTGAGTGGTGAGGAGGGACCGACTGAGAGACGTCACGACTCACGAGAGCCAGCCAATCGTATGCTGTTCTAGGACTGAGTTTAGGACGCTCTCGTTGAATTTTAGTCAATGAGAGACAGAAATCAACAGGTTTAATGGGGAAAAAACAAATGGGCTTAGTGAGCGAGCTATCTATTATTCACATTGGCCATCTGTTGCATGGACTTATTTAAAGGATGCATTGTACATATTTATAATTCGAAATTCGTCCCAGCCTTTATACCACATTTTCACAACCTACCAGCTCTCGTTGTGAAGACTAGTCGCCGCGCAATTCGTTTCAATGGAAATCACGACAGTATACTTTCAACATAAAGTGTACATATTTATCATTTGAACTTCGTCCCAGCCTTTATACCAGAAACTCTAGAGTCTATAGTGTAGCGACCCTGGGACATTTAAAGAGTTTGTGTGTTATGTGTTGCATTGTATTTCGTTGTCAGTTATGCCAGTTGTTCTCTGTGCATGCATTGGATGTTCTTCTTGTCAATCAGTGTGGGGGGCAAATCATCAGGTCAGCTGGGGGAGGGCCTTGGGAGAACAGGAGGGTGGGGGCTTGCACGTTGAAGGGACCGGGTTGGGGGGTTGCCCGGGTAACCGGTTGTTGTTAGTGTGGCTTTTTGCCATTGGTTACGGGTTTTCAGTGACCTGGTTTGTCACCGGCGAGGTCATTACAATAGCGTTTAACTGCGTTGTCTGATGACAGTTTTTTGCATTTTTCACAATTAACCAGCTCTCGTTTTGAAGGCAGTGTTAATTTTTGCAGCTAGATTTAGTCTTTGGCTGCACAGGGTTCTGTTTATGGGAGCCTAAAACACCCGGGACACCCACCATCATTGCTAAATCAAGTCTATTATTTTGCTGATATGTTAAACATCCAATAATCAACTTCACCCCCCATCCCGCTGCGTTTGGTTAAAGTTGTAATGTTGACGTATGAGAATGAGAACGAGGGAGGCGCTGAGTCTGAGCCGTTCATTCCATGATTCTACCGGAAACTCGACTGAACCGGAAACTCGACTGAACGAACGAACGAACGAACGAACGAACGAACGAACGAACGAGGGGCTGAGTCTGACTGACTCAGAGAACCGTGTATGATTCGATTCACCGCTACCGGAAACTCGACTGAACGAACGATTCGCGAACGACTCCTCTTGGCGAACTGAATGACGCGAACTGGTTCGCGGAAACAAATCACTAAATCCAACCCTAGTGCATATGTTGGAGCTACAAACGGCGTCCGTTGATTACGTAGCTGCCGCTATAGCCATCCGGCTAACCCCGCCCTACCATATTGGTACGGTCGGCGTTGGAAACGCGAGCAGCACCTAACCGCACCTAACCATACCGCACCTAACCGCAGTGTTGGGAAAGTTCAGTTCCCTCTTTGGTTGCTCAGTGTGACATGGGTGGGATTCCTGGTACAATAAGGAGAAAGTGTGATATGATTAGATTGTGGAATCGTTTTATTAATGTGTCAGATGACAGGATCAATAAGAAAGTTCTCCTTTGGAGTAAAGTACAGAACTCTCCATGGGCCGCAGAGATTCATGCTGTCTTTGAAGAAGCCAAATTTCAGTATATCTATAGCAATAATTTATCATGCAGCATAAACAAAATTAGAAAAAACTTACTTGTCGGGTTCAATAAAAAATAGTTAAATGATATAATGTTAAAACCAAAATTACGGACATACGTCCAAATCAAGCATAATTATGAAACAGAATAATTTGTTAAAACAAATTTACCAAGAAATCAGAGATCCTTGATTGCTCAATTAAGAATGGGAATCCTTCCCCTTGCACTTGAGGTCAGCAGATTTAAAAATATCCCAGAGGAACAGAGACTTTGTGAACTTTGTGATTTACGAGAAGTGGAGAATGAATCTCATTTTCTTTTATACTGTCCCTTCTATGATGAACTAAGAGTACCTTTTGTAAATGAACTGTTCAAGGGTGCTCAAAACCCTGAAATATTTTGGAGCAATGATGGTGTCAGGATGGAATGTTTGTTTACCTTTAATGTTTATAAGTTAGCCTCTTTTGTTACTAAAGCCTGGATGAAACGTCAGGATGGTTTATATCGATAATGTTAGTATTGTTTAGCATCTACTTTTGGTTTTTGGTCTGTCTATGTTGTTTTATAATGGTGCCCCAGCCTTTATACCACAGATACTATAGGGTCTATAGCATATAACCACATTTTCTGATTACAGTTTAATATAACAGTAAGCTGACAACACCGCAACTGCAAATGAACCACACGGAGATAACCATGGCAACTGGTCAAACAATCTTCTTTTTGCGATCATTCTGTGCGCGCATCCGCCGTGTAGATAGAAAAATAATCCCCCTATTGAACGAAGTTAAACCGAGTGAGCGTGCCATTCACAGACACCAGAATGAACGAGTTCACAGTAATGTTCATCAGGCAGTAATACAGTACGTTCAGTTCACGTTTGCCCAAAATATGAACGAGTTCATGAACTATCGTTCAATGAACGCGTTCAGGCACATCACTGCCTAACCACACCGCTCGGTGGAATTGGCCACTTAAATTGGCATGGGTCGTAACCATGTGGATAACACTCCACCCTCTTCCCAAAAACTCCTCAAAACACATTTGAAGGCTTAAAATTCAGATATTGGATTTTAGCCTGTAATAGCTAATAATCCTTTTAATATAAATTAATACTACAATAGTGGTAATACATTTTAATGTGTCCATATGTAGCACTGTCTCATGTACCTGTATCGGAGCTCTGGGTAGAGCAGTCATTCCCCTGCAGTTCCACTTCGTCCTCAATGCTAACCTCGTCTTCATCCGGGTTGGCCTGCAGCCCCTCCTCCTCCCCCTCCTCTTCCTCCAACTCTTCTTCGCTGTCAGAGATAGCTGGAACTGACAATAGAAAAAAAGCTCATGCAAATGTTCATTATCATCTCTGGTCATATTGATTGATCTCAGCCTCACCTGTTCAGTCACTTAATAGATAAATGCGGTAAAAATACCTAACCTTTACAAGTAAAATGTCAAATAAATGAAGCAGAATAACCGCAACAAACCGGTGTTTGAGCTACAGGGGAGCATCAATTTCTTAGCCTAGACATGAGAACAAACGAGCAGAAGGAGGACAAACAGCCAAGCATGAATCCTGAGAAAACACATTGGGTCCATTCTAACTTATGGTAAGAGGCTATTCTTTAAATCTTTGCAATGACTGAATGTTGACGATAAAACGGATTGTTTTGCATAAGATGAGTGTGTGCGACTGTGCGTGTGTCCTTTCTGGCTTCTGCATACTGCATGATTATGAAGGCCTTGTGGTTAGTTGTGGTCTTAGTGCGGCAGCCTAGCCTTGGAGTTGGATACGTTGGAGTGATTGTGTACGGGCGTGCGAGAGTGAGAGAGAGAGAGCGCACCCGCCGTGGTGATGTTTGGCTTGTTGTGGGCTGTCTGACACCACGATCGGTCATACTTGCAAGCACTCATTTGCAAGTGCACTGATTGCGTGTTGTGGCAACCCGTCTCCCCAAGTGTCAGATACCCGGTAGGAATTACACGGAAAGCAGGGGTTAAAGCCGCAGTCGGCGTTTATTTCAACAGAATAAGTAGTCTGTATACTCGTGCTAGGGTCTCAGTGAGCCTCTAGATCGCCGGCGTGGTGCGGAATCCCTCCGTGTCGCTTCGCCCTTCTCCCGGTCTAGCGAGTACTCCCGCCGTGTCACTTGCCCGGCGCTGTGCGGAATCCCTCCGTGTCGCTTCGCCCTGGTGCGTACTCCCTCCGCGTCCCTTGCCGTTCGCCCGGTCTGGTGCTTACTCCCTCCGTGTCACTCTCCCGTTCGCCCGGTCTGGTGCGCCTTTTAAGCCCGGCTCCTGGTCCTTTCCCTTCCTCCGGCCAGGTGTCCCCGATTGCGCTGATTGGGGGGAGAGACGTGGTGCTCTCTGTCGCCGGCTGGAGGGTGGGGACGGTAAACCAGGTCTACTGCGTGTCCTCGGACCCGCCCGGTCCGAGGTTCAGCGGCGGGATGCCACACTCCTCCACCGCTTGCTCAGGCCTCTGGTCGTCGGTGAACCCGCTCAGGCAGGCATCCCGGCGTGACAGGGCGTCGGCGTTCTTGGCTCCGGCCATCCACTTCCGGGGGCGTGGTTGGTGACCAGGATGACCTCCCTCCCTAGGAGATAATACCTGATGTTTCGGAGGGCCCGGAACCACCGCGTCACTCGTGCGTTGGTGTCCCTGGCTCCGGCCATCCGCTTCAGGGGGGCGTGGTCGGTGACCAGGATGACCTCCCTCCGCCCTCCACCGGCTCTGGGCTTGATAGGCACACTCGTGGTCCACTGTGATTCGCTGCAGCGGCTTGGCGGTCGACGCCTTCTTGGAGCCGGGGTCCTTGGTCACCTCCTCCATCAGGTCGTCGTCGTCATCGTCGTCGTGGCCCGTGGGTCCAGAGGGGACCCGGTGGTCGTCCGAGCTCTTGTCGGGATCTGGAAGCTTCACAGGTTTACCTGTCTCCGGGAGGTCGTCCCCATCCACGTCCAGCGTGATGGCGGCTTCATTGGGGATAGACACGGGCAGGTGGTCGTCCTCAGCTTCTTTAGCGGAGTCCCTTGCTTCGACTGACGTCTCTGCCGCTTCCGTCTCTGCCTCTGCCTCCGGCTCGGTGTCGACGTCGGCCTCTGGCTCGGCCTCGAGCTCTGACTCCAAGTCGGCCTCGAGCAGCGCCACGGCCTCTGGTTCCGGTGAGGCCGCGGGCTCAGCCTCCGCCTCGGGCTCCGTCTCCACCACAGGCTGGGTCACGACCGACGTCTCATCGGCCTGGATTGAGGCCTCTGTCGTGGGCTCGGTGTCGATGTCGGTCTCTGGATCGGCCTCGAGCTCTGGCTCCGAGTCGGCCTCGAGCAGCGCCACGGCCTCTGGTTCCGGTGAGGCCGCGGGCTCAGCCTCCCCTGTTCGCCCTCCGGGGGGCGACGGAGGCCTGGTGGCCCCGTAGGCCTGTTGAGCTCCCCTCACCCCTCTGCGGGGTGGTTCTCTCCGGCTCCGGAGTTCACGCGCCGGGTCCTGTAGCCGGTGGAAGATCGGGCAGTCCTTCCCGATTAGCAGCGGCACCGGGAGGTGGGGTACGATCCCTGCCCGCGTCGTGAATACCCCGTGCGGGGTCCGGATGACGACGTGGCAGGTCTCGAACGTCCGGGTGTCCCCGTGTATGCAGGTCACCTCTATGGGCGCGCCCTCCTTCCCGCCCGCCAAGTCGGGGCGGAGGAGAGTGACCACGCTGCCGGTATCCACGAGGGCCTGCGTGCCCCGGTTCATTACCCGCGCCGGTATGGTCGGGCTTCCTGTTTTCCCCTGTGCCCAGCAGGTCGCTAGCATGCATGGCTGCGTCTGCTGCCAGCGTGGCTCGCCTCGGGGCCCCGTCTCCCGCGGCCTCGTCTCCCGCGGCCTCATCTCGGGCCCCGTCGTCTCTGGCGGCGTCGTCTCCGGCTGCATCGGGGCGGCGGTCGCGGCGGCGGCTGCGGCGGCGGTTAGTTCGGTGAGCCGTAGTACGGCCTCGTAGAGCAGGGCCAGACTCTCCGTGGTCTCCCGCTGCTGCTGCTGGGCGGGCGTCGCCGCGGTCCCATCCGGGTTCTGCATGCCGGCTGAAGGGGGTTCCCTCACAAAACCGGCCCGTAGCGCGGTCGAGTTGCCTGCATTCTCCACCATATGTGGCAACCCGTCTCCCCAAGTGTCAGATACCCGGTAGGAATTACACGGAAAGCAGGGGTTAAAGTCGCAGTCTGCGTTTATTTCAACAGAATAAGTAGTCTGTATACTCGTGCTAGGGTCTCAGTGAGCCTCTAGATCGCCGGCGTGGTGCGGAATCCCTCCGTGTCGCTTCGCCCTTCTCCCGGTCTAGCGAGTACTCCCGCCGTGTCACTTGCCCGGCGCTGTGTGGAATCCCTCCGTGTCGCTTCGCCCTGGTGCGTACTCCCTCCGCGTCCCTTGCCGTTCGCCCGGTCTGGTGCTTACTCCCCCCGTGTCACTCTCTCGTTTGCCCGGTCTGGGGCTCCTTTTAAGCCCGGCTCCTGGTCCTTTCCCTTCCTCCGGCCAGGTGTCCCCGATTGCGCTGATTGGGGGGAGAGACGTGGTGCCCTCCTTTGCCGGCTGGAGGGTGGGGACGGTAAACCAGGTCTACTGCGTGTCCTCGGACCCGCCCGGTCCGAGGTTCAGCGGCGGGATGCCACAGTGTCCAATAGGCTATACCTGCCATTTATTCAGTTGATTGCTCATCTAAGTGGTGCCAATTATTGTCGTGTTTGCATTGTAATGCACAACTTTGCCTCTCCTTGTAATGAATCAACGGGCATCCAAACAACTTTAGCCAATGCAGCCTCCTATGTCAGTGTTGCTTTAAAATATATAGCATATCGGATCATCAAAAATTGTTAGTAGCCTATGTGTGTTGTCATGTAGGCTAAATACTGATTGTCTTGGCTTGCATCAATGAAATATTGTAATGTTAAAGGCCTACTGCAAAATGTATATCGGTATTGCGCAACAATCAGGAGATGGGGACCCCTGAATATTGACGGGTATTTCGCACACTGGGTAAAATAAAGCTTAGAAATAAACACTAGGCAAAGATGTTGTTACTGGAGCTAGTAGGCTACCATTAAAACGTGCAATAACTAATCGGAAATCGGTTTACAACGTCGGGGGTAAGATTTAATTAGGGATTATCAGGGAGGGATTTCTCACGCCGACAGCTCCCTCTGGTGGGCTTGTGTGTGTATGGACTCGGGCAGTCAACACGCGTCAGTCCTGTTATGTGCCAGCTCGTTAATACATGTTACTAAGAGACACAGCCCGACTCCGTGTATTATTCTATTCACCTTCACTTGCAACCCCCGAACCATCGAAGAGACTGTCTCGTAGCTGCTTCAGAGTGGGGTACTGGGTCATCATGAATTCCTTGAAGACGCAGGTCCAGAACATCTTGATGTCCGGATGTCGCTCTTTCTCGATCCAGCACAGAAGTTCATATACTTTCTGCTGCATTTCTTCGCTGCTGTTTATCGTCTCCTGGAGATGGGAGGAAGAAAAGTTTTTCATTAACATCGAGGGGTATGAATGAGGTAACAGATTTTCGTGGACGTTTGAGAGTGGAGCGAGTCACAAACTATAGTATGAGGACCATAATAAAGGGCATTGATGCCTATTGGAATAGTCCATTTCTACATTCCCACCTCTGCATTTATCAGTAGCGGTTCCTGGCCGAGCTCACCAGGGACGAAAACATGAACGCTCATTCATGATGAACGCGCGCAGTGCACTCGCACATGCATTTCTTTTCTAAAGCGTGTGGCCTGGCCTACACTGATGTAACTAAAAAACATACTCGCGTGACGCGTCGTGTGGAGGCGCATTAGAGAGGATCATAAGATTCATAACTAAAACTAGACACTTAACAGTGTCAGCAGAGTGCAATGCTTCTTAACTTTTAATCAAACGTGCAGACAAAGTTCAACTTCATAAAGTAAAGTTCATTTCCTGGTGCGTGCTGCTTAAATGTAAGGCAAATGAGCCCTCTAGCCAGTTGCCGCACAAGGCGGCAACTAAAGGATTTCCGTTCTCTTAGCCCATTATATTTGCGCGCATTATTCAAATATGTTGCGTCAGACACTCATGGCTATTTGATCCGAGATACATTTAGTCTCACCTGATATTTCTCCTCAAGAATGAGCTGGTGATCCCGCAGCTGGTTTAAAAATGTTTGCGGCCTATCCATGCAGGACATTTTTCTCTTATTGCGCCCGAAAAACCGTAGAAGATGTAAATAGTCAAGTTCATCCAATGGGTTCATTTTGAATAGTTCCGTCTGCAATTCCATCTGTAGATACAAATATGATAACCATGTTACAAGTATAACCTCAATGTAGACGTCTACGTAGGCTATGTACTTACAAACGCGTAACAACAAGCAAACTGTGAAAATATGACGGAAAATCAAGTTAATTTGCTTACGGACTGAAAACACAATCGACGTGAAGTGGTAAACGTTTTCAGGTCCTCTTACGCAGTGATGTTTCAAAAAATGAAACTTGGGAGGCGTGCTTTATTCAGAAGCAGCCAATGGGCACCCTTGCGTAGGCTACACACACACACAGTAGTATATATTTAAATGGCTATTGCTCCCTGCCAAGGATGTGAGGTATGTTTTGATCAGACAGACACGTGTGTGATTGTGTCTTCGGTTTTTGTTGAGTGGATCTTTCTGTGTGTGTGTGTGTGTGTGTGTGTGTGTGTGTGTGTGTGTGTGTGTGTGTGTGTGTGTGTGTGGCGGCAGTAGTTTTTTTTTAAGGTTGAACATCAGAATGTAGATGGTCCTAGTAGTCAGCAGGTATGTGCAATGAATACTTCTGTATTAACCCTGTTATATACATTGTGTGTGTGTGTGTGTGTGTGTGTGTGTGTGTGTGTGTGTGTGTGTGTGTGTGTGTGTGTGTGTGTGTGTGTGTGTGTGGCGGTAGTCGTTTTTTTTTAAGGTTGAACATCAGAATGTAGATGGTCCTAGTAGTCAGCAGGTATGTGCAATGAATACTTCTGTATTAACCCTGTTATATACATTTAATTAACACTGATAACATTAGAAATGGTTCATGTCAGAATGTACTGAGATATAGCATGGCCATTGAGCCCACATCTAAAGACATTACCCCATCAACAGAATGATGTTGAAGTTGAAACTATGAAAGCAGTACTGGAGAGGAAAGGACCCACTATGCTGGCTGATAACGAGGCCAATAGAATACTGTCTGAGAAATCGAGGAAACTCCTGGTTAAGATTGGTGTCAGTGTCTTGGTTAAGGGGAAGAGATTGTAAGTTAATACACCATTTTAACATGTCACTATAGCTAGCTATAGTGACATGTTGACATGGTAGCTTAGTACTAAGCTACCACTTAAATAGGCTGTGTGTTACGGGGCCTTACCATGCAACCACCTCCCGACGAAACCAATTTTTTTTAAAGGTCTGACCATGCTGAACATGAATGTGAATGTTAACATGTTAACATTGAACATTTTGGGTTGCACTACCTGTTTCAGCCCCATTGATATATATACATTGAAAATCAATGAATTTCTATACATTGGAAATACATTACCCCTAGGTCAGACTTGGTACAGGCGAGAAGGTGTTGGGGCAAAATAACCTGCTGAGCACATCACATGTACATTATAAATATAGCTAACTCCTACCCTAGCTTAATGAGCACATCACATGGCAGTCACCTTATAATATAGTCAACTTTTAACACATAACACATACATGAGAATATAGTCAGGTCAGGGCCAGAGCCAGGGCCCCATATCTCCTCCCGGCAGATGGTAGACACTCAGACAATGCACCAGTCATCCTCAAGGACGGGAGGACCACAACAGGTGATGCTCTGAAGCTCTCCCCCGTAAGGAGGAACACAAGAAGATATACATGCATACACTAGTGCCTGGGAACCAAGGTCAAGTAAAAACACACAGAACCACACACATCTCAAACGCACACACCTCATCACGAGGAGATACAGCATAAGACTGTATCACTCTGAGACTCTTCACCTTCTTCCGAAGCAGACCTTCCACGGAGGCGAAGCTCCGGACGAACCATCAGCGCTGATTAGGGACTTAGACATATTCGATTTCTCACGCTTATGACTCTGTATAACCGTTGCCACTTTACTTAATAAATCCAAGGTCCTCGTGCCGATAGACTTTATTACCTCTCCGTCTCATTTCATCTGGTCCAGTAACTAGACAGACCGTTTTTCCCAACAATTTGGTGACCCCGACGTGATTTTTTCTGAATTGGACCGCAACTGGGAAACGAGAGACGGAGAGCGGCACGGCCTCGGGACCCCGGAGAACCGGACCGATTCCTGCAGTCTCACCTCGCGATCGCCCAACAAAAGGTAGGCAGAACCTGTTGATAAAATCCAAACTCTGCATAGTTATATAGGAACCACATTAGGAGATGAGACTGTGAGAACGGTTCGCTACGGGATATCTCGTGGGGACTAATAGGACTGCACCCCAGCATTTCCCCGTAAAACCCGATTGACCCCGAATGCGTGACACATCGAATATCGGCTCGTTGCATGGTGAAAGAATACCCTCGAGACCATAGGGCCTATAAGAATCGGTCAGTGATACAAGACTACCGATGGCCAAAATAATACATGCCTGAGCCATTGAGTGGACTCAGAGGGATGCCTGGGCCGGGTTCGGAACCCAGATGGAATTAATGCCTGAGCCATTGAGTGGACTCAGAGGGATGCCTGGGCCGGGTTCGGAACCCAGATGGAATTAATGCCTGAGCCATTGAGTGGACTCAGAGGGATGCCTGGGCCGGGTTCGGAACCCAGATGGAATAAATGCCTGAGCCATTGAGTGGACTCAGAGGGATGCCTGGGCCGGGTTCGGAACCCAGATGGAATAATCTGTGTATTAAATAATTCTATGTGGTGAGAAGTTTAGAGTCCTTTATCAGGGTTAAAGTCCCTTTGCAAAGGAAACAGCGTGTGTATGCGCGAGTGAACGAGAGGCAGTGTGTGTATGCGCGAGAATAAGAGAGAGAGAGACGGAGTGGCTGTGTGTGTGTGTGTGTGTGTGTGTAAGAGGCCCAGAGAGAGAGAAAGAAAGAGAGCGAGCGTATTTTTGGGCCGGCTAAAATATGGAAATATGTGTGCAACGCTTGCTTGCTTTGCTATGCTTAACGCTATTCTGCTGTGTCTGATGATTGTGGGTGCGGGACACAGAATGAGAAGTCTGTCGATATGTTTCTGGGTGCGTCTGCGAGAAAGAGGGAATCTGTGAGTGAATCAGTGGGTGTGTATGCGTGATCCGCTCTATCTTTGTCCGTTAAAACGGGTAAATGTAGGAATAGATAGATTGATAATAATGAATAAATGTCTCTCTGACGTATTGCGTTGCTCTATGGCGTAACCAGCGGAAATAGATAAATTGACAATGATAAATAACCTTTTTTACTGTGTCGCTTCAATTTACTGTTTGAACCGTTAAAACTAGACCTAGACAAGTTGACAAGGATAAATGATATCTCTTTTACTGTGTTTCTTTGAATTACTGCCGGACCTGTCGCATAGATAAACCACAATACTAAACAACATCTCTTTGCCGCGTTGGTTGACGGTTTAGTCTGATTGACGCAGATTAATCAATAAAGATAGATAACGATTATTGGCTATAAAGAATATCTGGATGTATTGAATAACGTCTATAGGCCCTGTTGTTGTTTTTTGCTTCCCTCCCCCCTGTTTTTTCCTCCTTTTTCTCGTTCTCCTCCTCCAAGAGTGACAAAAGTTACCCCCTAGTCTCTCATCCGCTCTTGTGTGTTAGACAGGCCACACAGAGTTATAGCATCAGGGCCGCCATTTTTTGAGTTCTCTCGCTCAGTCCGAAGCCACACCTCCCCCTCCGCCAAAAGTTTAGCCACTCCAACCTTACCCTTCCCCAACTAGACTGCCCCCTACTGGACCACTCCAACCTTACCCTTCCCCAACTAGACTGCCCCCTACTGGACCACTCAAACCTTACCCTTCCCCAACTAGACTGCCCCCTACTGGACCACTCCAACTTTACCCTTCCCCAACTAGACTGCCCCCTACTGGACCACTCCAACCTTACCCTTCCCCAACTAGACTGCCCCCTACTGGACCACTCCAACCTTACCCTTCCCCAGCCATAGCGCCCCCTGCTGGACCACTCCAACTTTACCCTTCCCCAACCACCGTGCCCCCCACTGGACAACTCCAACTCTACCCTTCCCCAACTACAGCGCCCCCCACTGGACAACTCCAACCTTACCCTTCCCCAGCCACAGCGCCCCCCTACTGGACCACTCCAACCTTACCCTTCCCAAGCCACAGCGCCCCCCACTGGACAACTCCAACTCTACCCTTCCCCAACTACAGCGCCCCCTGCTGGACCACTCCAACTTTACCCTTCCCCAACTAGACTGCCCCCTGCTGGACCACTCCAACCTTACCCTTCCCCAACTAGACTGCCCCCTGCTGGACAACTCCAACTCTACCCTTCCCCAACTACAGCGCCCCCCACTGGACAACATCAATACCAATCCAACCCCGACTCTCGATCACCCCCTGCTAGAAGAATTATCCCGGTGAATAATAAAGATAAAAAGACAAACCTCCCCGCACCCGGCCTCCAGTGCAAAGGCGTCCACGACCCCGACCACCCCCACACCAGACACTCGGGAATACTCCCGGAGTATCCCTCGGCCCAGAGGGCTGAACTCACAGCCATAGTCGTAGCCCTCGAAGCCGCGAAGGGCCTACGCCTCGACCTTTACACCGACAGCAACTACGTGTACGAGCTCTGCCACCTGAACGCTAGCCAAGCAGAAAGGCGGGGTATGCTGACCTCTACAGGGGCGCACCTGAAGCACAGGGACCTCGTCGTCCGCCTACTCCTCGCCATCCAGCTACCAGAGTCTGTGGCCATCCTCAAGTGCCAGGGCCACACAAAAGGAGACTCCCTGATCACCCGCGGTAACAACGCCGCCGATGCCGCCGCCAAGAAGGCGGGGGGCTACGCACCGCCACTGGTCCTTTCCCTGATGGACCCCCTGGACGGGGAGCCATACCCGAGGAGCATGAGCGACTTCCTGATATACCTTGGCGAAATGCAAGAACACGCCGGTCCTTATGAGAAGAGCTGCTGGATCGCACGAGGATGCACTCAGGACGAGCTCCCCTACACACTCCCAACCTACGCCTCCGAAGAGACACTCCCAGCCCCCGCCGACGACTGTGTCCCCGCCGAGCCGGACATCTACCCGTGAGTGCGAGTGGCCTCTCCAGATGCACGGCCCCGGCGTCCTGTTTCCATCACCGTCGGCTGACACCCCACCGCAACACCCCTTCCCTCTTCCCCCCCCCCGCCTGTGACGTGCTAGTAACCTCTCCAGGTGGGCTGCCCCATTCCCGTCCCCGCCAACGGCATCACCCCCCTCCCACCTGAAGCACCCACGACGCCCGGACCAGGGATCTGCGTTTCGGTACCAGGGGCTGCGGCCCGCTCCCTTAAGGCTTGAGGGCACCCCTGGCTGTATTCGCTTCTGTACGCTTCACTGTTTTTAGCCGCTCCCATATCTATGCCCGCGTCTACGCAACCGACGCCGGGAACGTAAATGTTGTTGTTTATATCGCTGTCCCACTAGATGGAGCTCGGGGATTCACACGGGCGAGATTCCAGGGGCCTTGATTGCCCGTTTATCAGATGAGGTCCTGAGCGCAGTTGAATAAAAGGGTCTAATGCTCAGGTGGCGCCTTGCGGCCACCTGCCCATGATGACGCTCAGGACTATTCCATGGTTTCAGTTGTTCCCGTGCCCCGGGCCTACCCTGGATGCCCCATGCGTGTGATTACTTGTTGTAACACGACCAGTCAACTCCTCCTCACATCCTTAGTGTGTGGTCCTCTAGGGATGGGTTGAGGGGGATTGCCATTCGTTATCTGCCTCATATCTTCGCTATTATTTAGGGACACGTTTCGTGGTTACATTTCTTTCCTGTGATCGTTAGTGTATTTGTGTGATTGTTGCATTTATATTGTTATTGTTTAATAATGTTATGATGGTAGTCCCGCGCTGGAGTCCTATCCCTCGTACCCCTAATGAGTAAAAGTCGTCTTGCGACGACTTGAGGGGGATATGTTGGGGCAAAATAACCTGCTGAGCACATCACATGTACATTATAAATATAGCTAACTCCTACCCTAGCTTAATGAGCACATCACATGGCAGTCACCTTATAATATAGTCAACTTTTAACACATAACACATACATGAGAATATAGTCAGGTCAGGGCCAGAGCCAGGGCCCCATATCTCCTCCCGGCAGATGGTAGACACTCAGACAATGCACCAGTCATCCTCAAGGACGGGAGGACCACAACAGGTGATGCTCTGAAGCTCTCCCCCGTAAGGAGGAACACAAGAAGATATACATGCATACACTAGTGCCTGGGAACCAAGGTCAAGTAAAAACACACAGAACCACACACATCTCAAACGCACACACCTCATCACGAGGAGATACAGCATAAGACTGTATCACTCTGAGACTCTTCACCTTCTTCCGAAGCAGACCTTCCACGGAGGCGAAGCTCCGGACGAACCATCAGCGCTGATTAGGGACTTAGACATATTCGATTTCTCACGCTTATGACTCTGTATAACCGTTGCCACTTTACTTAATAAATCCAAGGTCCTCGTGCCGATAGACTTTATTACCTCTCCGTCTCATTTCATCTGGTCCAGTAACTAGACAGACCGTTTTTCCCAACAAAGGCAATTTGATCACTTGGCGTTGGCGATTGTTGCTTGGTAGGTGTGCTTCGAACGGGAAGTTGATAACATGGTTTCTAAAATTAGGTGGCAGACAGATAGCTTTTACATCACCTCAGAGACATTTCTTAGTTACAATAATAATGTCTTTACATTAAATAGTGGATATTTCTCGATAGGTTTTGCAGCATTTATGACAGGATTCCCTAACGTCTGATAGTGATTGAGACATACTGCCGTATTTTAGTGAGCGGCGCCATGTTGGACCTTTTGTTTGCGCATGTTTTGCATATATTTTTTGGTGCAATGTAATCTAGCACAGTCAAAATTGAAAGTTTGTGAACCCCATGAAATCATTCGTTTTTTTGTATAACTTCACTAAATGTGATCTGATCTTCATCTAACTCACCGGTATGACTAAAAACAAAGTGCTGATGCTAACTGTGCAAAGCAAATTCTTGTCTGTCTCGTGTTTATTGAAAACATCCAAAAATAAGTGACCCCTTGGAATCAATTACTGTTTAAGCTTCGTTTGACAGGAGTAGTCTCAACCAAGTGCTCCTCATAGCTGTGAATCAGATATGCACAGTGCCCATGTGGTATTTTAACCCATTGTTTCTTCAATTGAGCCATATTTTTAGGATGTCTGATGTGAATAGCTTGGCCAGGGACACTCCATTTGCGCTACTAGCTTCAGCATATTGTATTTGTTTAGTGACTGAGTACATGTCATGACCAACTAATGCAGAAAACCTAATAATTCCAAGGGGTTCACAAAGTTACAATTATGACTGTGTTATGTAAAAAAAAGTATTATCGATTTGGAAATGTGTTTGGAACCATGAATATGTGTAATGTTGACTAGTTTTTGTTCTTGTTTGATAATAAAATGAAATAAATGATTGGAACCAGCATTTCCAGTGTGCTGTACGATCCTGCAAGCCTCCTTGAACATCACCAGTCCCACCTGCTGTGTATTGGACATCCCAACATCTCTGCTCAATACATCGTCATAGCCGAAAAAGACAAAGTCGCCATCCCGCTTGAAAATAAAATGTATATTTGTCCCAGGTGTAAAATCAACTTGCAGCATGTAAGAAAACTGATTGATACTTGTCTGATGAACAAGATTACACAATCTTTTTTAATCAAAACAATTGTCAACAAACTATGGAAGCATATATGTAGCAAAATTCAAATGGCAATGCAATTTGCAAGTCATTACATTATGCAATGACAATTCATTATGCAATTTAATAATGTAAATACGTTATTCAAAGTGTATTTTAATATGCAAAGTGACAATGAAATCCTCAATTAAATTTGCAAAAGTTATAACAATAGAAATAGAATAGAAATAGAAAACAAATTTTTGGAGTTCCTTTATTCAAATTGAAAAGCTATAGCGTCCCCGTGATTGCAATGCACTTCGCCACGCTCCGTATGTTGCGAAATTAAAATTATATTTCAATCCGCAAAACGCTTTGCATAAGATTTTGCAAAATCAGCGAATGCAATTGAATATGTTATTCTGTTATTCTATTTCTGGGCGGGAACTCCGTCACTTCCTCGTCAGACCAGCTGATCATCCACGACCTAGCACTAGGCACTTTCTTTCCTATGCCTAGCATTGTGCCAGGTTTGACTGGGTTGACGTTTATAGTAATAACTTAAGGTTAAGAAATTAACCAAGGTTTTCTGATATATGAGTGAGGTATCTCACTATGGGACACGCCCCTCGTGCTGTCCCCCAGAAGCAATTTTACACTACGCCTGTCGTGACTGGCCAACAGACGTGACGTCTGCTTGCAGAGGAGGGACTCCCTCCTACTACATAAGTCCCGTCGTCACGTCATCTCTTCAGTCTAAAGGCAAACACCTCTTCCTCGCTCCGGGCAAGGAGGGTGGTCTGGTGAGATACCTCACTCATCTATCAGAAAACCTTGGTTTATTTCTTAACCTTAAGTTTTCTTTCAATATTCGCTCGGTATCTCACTATGGGATATAGTAACTCCCGTGTTGCCAAAGAAGTACCAGTGCAAACCCATCAAACAGGCATGTTCACTGATCCAACGCTCAAGACTGTGTGAGACAGATTAGGCGCAGTAACATCCAACCTGTAGAATCTAGTGAAAGTGTGAGGCGTCGCCCAGCTGGCAGCCGCACATATCTCTTCCACTGAGACCCCCTGAAACAGTGCCCAGGATGCGGACATGCCGCGAGTCGAATGTGCGCGCAGGCCGATAGGGGGTTCCAAACCCACGCTATTATAAGCCATGGCTATAGCCTCCACGGTCCAATGTGATAAACGCTGCTTCGAGAGAGGCTTCCCCAGGTGTGACGTAGCACATGATCCAAACAGCTGCTCCGATTTCCTGAATCCAGCCGTCCTATCAACATAGACGCGTAAAGCCCGCACCGGGCAGAGCGCATTCAGCCGCTCCTGCTCCTGGGAGGAGAAAGGAGGAGAATGGAAAGCCAACAGCTCAATAGGGCGGTATGACAACGCAGAGTCGAATACCTTGGGAACAAACGCAGGATTCGGCTTTAATAAAACCTTTGAGTTCCCCCGCAAAAACTGCATACATGCCGGGCTAACCGACAGCGCATGGATGTTACTCGCGCGTTTAGCCGAGGCCAACGCGAGCAACAAAGCCGTCTTAAACGAGAGCTTCTTAAGCTCTACCTGTTGTAAGGGCTCAAACGGTGGGCGTGACAGTGCATCAAGCACCGTAGATAAATCCCACGGAGCAGCCAAGCTCCGCGACACCGGCCGAAGACGGCGTGCACCTTTCATAAACCGGCAAACGATAGGCCTGCCGTTTTGTCCCCAAAACCTATGTGACAAGCCGATATAGCGGCCAAGTACACTTTGACAGTGGAGAAAGCCCGGCCTTTATCCAGCAAGTCCTTTAGAAACGTCAGAATAACAGGCACGGGACTCTGGAAAGCTATTTCCCCAGCTTTCGTGCACCACTCCTCGAACACACGCCATTTCCTGTCATATGCGTTACGCGAAGAGGAAGCCCTGGCGCCCTGGATGGTCGTAATGACATTCCATGGGAGTCCAGCCGTCGTTAGGTTCATCCTTTCACGGGCCAGGCCCACAAAGCCATGCGCTCCGGATGAGGATGGAAGATTTCCCCATGCGCTTGCGTCAGGAGATCCCTGCGTAAAGGCAGAGGCCAAGGCTGGCTGCACAGCAACTGGACTATTTCCGCAAACCAATATTTCCCCGGCCAACGGGGGGCTATAAGGATCAGCGCATGACCCTTCTCTCGCACTCTGGCGAGAGTAGGAATGATCAGTTCTAATGGGAGAAAAGCGTACAGGAGGACGCGCAGCCACTCGGATGCCAAAGCATCCAGCCCCATCGGGGCGCTCCGACCGGTTAGGGAATAGGACACTGAGCACTGAGTGTTCTCCTCTGATGCAAAGAAATCGACCTCCGCTCGACCGTATCTCTCCCATATCTGGTTCACGACCACGATGTGGAACTTCCAGTCCTTGTAGCGAGGGTCGTCCCTGGACATTAAATCTGCTCCCCAGTTCCGCGCGCCCGGCACGTGTGTTGCTCCCAGCGACAACAGGTGGGCGTTGCCCCACATGGTCAGTCTGTGTGCCAACGTGTGCATTTGAGGGAGCGTAGCCCCCCCTGACGGTTTATATACGCCACCAACGTGGTGTTGTCCGTCCTGACTAGAACATGTTGCCCTCTCAGAAAGGGAAGAAAATGTTTCAGCGCCAGTTACACCGCCTGAAGGTCCAGGCAGTTTATGTGAACAAACTGCAGATGTGAACTCCACGTGCCATTTATTGTTCTGCCCTCGTATACGGCTCCCCAGGCCGCCCGAGAGGCATCCGTCGAAAGGACCTTCCTTGCCAGGATAGTGCCCATGGTAACGCCTGTAGTTAAAAAGGACGCGCGTCCCCAAGGGCGCAGCGCCAAGACGCACGCCATGGAGATCAAAACTCGGCGATGGCCATGGCACGTCGGGTTCAGTCAGGGTTCAGTGATGCAACCCATCGCTGAACCGGCCTCATATGGAGGCGGCCAAGTGGGACTACTACCAGCTCCGACGCCATCAGACCCAATAGTCTGAGGCACGTTCTGAACTTCAACATCGTCCCCCTGCGAAAAAGTGCCAGACAAGCCTGAAAGGCTTCCACTCTCTCCGCGGATAGACGTGCTTTGAACGTCACTGAATCGAGACACAAGCCTATGAACGTTATGCTTTGAGTAGGGACCAAAACACTATTTTTCACGTGAAACCCAGGGACATTTGGTGCGATATGAGCAAGCTGGTTTGCGCCTGAGCCTCCTGGGGTGACTGTGTGGCTAGAAGCCAGTCGTCTATGTACGTTGCTTAACGCATTCCCTTCAACCTGAGGGGCGCGATAGCAGCCTCCGTGCATTACACAAACACCCGTGGACTTAACGAAAAGCCCAACGGGAGAACCAAATACTCGTACGTTACGCCCTGGGAGGCGAACCTGAGATATTTCCTGTGAGGGGGATAAATGGGGATATGGAAATAAGCGCCCGTCAGAGCTATGCTTGTGAATCAGCCTCGCACGAAGCGTATGAGAGCGGCGTGTGTCAGCATCCTGAAACTGTACTGTCTCATCTGTTCAGAGCGCGTAAACCTAATATCGGCCGGAGGCCCCCTCCCTTCTTTGGGACTAGAAAGTACCTCGAGTAAAAACCGCTTTGGTTTTTCTCCGGTGGCAATATCTGAATTGCCCTTTTGGTTTTTAGAGAGGTGATTACCTCCCGTAAAACATGAGCTTTCTCTCCACGGGCCTGCGACTGCAGTATCCCCTTGAAACGGGGAGGAGTGGACGCAAATTGGAGCCGGTAGCCGGCGGTTACAGTTTTTATAACCCAATCTGACGCACCACATGCACGCCACTGTTGAGCCCGGCCAGACAGCGGCCCCAGCCTGGCTGGTTCCGCTGTCGTGCCGGGCCGAACGGGCATGGTGTGCTGCGCACCGGAGCTCATGCCCACCAGGCACCGTTTTATGACATTCTGTTCCTTTTTTATTTTTTATTTTTTTTCTGTTTTCACAAACAACTGCGCCGTCGGCTCGGAGCCTGGATGCGCGCTGGCAAACATATTTAATGAACAATGATTTTGGGAAGGGGGACACATGTGTGATGTTGGGCACTGGCGTGTGCTCATACACATGCATGTGTCTGCGAGACACCGCTGCGGCTCCACTGAGCTCTCTGCAGGTCCGACCCTTCTCTCCTTCGCGTCGTGAACTGTGAAGACCGAACGGCCTACCGCACGCCTTTTGCAGGGCTTGGAACACGCCCTCTAACCTTTTTTGGAACCGGGTGTGGAACAGAACATCACGGCGACGGCGTCTGGCCGGGCCTGCCGTACCCCCCTGTTCGCAGCGCCTCAGGTAGCGCGCCGTTTCTTCATGGCTCCCTGAGTAGCCGAAGGGGCCGCACGGTCACCTGGCGCCGCCCCGGGCGCGGGTGGTTTCCTTCCCACACGCGCCACTGTGCTCCGGCGGTTTGTTCTGGCCCCGGCCGGCCCCGTGGGTTGGGTGGGGCTGACGCTTCTGGATGCGGTAAGCCGGCGGAGGAGCGCGGGGCTGGGTGAACACCTGGCCGGGTGCGTTGGCGGGGAAAGGCGCTCTTCTGGGAAGACACAGTCGCAGCGCCTCACCCTCCCTCTTTTTCTCCTCCCAGCGTTTTAGCATGACGCCGTACGCTGGGCCAAACAGGTCCTTTGGGTCCACAGGCACGTCCAAAATGTCCAACCACTATGAAATGTCCCTGTGACGGGGCGCATAGCTACCGTCACGGTAGCGATACGCTACACACAGGAGACTGAGTGTGAATATTGCCTGTGGGTTTGTCTTGTTTGTTTATGTATTCCGTTATCTTCATACTGTTTTAAAATCATTCATCTACCATGTCATTTATCATACGCACTACGACAGTTTAATACAATCTTGCATGTACCATCATTACAACTTTCTGTTTGATTCCATTTACCATTAACGTCACCTGTTTTGTCGCAATAACCACTCGTCTTATGTTTATATGAGGGTTGGAGCACCGCGTCACCAGGGTTTATATCGACGTCAAATCTTCCGGGTAAACCGGAAGTGACCCTGATTTATTATATTTATTTTTATTGCTGTCTTTGTACATTTTGGCTATGCCAAAATATAGCAATGGTGCACAGTTTACAAGGTTAATTGTTTCTCGCTAATTGAGGATAGAACGGAAGCTGTTTTAAAGCTGTTGTGTAACTGCTCTGGTAAACACCCCTGACGCAACGGGAAAATTGGTATGCACCAATTAGCAGTGGGGGTTAGGCCTACTTAGGCCGACAATCAACAGTGGTTGTAGGAAGCGGTTAGAAAAAGGACTTATGCCTGAATATTGCTCTCCTGTATTTGACCTGTTTAAAGGTCCGGTTTCTTGAAGTTTTGACTTATGTTTTTTTTGGTGACTCTCAAGCCTATTTGATATGCTGAGTCAACCTTATGTGTATAGGCTATATATAGATTTTTTTTTATGTTTTTGTTTTTTTGTTAATTTTTGTTCTATTTTTTTATCGCCTTAAGGGCCTTAAATTGGGATAAATAAAATATCCCATCCTATCCATCACTCCTCGTCTGCTCCTGAGTGTTTTTCCATTTCGTTCAAGTCGCTCCAACACATCTACCCATGACAGTCCCCTGTTGTCAGTGAACATAGCCAACGTGGTCTTATTATAGCCCAATCATTAACTAAAAGCCACATAGAAAGAGTAAAGCATCCATCATATGATTTCAACAATGTGTGAGGGCATATGCAGCAGGGATGAACGCACAGTGGAATGTTTATGGAAAACCAGCGGACGAGCACTGGGCGGAGATTTCAGAAGCAGGGAGATTATAGAAAAATATAATTTGTCAGTTTGCCGTTTGTCTAGTCAATATGTTAACCTACTTATTTCTTTATTTCAATTTTGTCTGTGACGAACGAATCGGGGCAAAATCGGGCTGAAATCGTGTAGTCTGAACCAGCCATAAGCAAGCAGTAGCAGCGCCATGGGCAAATTCCCTACTAGACCAAACAAGACTCGTAATGGTAGGTTAAAACAATAGTTTATTATAGCATGCAATTGTGATGTACATTTTTTTTTAAAGAAAACAAAGTGCTTGCATGATACGGAAGCCTACAGTGATCGTTAGTTAACTTGTGTGGCGGTGCCTTATTATTTGCTTACCCTTGGGCCATGGCATCGCGATTGCTACCTGCTGTAGTACTCTCATTGGCTGAATCGTTGAGAATGTTTAGAATAGAATGCTTTATTGTCATTATACAAAGTACAACGAAGTGCAATGAGCAGCTCCTTAAAAGTGCATAGATAGTTATCGAATCTATAATAATATACAAAAGCAATATATAATAAAGATAAATAAAAATTTAAATACACAGTAAAACTTAAATACAGAGTAAAGACCACAAACAGACAACAATCAGTGCAGATCTGAGTTCAGTATGGTGACAGCTTTGGGAAAGAAGCTGTTCCTGAGTCTATTTGTTCTGGCATATATGGACCTGAAGCGCCTGCCAGAAGGCAACAGGTTGAAGAGATGGTAGCCGGGGTGGGTGGTGTCCTTCAGGATCCCTCTGGCCCTGCTGAGACAGCGGGAGCCGTAGATGGTGCTTAAGGAAGGCAGAGGGCAGCCAATGATTTTTTGTGCGACGTTTGCCACCCTCTGCAGTCTCTTCCTGTCGGCCTCCGTGCAGCTGGAGTGCCACACTGACACAGCGTAGGTCAGCAAGCTCTCGATGGTGGAACGGTAGAAGGTCACCAGCAGCTTTGTGTTTAGATGCTCCCTCCTGAGCACCCTCAGAAATTGTAGCCGCTGCTGGGCCTTCTTGACCAGCGCTGAGGTGTTGACCGACCAGGAGAGATCAGCAGAGATGTGGACTCCGAGGAATTTGAAGGACTGCACTCGCTCCACACCTTCACTGTTGATGTACAGGGGGGCAGGGGCA
The DNA here is from genome assembly GCF_949987615.1 of Pollachius pollachius. Classification (NCBI taxonomy): domain Eukaryota; kingdom Metazoa; phylum Chordata; class Actinopteri; order Gadiformes; family Gadidae; genus Pollachius; species Pollachius pollachius. Next base: position 13,677,999 of record NC_136944.1, read on the forward strand.
GCTCTGTTCCGTCAGAAGTCCAGGATGAGTTCATTGGTCTTGGTGATGTTCAGTGCCAGGTTGTTAGATGCACACCACTCACCAAGTTTCAGGACCTCATCTCTGTAGGCCGCCTCATTTCCCCCTGTTATAAGGCCCACCACCGTTGTGTCATCAGCAAATTTGACAATAATATTCTCTGGGTGGGTGGGACTGCAGTCGGATGTGTAGAGGGAGTAGAGTAGTGGGCTCAGCACACAGCCCTGGGGAGAGCCAGTGCTGAGAGTGCGGGAGGAGGAGAGTTGAGGACACAGTTTCACCTGCTGGGGTCGGTTGACCAGAAAGTCTTTTATCCAGGAGCAGGTGGGTGGTGGGAGCCCCAGGTTGATTAACTTGGGGATCAGAATGTCTGGTATTATAGTGTTAAAAGCTGAGCTGAAGTCAATGAAGAGCATCCTGACGTAGCTCCCCCTTTTCTCCAGGTGACTCAGCGCGGAGAATGGAGAGCGATTGCTATTGCGTCGTTTTAGACTCAATCAATATAAGGTCGTGGGGAGGGAAGCTCTGTTCATTTGTATAGTAACAATATTAGGCCAAAACATTACTAAAAAACGAAATAGTTCATCAATACAGGCTAAAAAAATATATATAATTTTTTTTTTCACGAAAAGTGGGGTGGCCATTGGCCCCGCGGCCTCATAGGTTCCGGCGCCTATGCTTGTAGCCCTTCTCGGTCATTGACGACTGGAAGGAGTCGGCTCTGGATGGCAGTGTAGGGCTCGCCGAAGTCATGGCGGACTTTTGCGTGGGGTGGAGGTGCGACGCCAGCGGTGGTTCAACCGGAGGCAGGTGGGAGAACCCCTTTTCCTCCATACTGGCCCAATCCAACCCTGATCCACCCTGGACAGGGATCTTGGCTGAGAGAGACTTGCTCCAAGACCAGGTCGCTTCATCCAGGCACTCGGGAAAGGCCAGAAGTAGCAGGCTGGATGAGGCCTTCGCCTTTGGGAGTCGCTTGCCCTCGTAGCGAGATGTGGCGGTCTCCACCGGGGGCTCAGGCCACTCGATGTTCAGCCTCGCAGCTGCCCTTTTGCAGGCCTCGTGGAGGTCCACGCTGACGGCGGGGTTCAGGGAGCTGGTGCACGCGGTGCGGGGGGAAAAGTGATCATCGTCCTCGTCGTCATCAGAGCCGAAGCTAATAGATTCCTCCCCCGACTCAGAGTAACCGCCCTCGGCTTCATCAGGCCCTGCCAGCAGGCTAGCCTCGATAGCGTCAGGTGGAGTCAACTCCAGCGTCAGGGAAGCCCCGGTGAGGTCCACCTCCGATCCCCAGCTGGTGCCCGTAGGCCGGTGAGCCCCCGGGAACCTCCCGCAGGGGATTGATGAAGTTCTATCTATTGAACAGAAAGAAACACTTTGTCATTGTAGCAGGTCAGAGAGCGCGCGGCGACCACAGTTCGTCGTCCCTCACTGGTAGCTCGTTTATTTCAAACAAAAGTAAAACAGAACAGAGGCTTGAAACTATTAATCAACAGTGCGGGAGAGTCCTCTCGTTCAGCGCTCCGCGATCTGTGATCTCTTCTGGGGACCGCGTTGGATCTCTCCCTCTCTCTGCTCCCGGTTTCTCCCTACTACAAACAAAGCAGGCACATAAATACACACTCCCTGATTGGCCTGATTGCGAGCAGGTGCCCGCAATCAGGCCCGATCCCCCCAGCTGATCCGGTGCGCTCCCAACCTGCTCACCCTCCCCCTGCAGGCCAGACGCCGCACGTCCCCCCACAGTCATACTTTACACACTTTACCAGAGCATTGGCCTACTGAATGCCACAGATATATTTTAAGCATTGGACTGAATGCCACATAAAAATATAATTATGTTTTGCACGTTTGCAACGTTTAAAAGTTCAGGGAAAAGTATATGCCTCTACTGGTGTTTCTTAAGCCAATAGCCTTTTGAGGCAGTGTTGTTTCTGAATATTAGCGTTAAGGGCCAATAATGCTTACTATCATACATTAGTCACCATGTCTGTGAACACATTTTTATGCAGTCACATGTTAATATACCCCCCCCAAGATGGCAGTATGTGACAGCATGTCTCTTGTCTGATCAGTGTCGCTCTGGATTAAGTTGTTTTAAATGAATTGGACTGCATTTTTATCCTTGTAAAAGTTGCAGTTTGCTGTTTTTATTGAAATCTCCTCAAAAACTTTTAGAGAATTGTGGACTTTTAATGAGTTTAAGGATACTCTGCTACATTTGCTCTAAGGTGGGCTAATCAGGCCTGTGCCTACTTCATCCTCCTGGAGCCAGCGCTAGCTTGCCTGGGCCTGCTACATCCTCCTGGAGCCTGGGCCAACTATCCCGAGCCTGCTACATCCTCCTGGAGCCTGGGCCAACTGGCCTGGGCCTGCTACATCCTCCTGGAGCCTGGGCCAACTATCCCGAGCCTGCTACATCCTCCTGGAGCCTGGGCCAACTGGCCTGGGCCTGCTACATCATCCTGGAGCCTGGGCCAACTATCCCGAGCCTGCTACATCCTCCTGGAGTCTGGGCCAACTGGCCTGGTCCTGCTACATCCTCCTGGAGCATGGGCCAACTAGTTTAAGGCAATGGCATTTTTCTTAACTTTAGTATAGTTTGTTGGCTGTTTGGGACCTGAGACCAAGCAATTAGCCCTTGGTGAGTACCTCTAGCAATGTGTGGACACTTACTATAGTGGCACTAAAGCTAATGCTGCCGGGCATCTTCAGCAACCAGTCTCATTTGGTTTGGGCCTTAAACTTGTGGTTGGACCAACAACCACTTTTTTTTGCTCTATATAAACTCACTCTTTCGCTTAAGGAAAGGCATTGCCTGGCTTCAAAATTGAATGTGAAACGAGGACTGAAGATTTTCCTACTCTTACTTCTGTCTAAAGATGTGTAATCAAACCCTGGTGATAAGATCAACAGATGCAGATATTGTGATAATTTCCGAAACTTGGCTGACGAAATCTATTACAATGAATGCATTAGCATACTCGGATAGAATGTTTATCGTACCGACAGGCTGAAGAAAGGTGGTGGTGTAGCCATTTAGTTTAAATCAAAATTTGAGGCGTCAATTGTTTTGTCTGAGTCTGCAACCAAATGGAATTTTTGGCATTGAAGGTGGAAATAGCCAAGTCCCTAAGCATCTCTTGTCCAAATTAAATTAGAATGGCTGGAGATCTGAATTGGGACTGGCTAAATGCAGTTTCTGATTAATTTAAATCTTTCTGTGACTCTATTAATCTCAGCCAGCTGGTCAACCTACCTACAAGGTCAAATTTTAAGTCCACTTTGATTGATCTAATTCTAACAAATGTTCCTCATAAATGCTCATCTTTGGGAGTCTTCTGCAATGATAATCCCCAAATGTAAACCACGCATTATTTTCAAGAGGAATTTAATTTTTTTTAATGAACAGCCTTATCATTATGATTTGTCTTGGTTAATTGGGGGCATATAGGTCTGTTGCCGGAAGTAGAGCTAACTTGGACATTCTCTTAAAATGTTGTGAAAATTGCAAATAAACATGCTCCTATCAGGAAAAATTCAGGGTGAACAGCCTCAAAAACCCTTGTTTTTCTCGTGAACAGCCTCAAAAACCCTTGTTTTTCTCGTCAGTTGTCAGATACCGTCTATCACCGTAATGTGGCATGGGCCAAAGCAGGAAATAGTGATTTCGCCTCTGACTGGTCTATTTTCAGGCAATTAAGGAACAAATCAAAATCTCTTGTCAAAAAGGCAAAATCAGAATATTATTCTTCTGTCACTACTGAGAACCTCAATAATCCACAGAAATTTTGGAAAGTGATCAAGTCTTTATCTGTAATTAAAAGTCTGCAGGTCTTCCGAAAATCTCGGTCCCAGTCTATGATAAAACTAAGGTCCTAAATTGCTTTCACAAGCATTTTGTATCATCTGGTTCTTTGTTTGACTCAACAGGAGCTGCCCCTGTGACTCCATGCACAGACCCCCCAAGGTTTTCTGGAGAACCCTTTCATTTTTTACCTTATACTGTGCAGCAAGTGCATAACACCCTCAAAGCGTTGGATCACAGAAAAACCCCTGGACCTGATTTGATAGAGGCCTATTTTTTGAAAATAGCAGCTGACTTTGTAGCACAGGCTCTAACAATCCTTTTAAATCTCCCAATTGAAAACAAAGAAATTCCATCCGTTTGGAAATCAGCTTTTGTAACCCCCTTATTAAAGGAGGTGATCCAGCAGCTTTAACTAACTACAGGCCAATATCAAATTTGTGTGTCTGGTCAAAAATTCTTGATCTCTTGTGTGTGATCAACTTAAAGTGAGAGAGTTTCTAAACTCAAATGATCTCTCAAAACTGCAATCAGGCTTCAGGAAAAATCACAGTACCATCACTGCGGCTACAAAAGTGATCAATGATATACTTGTTGCTCTTGATAAAAAGCAGTACTGTGCCTCACTTTTTATTGATCCGTCAAAAGCTTTTGACAATGTGGACCATGCTGTTTTAAAGCACAGGCTTCTTTGTTTTGGTTTGTCCAATCATGTAATTTCCTGGTTCCCAAATTTGAGTGACAGGACTAAGTGTATTAAATATTATTGGTCTGTGTTTGTGAACACTGAATTTGTGTGTCTACAAGGGGATGCCATAGGGTTCGATATTAGGACCCCTCCTGCCTATTATGTACATTAATGAGTTGGGAAAAAAATTGTTAGATGCTATCATGCATTTTTATGCCGAGGACACAATTATTTACTGTTTTGGATCCACTCATGCTAAAGCTGTTGAATCTCTGCAGAGAGCTTTTGATGTGGTCCAGCACACACTTTTGCAGCTAAAACTAGTCCTCAACGCTGACAGGACTAAACTAATGTTTCGAAAAACAAAGAAAGTACCTAAAACTGTCCCAACAGTGTCCACTCTTGACGTAAATGTCATACAGGTGGTTCATATGTACAAACACCTTGGTGTCTTGCTTGATGACTCCCTCACCTTCAAGCCCCATATTGTCAATCTTGTGAAGAAACTCAAACTTAAATTGTGTTTCTTCTTCCGAAATAAATTGTGTTTCTCTCTTGAGGTGAAAAAGCGGCTTGTCACTGCAACCTTTTTAACCATTTTAGATTATGGGGACCTGATGTATATGAACGCCTCAGCTCAATGTCTTAGTAAGATTGATGCTGTTTATCATGCTTCTCTGAGGTTTATTGCTAACTTTGGAGCCCTGACCCATCATTGTGAATTGTATTCTCGAGTAGGATGGCCTTCTTTGTCCCCCAGGAGACTGGGACACTGGTGCACTTTTATTTACGAGGCCATGCTTGTGCTACTACCCTCCTACATCTGTAATCTAAGAAGTGTAGAGAAGTGTTGATTCTTACGGTTTGCGTTCAAATGATCAGTTCTTGCTGACTGCTCCATTTGCCCGCACAGAACTTGAAAAAAGGCCTTTCATCTACTCTGCTCCTTCTACATGGAACATGCTGCAAAAAGTATGGAAAATAACTGAACTGATTTCTTTGAATGCTTTCAGATCCAGAGCACTTGAGACGACCTCCTTTACTTGTAACTGTTTATCATTTTAATTGCTGTCTGTATGTTGTAACTGTGTAACTTTTGCTGCCTTTTTTTGCTGCCTCTTGGCCAGGACTCCCTTGAAAAATAAGTTTTTTAACCTCAATGGGACTTTCCTGGTTAAATAAATGTTAAAAAAAAGCATACATATTATTATTAACTAATAGGTAACGATTAGAATAAGTAGCCAAAAACAAATTTACACAAATGTGTTAACTTTAAACTAGAGCAGGGGTTCTTCAACGTTTTCCAGGCCAAGGACCCCCAAACTGATGGAGAGATGGAGCGGGGAACCCCTACTTATATATTGTATAAAATTGTGTTCTAAAGAAAACTGGTCCTATAGTGCCATGTATAAATGTACCTTGCTATTTTGCATTCAATACTAAGATATTCAAATTATACACAGGTTCATATATTCATGTTTTTATTTTAAACATGTGCAGGGTACAGTGAGTAGGGTGGCCATGCCACTGCCATTCATAAACATAACATAATAAACTGATACCTGCCAAGATCAACAATGTCTGTCAATTGCATGTAATCACGCGTAAAAGCTATTCAAATTGACATTTTTAAAACATAAATGTGGAAACGAAAATTAGTGATGCTTGTTAGTGTCATTTTTTGCCTGATTCACATCTTTCTTAACACTCTTAACACTCGTGTGCGGTTGCTAAGCGACGTCAACGTCTTTGGCAGACTTTCTCTGCTGATCGCTTATTTTTCCGATAATGACCGGCGTTCTGTACATTATCCCTTACATAACAGCACTCTCTCTCTCCCAACAGTCTTGGCTGCGCAATCTCATCCAAATATGTATTGTTTGCGGCGGAGGAGGGGGTAGATATAAAGACGGGACGAGAAAATTACGTCGCTTTGCTGTCCTTAATTAAAGGAGCAGGCAGAGATAAGCTCTCTCCTGCTGAACTTTCATTAAAATCAAATACATAAAAATGGCGCCGCCGGTCCAGATGTGTCAGGTGTGTGCGAGAGACATACCACTTTTGTAAATGCCATATATACAATACATTCGGATCGCATGATAGGAATATATCTATTCCGAGTAGAAATTGGATCAGAAGTGTCCATGTAAACGCGGCTAGTGTGTTGGATTCATGTTAATGTGTATTTAAAGACATTTCAATTTATCAAAAAACTTGCAGCGGGGGAATATAAAAAAAAGGTCTAATCAACCAAAACCTTCGCGACCCCTAGGGGGACCGCAGAGGTACTGCAGGGGGGTCGCACATTAACATGAATCCAACACACTAGCCGCGTTTACATGGACACTTCTGATCCGATTTCTACTCGGAATAGATCTATTCCTATCATGCGATCCGAATGTATTGTATATATGGCATTTGCAAAAGTGGTATCCCCAGTTGAAGACCTCTGCACAAGAGTGTTCAAACATCAACACATTAACTGTATTGTATGCGTTTAACATAACAATAGTTATTTTCCCTCCTGGGCAAAGGGAACGATCTTGCGCCCCAAGGGGTGCTTCGGCGAAAGGAGGCGTGTTCTGGCGCAAACGTTCCCAGGTGCTATTTTGCAGTTTCAGAAACCACTTGCGCCACAAACCAGGAAATACCTGGTTTAAAGTCAGTGGCGCGTTGTTGAGATGCTATTTTAAGGGCGCATGCATAATGTTGCTTGTGCACCTCGCGCATACACTTTGCTTCTCTCATCTACCTAGCCACACATTCTTGGTAAATTATTTGGGAAAGAACAGCTGATACAGCGGTAATAAGTTGTACTTTTAAATCAATGCATCTGCAAACACCGTACAGCAAACAAATATTTTCTTGACACAGACATCGTGTACATGCCCATAACTTTTAGGATGGATGAGTATTTGATTGTGAGAAAACATTGTTTTACCGCGAGTGAGTGTTAAAAAGAATGAATGAATCAGGGCGCGTGTGTGTATGTGTAAAATAATAAATGAATGCGGGCACGCGTATGTGCGTCCATCTGTTTAAACACACGCAAACTAAACACGTGTAACGTATGGGACGCTAGGACCCAGGTCACCAGGTGGGGAACCTAGCAACAGCAGCCTCACAGTACATGAGACTAGGATCTCGCGGGACTTTGCAAGTCCACGTTTGTTCTCGTAGCTCACCCTCGTCCATGCTCCTGTTGCCGGCGTCGCAGGTCTGAGAAGAAAAGAGGTACAAACACTTTTCTGGGTCTATATGCTTGTGTTTAATGTTGAGTTTAGATTATTTACCTCTCCTTGCATTCTTAGTGTGTCGGTTGGTGCCATGAGGGTTAAACTGCATGGTACCTCGTACCTGTAGGCCTTACCTCGTAGCAGTTTAAGGTGGGAGCTACTAATAATGTCCACCTAATATGATGTTGCCACCCGTCTGCTGCTGTACATTCGGTGGTTTATTTAACTTTGTATTTCCTGTTATATTTGTAGATATTAATCATCAGCACTTTATGACAAGCAGCATTAGCTGTCCCAGTCAATCTACTGTATTACCTGGATGCGCTACAGCTTAGCTCAAAGCAGGTACGAGAGACTGGGCATGGGTATCATCTGGGTCAGTTTTAATAATACTGTTGAATTTCTTGTAATGTATTTATTCGGTCCTGTAGGCTGAACTGGCGACACACGTCGGCAGGGCAGCCACTGTTCTCTCCTCCCAGAAATCCTTATAATTAGTGTCTCCATTTTTGTTTTGTTGCGCTTACCTTGATAGTTGTGACCATCCACCTTTCCATGGTGTCGTAGAATTTAATGTTTGCTCTGGAAGTGTGCAGTGCCTTCGAACCTATAAGTATACAGTGTTTTGAGCTGTTTAAGTGTGCAGTGCCTTTGAACTTTTAAGTGTGCAGTGTTTTTTAAGTGTGCAGTGTCTTTGAAGTGTGCAGTGCCTTCGAACCTTTAAATACATAACAGTATTCACCTGGTTATGTGTGTGTCCAACTCTAGGTATCAGCCTTATCAAATACAAAAGTATTGATTTTATTGTTGAGGGGATATTGTTAAAATAAACTTTATTTTTGTACAACTTCAAGAGCCTCTGCTTGTCCTTGCCCTAATAGGTATTAACCTGAGTGGGGAGTGGTTGCTGTAGATTAGTCACACTGCGTGTAGTCCAGGGTCTCTCCCCTTTAAAGAGAGTGGCGTTGTCATACACAAGTAATCCTAGTGCCGGTCACATTTGGCGTTGACGGCAGGATTAGCGGAGGCTTTTTTTTTTTTTTTGTGTGTGTTTTGTTTTTGTTTTTTTTATTTATTTGGAGGCACTAAGGTAGCAAAGGTTGGGGGTGGAGGAGGAGGACAGTGGTTGCCCAAGAGGACATCCACCGCACTCTAGCTGCAACACCGCCCTCTAGCTGCAACGCCGAACCACCAGCGTTTTACAAACACAGTGGACAAAGACATTATTCTTGGGGGGGGGTTCGCTTACCCATGTCCAAGAATTGATTGTTGGGTGTGTTTTTTTTTTTTTGTTTTTTTTGAGAAAGTCAATTAAAATGTCTGAATCAGAGGAACAAATCAGAGCCTTGACTGAACTTGTTCAGCAACTAAAAGCAGAAAATAATAGACTCAAAGATGGGGGAAACGGAACAGTAAATGTAGAGGCCCCTGGGCCATCTAGCCGTGTAGTAACTAATAATGTCAGTAGTGATTCAACGGGGCGGGTGTACATGTATGCACCAAGAGAGAGGAAATGTCCACGGTTTTCAGGAGATATAGCTCAGGATGGGTTAACTGTAGAAGACTGGGTAGAAGAAGCAAAAAAGTCACTGTCTGTGCAGCACACACAGGTTGAACAAGCAACATTTCTTTGTGATCTGCTAGATGGGGAAGCTAAGCGGGAGGTCAAATTTAGCTCTCCAACTGATAGAGCCACACCAGAGGCTATTTTCACAATACTGTTTGATAATTTTGGGTGTGATCAAACATATGTGAGCTTACAGAGACAATTTTTTCAACGCCGGCAACAGGATAATGAGTCCATACGTGAGTTTTCCCATGCTTTGTTGCATTTGATGGAACTACTTGAAAGTAAAGATCCAAGGGGGGTTTCAAATTCAGATTTGGTGATTCGCGACACATTCATTGAAAACGTACGTGACACCAAATTACAGCGTGAATTGGCCCACTTGGTTCGGCAACATCCTAACTATTCCTTCAAAGATGTACGTAATGCAGCTATCAAATGGGAAAAGCGAGGGCCCCCTGCTTGTGGACAAAGAGCACGAGCATACTCCTGTGATTCAAATGCTTCAGGATTAGGTCAAGGTGATGTCGACACCAACGCTATTGCTGCTAGGCCCAGTGATGAGCTGGCAGAATTGAAGGAGTGTTTACGTAAACAGCAAGTACAGCTAGATGCCATTCTTAAACACTTAGGCTCTTCGTCCACTGCCCCTAATTATACAAGCGCCCAGGATCCCCCCAGCAGCAGCAGGCCAAAACAATACCAGTTCCAGCCAGATGGAAAACCAATATGCATGCGGTGTCACAAGGCAGGTCATATTGCTAGATTTTGTCGGGTTGAAATGGGTGGTCTCCCTGGGGGGGTGGGATCACGGGGACGGGGCCAATGGGTGGGAGCAAGAGTGAATGCAGTGGAGCAGCAGGAAAACTAGCGCCCTCTGGTGTTGGGAACCCGATACCAGAAGGGGGATTTGTGGGTTCTAAACAGGCAAGTCTGGCATCCCGGCTAATTGGACGCTGCCCAGTAGTAAAGATCAGAGTAGGGGGGGTGGAGGTGCCGTCCTTACTTGATACTGGATCAATGGTAACTACTGTAACACAGGCTTTCTTTGAACAGTATCTGATGCCACAAACAAATGAGCAACTGAAATCTTGTACCTGGCTCAAATTAACAGCAGCTAATGGATTAGATATTCCATATTTGGGGTATGTGGAGTTAGATGTTGAAGTCCTCGGCACCACCCTTCCACAGATGGGCATCCTGGTGGTAAAAGACCCTCCTGATCCAGCTTCCCAACAAAGGAAAACTGTAGTACCTGGTCTGTTGGGAATGAACATTATCAGTGGCTGTTACTCTGTATTATTCAGGGAACATGGTGACAATCTCTTTTCTTCTCCTCTAGTAAAACAAGCTGAGAGGGAATGGGGGCGTGCATTGTCAGAGTACCAACAGATGGACCGCCTCTTGCAGACCGGCCATGTAGGGGAGGCTGTGACACCACCGGGACCGGCAATCCGGATACCAGCGGGCTCCCTACAGTTTGTCCAGGCCACCTGCAACCAAGGCCCAGGCCCAGCCCTTGGTACTGTATTGCTGGAGCCTCTGCCCTATGGAAAAGGTCGGTTACCCATGAACCTGCTCATATCTAGCGCCCTCCTCACTGTTTCCAGAGGAACTGTCAACATCCCTGTTGTTAATGTTGGTGAGGAAGACCAGTGGCTGAGGTCAAAAACAGTGTTGGGGACGTTACATTTGGCCGATCTACATTCCTCATCCCAGGCTGTACAGGTGGAGGAGCAGACACAGGACGAAGGCCGACAGGTGGTATTCATCCAGTCTACGGCAGTAGAGGCCTCTTCCCCCCACCCCCTCCCTGGCCTGAGTGAACTGAATTGGCCCGATCTCCCTGTTAATGATGCACAAGCAGCCAAGAGTTTGCTGACAAAGTACCGAGACGCATTCAGCCTGGATGATGGGGATTTGGGCTGTACTGACCTGATCTACCACGAGATCCCACTGATGGATGACGTCCCTGTTCGCCAGCGGTACCGCCGTCTCCCCCCATCTCAATTTTCACTGGTCAAGTCCCACATACAAGAACTGTTACAGCGAGGGATTGTGAGAGTGAGCTCCAGCCCTTACTCCTCCCCCATCGTAGTTGTCCAGAAAAAGTGTGGTGACATCCGGCTGTGTGTCGATTATCGACAACTCAACGCCAAGACGAGGAAAGACGCATATCCGCTGCCGCGCATTGAAGAATCTTTGGATGCTCTTACTGGTGCCAAATGGTTCTCAACGCTCGACTTGGCAAGTGGATACAACCAGGTGCCAATGTCAGAGAGAGACAAAGAGAAGACGGCATTCTGCACCCCGTTTGGCCTCTTCGAGTTCAACAGAATGCCATTTGGACTTTGTAATGCGCCAGGAACTTTCCAGCGCCTAATGGAACGTATCTTCGGGGATCAGAGTTTTCAGTCATTGCTGCTGTATTTGGACGATATCATAATTTTCTCCACATCCTTCAGTCAACACCTGCAGCGGTTGGAGATGGTCCTGAGTCGGCTCCAGCAGCATAACCTGAAACTGAAGATGTCTAAATGCCATTTTTTTCAGCGGGAGGTGCGATACCTTGGTCATATCATCTCCCCTGCCGGTGTGGCAACCGACCCAGAGAAGACCAGGGCAGTGGCAGAGTGGAAGCGCCCATCCACCGTCACTGAATTACGCGGCTTCTTGGGTTTTGCCTCCTTCTACAGGCGTTTTGTAGAAGGGTTCGCAAAGCATGCAGCCCCGCTTCATCGACTGGTTGGAGAGCTAGAAGGAAGCAAGAAAAAAACAAGGTCAAAGGTCAGTGCCAAGTTGGAAGGACAGTGGAGTGAGTCATGTGAAAAAGCATTTCAGACACTTAAAAACAAGCTTGTCACTACTCCTGTCCTTGGCTACGCGGACTTCAAGAAGCCCTTTATCCTAGAAGTGGATGCCAGCCACCAGGGCCTGGGTGCAGTACTTGCTCAAGAACAGGATGGAGCCCGTCGGCCAATCGCATTTGCCAGCCGGGGGCTTAGACCAAGTGAACGACCCCCTGAGCTACCTCCAGACGGCCAAGCTAGCAGCTGTAGAGCAACGGTGGGCATCCGAATTGGCCAGTTTCAACTTTGACATTAAATACCGCCCCGGAGCAGCCAACCGTAATGCTGATGCCCTTTCCCGTCAACCGAACACCCCAGCCGTACATTCCATTTCTGACATCGTGCCTGGTTTTAACATTCCATCACAAACGACTGGCTCCAAAAAGTACTCTCCCACACAACCACAGCTCACTGGTAACGTCATGGCAGTGGACGCAGCTCCGGTGCGGGAGAAGGCTGATCTGCAGGCCCTGCAAGCCACAGACCCAGTGGTCAAAGCATTTCTCCCCTACTGGAGGAGAGGACGCCCCCCAGACAGAGCAGAACGGTCTAGAGAACCCAACCAGGTTTTGGAGCTTGTCCGACAATGGAGGAGAATCAAGGAAAAGGGCAATGTGCTTTACAGAGAGGTACAGATGCCCCCAAGCCGACAGACAGTTCACCAGCTGCTATTACCAAAAGCACTACAAGCAGAAGTACTGACCAGTTTACATGACAATCACGGCCACCAGGGGGCAGAAAGGACGACAGCCTTGGTCAGAGAAAGATGCTACTGGCCAAATATGCGTTCAGACATTGACCAGTGGTGCAAAGAGTGTGAACGTTGCATCATTGCCAAAGCAGTGCGGCCCTCAGTCCGGACATCCATGGGACATCTGACGGCCTCCAAACCTTTAGAGGTTGTTGCCATTGACTTTACCACCTTGGAAAGAGCCAGTGATGGGAGAGAGCATGTCTTGGTCGTGACCGACGTTTTCTCCAAATTCACTCAAGCATATCCAACATCGGACCAGAAGGCCCATACTGTTGTTAAAATCCTCACGGAAAAATGGTTTTACACCTATGGAGTGCCTAAAAGAATTCATTCGGACCAAGGCCGCAACTTTGAAGGTGAACTACTCAAACGCCTTTGCCAGCTGTATGAGATTGCAAAAAGCAGGACGACCCCTTACCACCCAGAGGGAAATGGACAATGCGAGAGGTTTAATCGAACCCTTTTTGATCTTCTGCGCTGCCTCCCAGGAGAGAAAAAGCGAAAATGGCCTCAATTGCTCCCCCAGTTGGTGTTTGCTTACAATACAACAGTCCACCAGTCAACAGGTCATTCACCATACGAACTGATGTTTGGTCAGAAACCCCAGCTACCTGTTGACCTACTACTGGGGCAAGCGGATGAGGAGCCAGCTTCAATCACACCAGATGACTGGGTCACCAAGCATCAAGATCACTTGGCTTCTGTGTATGTGGCAGCTAAAAAGCATTTGGAGGCAGCTGCCACAGCCAGAGAGCAGCGCCAACCTCCAACAACCACAGCCATCCTTCCAGTTGGCACTCTGGTCTATCGGAAGAACCATGTACTAGGACGTAGAAAAATCCAAGATGTCTGGGAATCAACAGTTTACCAAGTGGTGAAATGCCTGGATAATGTCGGTACAGTATACAAGATCCAGTCCCGATCCAACCCAGAACAGCAGAAAACTGTTCATCGCTCTGAACTAAGACCAATCACTGAGAGAGGCGTGCTGGTCTCAGAACCACTAGTGGCTCCCCCTCCCCCCAGACAGAGGGATGAAACCCCCCCCTTAGGAAACGCTAGCGAGGATGAGGACAGCAACAGCAGCCTTCTGTCAGGTTTCATCAGCTCCCCCTGTAACGTTAGCTCTATTGCCGAACAGGAGCCAGCCCCAGACCCCCAGCCCCCAGAGACTGGCCTTGTGTCCATGGAAGAACCTGAAGGTCTCCCAGAGAGCAATCCACCCTCTCCTGAAGGGCCAGAAACAGCCCTCCAGTTCTTGTTGGGACCAGAGATGATACGACGCTCCCACCGAACCACAGCTGGGCAGCATTCAAACCCATTCCGTCTACCCCAACCCCTAGCCCAACGGCCCCCAGACCCTTTAGCACACAGGCCACGAGACTAATGTTCCTGCTAAGTAAAGTGAGTTATGTCACCGGGACGGCGACCTTTTAAAGTGGGGGTGTATGTAACATATGGGACGCTAGGACCCAGGTCACCAGGTGGGGAACCTAGCAACAGCAGCCTCACAGTACATGAGACTAGGATCTCGCGGGACTTTGCAAGTCCACGTTTGTTCTCGTAGCTCACCCTCGTCCATGCTCCTGTTGCCGGCGTCGCAGGTCTGAGAAGAAAAGAGGTACAAACACTTTTCTGGGTCTATATGCTTGTGTTTAATGTTGAGTTTAGATTATTTACCTCTCCTTGCATTCTTAGTGTGTCGGTTGGTGCCATGAGGGTTAAACTGCATGGTACCTCGTACCTGTAGGCCTTACCTCGTAGCAGTTTAAGGTGGGAGCTACTAATAATGTCCACCTAATATGATGTTGCCACCCGTCTGCTGCTGTACATTCGGTGGTTTATTTAACTTTGTATTTCCTGTTATATTTGTAGATATTAATCATCAGCACTTTATGACAAGCAGCATTAGCTGTCCCAGTCAATCTACTGTATTACCTGGATGCGCTACAGCTTAGCTCAAAGCAGGTACGAGAGACTGGGCATGGGTATCATCTGGGTCAGTTTTAATAATACTGTTGAATTTCTTGTAATGTATTTATTCGGTCCTGTAGGCTGAACTGGCGACACACGTCGGCAGGGCAGCCACTGTTCTCTCCTCCCAGAAATCCTTATAATTAGTGTCTCCATTTTTGTTTTGTTGCGCTTACCTTGATAGTTGTGACCATCCACCTTTCCATGGTGTCGTAGAATTTAATGTTTGCTCTGGAAGTGTGCAGTGCCTTCGAACCTATAAGTATACAGTGTTTTGAGCTGTTTAAGTGTGCAGTGCCTTTGAACTTTTAAGTGTGCAGTGTTTTTTAAGTGTGCAGTGTCTTTGAAGTGTGCAGTGCCTTCGAACCTTTAAATACATAACAGTATTCACCTGGTTATGTGTGTGTCCAACTCTAGGTATCAGCCTTATCAAATACAAAAGTATTGATTTTATTGTTGAGGGGATATTGTTAAAATAAACTTTATTTTTGTACAACTTCAAGAGCCTCTGCTTGTCCTTGCCCTAATAGGTATTAACCTGAGTGGGGAGTGGTTGCTGTAGATTAGTCACACTGCGTGTAGTCCAGGGTCTCTCCCCTTTAAAGAGAGTGGCGTTGTCATACACAAGTAATCCTAGTGCCGGTCACACACGTAACGCATAATACAGTCCATGGCAATGTATATTAACGGGGGGACACATGCATATTAGGAACACAAGTCGATAACGATAATGCATGCAATACTGATAAGAAACAGATAAGAAACATTAAATAGAACCAGTTACCGTATATCATATGTTATATCATATAAGATTTCTTTGCCGAAATTTATTTGAGGACTCAGTATTTCTGAAGTTGTGAAAGAAAACCTTATTCCATGTGTGAATTAGGCCTATTATTTGGCCATCAACTGAGCCATTTGAAGTTTGAAATTCATGTGCATCTGTCTCATCGGAGACTGCAGACGCGCTGTCAAAATATCAACTCGTCAGATTCAAATGCGCACATGGCTCTTAAAGGGGATGGGAGCTGGCACTCTCATTGGTTTATTGCACGTTACGCCCAAACCATACCTAAGGGTAATTAGGCTACTTCAAACCAACCCTTTTTAGATTTGCGCCGGGCGCAAGTCATTTTTTGCGCAGGTAAAATAGCGACATCGCCATAGAACCGCCCACAAAGCTACTTGCGCTTGGTGCTTCTCACTTGCGTTTCAGACCGTTAAAATAGGGCCCAAGATGTGTTGTCCTTAACTAAACACATGGATGCGTTAAGAATATGTTGTTTCCAACGCATCCTTTTTGAGAGTGAGAAACAATGTATAACTGTAAGGGGTCTCCTTCTAGAAGCCAATTCATTCTACGGTATCAGATTTAGCACCCCCATCCTGCCAATGGAATGTCCTCACAATTATCCTGGTATATTATTAGACTATTAAGTTGATGTTGACTAAATATCTTCATCCTGAGATGTTGAAAATCTCCATTAGTTATATTTATACTAGGGCTGTGATTTTTGCTTACAATTCCCAAATCTGTGGTGCTACTTATTTGAATTGAACTACACTTGTAGTAACTGTTGGTTTACAATTGTACTAAGTAACTGCCTGTTTACAATTCCCAAATTTGTTGTGTTCCATAAGTTTCATATTTAACCCACACTGAGTAAGTCAATAAAACTCCCTCAAGATCACTTGGTCTAGTTTTTATTTATTAAGTATATTTTGTATGAATGATAATGTGTCATTCCATTTGATAACATTTGACCGCCCTAATTTTATACATTAAAGGCCAGAACATTATAAAAAGTTATTTAATGTTAACGTAAGGAATGTTGTGCCTTTCACACAGACAAGTACCCGTTCTTACTGCTAAACTGCCTTGTTCCTCAACGAGCTAAACGCAACACAGTGACGAATCCACACATTTAATTCTAGCATGTCCGAGGTCCATTAGCACGTTGCATTTCTCTGCTATTGCCTGCGAAAAACCTTTTCTTCCTCTTGTTCATAGAACTCTTTCAGTCTGATTCCCATGTCCCGGAACTCTGGTTTATTCTGAAAAAACAAAACAAATCTATTAAACATTACCAAAGACCTTTAACATGCCTGGCAAAAATAACTAATGAAAAAAACAAAAAAAACAATGACTAGTCTAGCTTACATATCTAACTCGCACGGCCGGTGTAATGCCGTGTTCGGGATGCATCGTACACCACCTGCCCGAGCTACAAAGTGGAAAATCTCCCAGCTTTCTTGCGACTTTTCACAGAGGCACGCCCCCTTTTGGTTGTAATATAACCTGTCCCACTCGTAGTCCTGAGAGTCCACCAAGTTCAGCAAGGTTAACCGCACGACTGGTTTGCTAAAGAGGCTAATGTAGCTAACAATAACAATGAATAGCCAATGACTGTTCTTCCCCGATGCCAACAAAGAGAAATGTAAACGCTATAAGTGCTACAAGCCAGGAAATTACGTCAAAAGAGCAACTCGGGCGGGTGGTGTACGATGCATCTCGAACGCGGCATTATTTGTGAGCCGGGAGGGAGGAGTCCTACTCACTAACCTGGTTAAATTGATCACAGTTGGAGAAAATGAGTTGGATATCGGTTAATAACTGTCCGACGGTGTACTGCTGGTCTAGGAGCTGCTCTGTGATCTTGTCCAGCCACATAGGAGTCACGATTTGAGAGCTGTATCCCCTCACCTGAAGTGAGGGAGGGAGGGAGATAAAGTGAGAGCAAGAGAGAAACTGAAAATCTTTCTGATTTGGTTCAGTCGTACAATTGCCAGTATGTTTGTTTATATCTGTCTGCTAGAGAGTTAAGGAGGGAGAGAGGGAGGGATGGAAGCAGGGAGGGAGGGAGGAAGGGAGGGAGGGACAGAGAGACCGAGCGAGATCACATACATACACAATAGAGAATAATGTTGAAAACAGTGATACTTACATGGATGCATGGATCTTTTGCAAAAATGTGATCCTTGTCTGCATTGTACAGAGACAGGAGCAGGTAGTGGCACTGCTGTTAGGGCACAAAGACAGCTTTTATATTACAAATTACGATATGAATACTGTATGTTGCTATTTTGGAAATGCAATATTACCATGAGTTGTGTCACAGCTAAAAAGACAACTTTTATTTTAAACCTTGGGATGCAGCAAATGGTTTTATTTTCCTTATAGCCAAATACGTTTATTCTATATGCTGTTACTTTACTGCTTTATGTATGGATTTGAGACAAAGTTATTGACCCTGTGTGCCAATCGGTTTCATTTTCCATATTACCAGGGACCAAAAAAGGCCCCTGCCAAACCTTGATCCTGGGTGGCCAAATGTCTTTAGCACCAACAAATAGGCTACACTAGCAGGGAGCGCTAGAAGGACGGTCTAGCAGAAGACCTAGCACTTGATATTCAAGGACTTAGTGTGATGAGTTAGCATGTGAGCTAGAAGGGAGTTAGCATGGAAGCTAGTGTGTGAGCTAGGATGGTAGCTAGCAAGAGAGGTAAAAAGGACCAGGGTGGTTACCAGCATGTGGTTGGAGACAGGATGCATGAGGGTCTCTTCGTGCGTCATTTGAGAGAGATACTCATTCATATTCCAGATGCAGAACGTACACAGCCAAGCACTGTCGTCCCTTTTCTCACACACAAAAACACACAGGCACATATACACACACACACAAGGTTAGGATGTTTTACTTTTTAGGGGAGGCAATGTGTTTGTGTGCCTGTGTATGTGTGTCAGTACGTGTCTCGTGTGCTTTTGTGTTTGTGCAAATACGCATGTGTGTACCAAGGTGTCCCTGTGTGTGTGGCTTTGGGTTTGTGTGTACATGCATATGTTGTGTGTGTGCTTGCACCCCATCGTTTGAACAGTGATATCTTAGCTTGTTGTCCCTGAGTGTGCGTGTAACTGGTGCGTGTGTGTGTGGGTGTGTGTGTGTGAGTGCTCACCCCAGTATAGAGGGGTCCAGCCGGGGCAGGTGACACTCTGGGTGGAAGGAGCGTGGACATTGGTCACACATCACCAGGTTACCCTCACTCCCACACACATAGCAATCATCATCATTCTTCTGTTCCTCCTGCACACACACACACAGGCACACATGCATTTACACACCCACATACACGTGCGCCCATGTGCACACACACACACACACACACACACACACACACAAGGAGAACTGTAGTTTTAGGTGAAACTTCTGATCACAAATGATCTTCCATATGTGTTTAGTAAAGTTTCATGGTTCAATATACATAAATGTAGAATAGCTGAACCGAAGTGAAAAGATTTTAAAAGAGTTCAATACATTAATGTCGGACTGGAGTAAACGTAACAGTTTGAACGAACCAACCATTTGAATGATGTAAAACTGTTGGTTTTACACCTAAGTGAAAGAGGTAAACAAATGGCTAAACTTAAGTGATATAGTTTGAACCTATGTCTAGTAGTATGATTAGCATTAGTTTGATAAGTAGTATAAGGATGATAGGTAAGCCTAACAGAAGTACTACGAGTATAATGCATAATAGTATCGGAATGATCCCTTCTAAGTAGTAGTATAAGCAAAGGTAGTACAAGTATGAATCATAGTAGTATTGCTATGATACCTTATTATTAGTTTAAGTATTAGTAGTAGAATTAGTACTAGTCTGATACATAGTAGCATTGGTATGATAACTTACGAGTAGTAGCATTTGTCTGATAAAAGTAGTGTAAGTAGTAGTATAAGTATGATAAGTAGCATTGAAATGACCGGAAATAGAATAATATTAGTATTTTGTATGATAAATAGAAGTAATGGTATGATAAGTAGTCCTGAACATCCTTTTCCAGCTGTTTAGGATAACTCCTAAAATAATATATTTGGGGGTCTTTTCTTCACCAATCAAACATGTTGCAACTATCTCCAACAGACAGGGGGACTCACCAGGGCTTTAGGCTCAGGATGGCACAGCTGACAGAAACACTGCTCAGAGTGTAAGGTCAACCTCTTCCTCTGGAAGGATCAAGAACACACTCTCTCAGATATATGTAAAGGGTATGAATGATACTAATGTGAACTCAAACCTAAACCCACACCTATTCCATATTTAATATATTTTGCTGTACACACACAAACACACACACTTACATAGGGCTGGGAAAAATCTATATATGATCAACTACATAAAAAGTTGTTTATGCAATTGTGCTGTATTCTGCATTAAGGAACAACAGCTTTAAGAATTGGTTAGTATTTTTTGTATTGTTCCGTCATTTTATAATATTATCTTTTTACGTTAACTTGGGTAGTAAAGGGTACTGCAGGGCAATAGTTAGTGCATTGCAACTAACTAAAATATGGTTTGATTACAAAACTTGTTGTAGTTCTATAATGAAGAAGAGGCCTTCACAAGGCAGATGATCGGATGGGTATTCAAATGTTACACATGCATACACACACACACACTCATGCAAGCGCATATCGAGGTCTTAAAAGGTCCCATGGCATGCTACATTATGGATGCTTTAATATAGATATTAGTAGGCCCCAAACACAGTATTTTAAGACTTTCCCGAAATTCAGCTGTGGTGCAGAATTACAGCTACGACGAGCCAGTCGCACATTGAGCTTTTCCCAAATGCGCCGTTTCGGTGTCTGTAGCTTTAATGCAAATGAGGAGCAGAGAGGCGGGTCAAGGAGGAGGGTGGGGGTGTGGCCCTGAGCAGCTTGCAGCCATGGTACCATGCGCTCTGTTTACATTGGATGTATCGCGATGGCGAGGCCACACAGCCTTTAGCCTAGTTCTGTAAATATTCTAGAACACACGGGAGTACTGGAGCTCTATATCTAAATAATATCATATTATACATAGATATCATATAATATATATTATCACGGCCAAAGCTGTGTTAGCCTCCAGACGATATTATGAATAACAAACGGCCGCGTCGGGTTCTCCAACGTCTCTGGTTCTTCCACGTCCACATCAATCTGAAGTTGACTGAACCATGACGTGGAGGAGAAAGGGATTGTTGACCGCGGTTGTCTCCCACTGGAGCCTCGCTGCCGAGGGACCACCGCCTCGGCAGCGGTCAGCGCTTAGGCACCACCGCCTCCTGGCGGTGGTGCCTCGGCAGCGGGAAACCTTCTGCAACCATGGCTGAGATAACTCCAACGACAGTCTCGTTGTGGAAATACAAGAGACGTCAAAGAACCAATGTGTTATGCGCCATAACACCAACAGCAAACACTTGCGTTACAGTGTGTGTAATCACACACACACACACACACACACACACGTGGCACTCACACGGTCGTGTCTCATTGGCGGGCCAAATTCTCTGGGCAGGCAAGGCAGAGAAACGGGAGGAGATTAGATCCTTTATGACGACATAAGGGACCACATTCCATATCAGCGCGCTTGAGCCTCCGTTTTTTCATAGGCAAGCAGAACACCTAGTGCTCGTTTTACACCGAATGCAAGTTTTAGCCACTGGGGGACCATAGGCAGGCTAGAGGAACTCATATTTAGGTTAGAAAACCTCATAAGGTGGGATTTTCATGCCATTGGACCTTTAATGTTATATTGTAGGATATTTTCAAATGAAAGATATCAGTTCATTCTCTTTCTATCATCAAATGAGGTAACATAATGGTTATTAAGCCTGTGGTCCTTCTATTGCAATGTGTGAAAGTTCCGAACTAGGTGGCAACATGTACATTTTTTTTACTTTTATATTACCTAACAAAACATACAGCGGTCCTAACCTCGGTGACCTCAATGGCCTCAATGGAAGTGTGTGTGTGTGTGTGTGTGCGTGCATGCTTTTTTTTAATTGCACAAACAACTTTTTATGTAGTTGTTCCGAAATACATTTTTCCCAGCCCTATGTAAGTGTGTGTGTGTGTGTGTGTACAGCAAAATATATAAAATATGGCATAGGTGTGGGTTTAGTTGTGAGTTCACATTAGTGTCATTCACGCACACACAGAAAGTGTGTTACCTCAATGAGACTGCTGAGAGGTTGTCCTTCCCATTGGATGTCCCTCCTCCAGTGGGCGTGAGGCGCTGCTGACCCCTGCTCCACGAACTCCACTGGACTCAACCAATGGTCCTCTGTCCGAATACTCTTCCCACACCTCCCTGGAGAAAGAGGACCTTCAGCCATCCGACCACGCCTGACCAGACCATAACTCACCTCACTTTCGTACAGCGTTCATAATGCCACACAACATTAAACAAATGCCGTTCTTCATGCCATGATCATAATCAATATGTATGCATTTGCCACGTCTTTTTTAAATAAGTCAAAGTGCATTCAATTATCTATATTTTGGTCCAGGAAGACAATTGGCAGTCAGGAAAAGGTAGACAGATAGACCCTGATACCTGAGGCGAAGCGGCTCTTGTGCAGCATCCCACTCAGAGCTCCACAAATGACTCTGAACACATTCTGGCCGACCCTGGGCGTCTCGTCTGTCACTTCCTCCCGATAATCTCCTTTGTCTGTATATATATACACACACACAACATTTGAATGAATAATTATGTCAATAATTATGTCAACAATGCTAATAATTCCATTGCTCAAAATGCTAATTCTAGTATATGGTTGTTGCAGGTCTCAACAAGTTAAATTTAAGACCAGACTTTCATGAATGCAATTTAAGACTTATTTAACTAACATACTTGCAAAAAAGTATGAAGGATATGAAGGAAAATCAAAGTACCAGAATTACTTGCAAAGTAAATAAATGTATTTGCATTCAAAATAACACGACTACACAGAACTGTGTGTACGTAAGGGTTGTACGAGTATAATATGCAATGCTTCATTCAACAAAAACATAGATCCCACTAGAGACATTGTAGAAGACATAAAATGTCTGCAGCTGGTGGTTAATCTAACTGATTAGCCACATACAGTCACATAATATATCAGAGAGCGTGATTCATATAATCACGTGTGATAGGTGCCTATAATTTAGTACTCTGTAAGACATATCTGTTTACAATTATGAGATACGACAGATACAAACAAAAGTTAGGTTTGTGGAATTTCGCCGAATATGCTGACGTGAGCTATGCCTCATTTAGGTAAAAATGCTTGTGTCCGCCACATACAACCGTTTTTGAGCCATTACAGAGTTACAGGGTCATTGTTAATGCAGTGTGGGTCGCGCTGGAACCACCTTGATGCTCCCGATGTGAATACTGAACGATAATGGGTGAAGGCAGGAGTTTGCTGGTGGCTTGTAACAGCGGTTTTATGCTTTTCTGACTTCCCATGCGACTCTAAAAGCCGTTATACCCAAAGTTCCTAATTTGAGCATTTTCTTGCACAAGGTGCAGAGCTGTTCTCGGGCCAGATCTTGTTGAAGTTGCACTTAGCCATAGTAGATGAAATTAATGTTAACACAAACATGTTTCCATTTTTTTGACGAGAGGACACGCCACTAGGCCCTGCAACACACTGTTTTGGGGCACATGACGCTGGATGTGCTCTGATAAATTCTAACCTGATTGAACCGTTTTACTGGCATTACTGGTTATTGGTTCCATAATCCAATACATTTTTAAAACCTGTCATAATCATATCTAAAGAGCCAGTGAACTCGAAACCACTTTGTTTTAAAACGTGGTTGTTTGTCTTATATGATCATCCACATAATAATCAATGCAATTTTATCACTGTTTATCACTGGACAAAAGCAAAACATTCTCCCCAAAACACTTGCGTTCTTCTCGCGACGTCAGACTACTTTTTCCAATGTAGTCTGATGTCACGATGAAGGGGCTCCGGCGGCGCGGTGTGTGTGGATTTGTGGAGCTCTGTCTGGGAAGCGGTTGACTGCGTGTCGCAAGAAAGTTGGGCTTTTCAGACACTCATAGTAGAATGCCATGATGTGTGTGGCTGGTGAAGCTCCATCTGAGCAGCAATGTATTTAATACCCTCATCTAAGGATAAGGCTTCCCGGACACATACAGCATAACGCTACTGTGTGTATGTTAGGGCTGGGTAAAAATATCGAGTCATCATTGCACTGCAATTTATTTGTTCTCGATTCAATTTCGATTCAGAATTTTTTTGAAATCGATTATTTCATAAAAAATAAAAGAAGAAGCATACTCAGTCATTGTAATCTAGAAGCGAGTATGCCTAAATGTACATGCCCTTTTACATTTGTCCATGTTAAGATTATTACTTTTATGCTGCAAGTTTAGCTCAGGAACAATACTATACAATGGTGTATTCCCTTTTTGCTAGTTAAAGCACAATGAAATGGTTAATTCATTATGAAATGGTTAATTCTAAATAATATTTAGGTATTTTTGTCATCTGCACTTGGAAATCGAATCGAATGAAGACCTAAAGAATCGAATTTGATTGAATTGTGAGGTACCTGGCAATACCCAGCCCTAGTGTGTGTGTGTGTGTGTGTGTGTGTGCATATTAGTGTTGACTCGTTCGCGAACGAATCAGTTTGAATGAACGAATCGTTAAGACGAACAAACTGAACTGGTTCCTCTCTCTCTCGTTCGCCTCGTTCATCTCGTTCGCCTCGTTCGTCTCGTTCGTCTCGTTCGCCTCGTTCGTCTCGTTCGCCTCGTTCGTTCTCAGACTCGACTCCTCCCAGACCCACTAGTTGCTGACTCGCTGACAGTTCGTTCACTCACTGTGTGAGTGGTGAGGAGGGACCGACTGAGAGACGTCACGACTCACGAGAGCCAGCCAATCGTATGCTGTTCTAGGACTGAGTTTAGGACGCTCTCGTTGAATTTTAGTCAATGAGAGACAGAAATCAACAGGTTTAATGGGGAAAAAACAAATGGGCTTAGTGAGCGAGCTATCTATTATTCACATTGGCCATCTGTTGCATGGACTTATTTAAAGGATGCATTGTACATATTTATAATTCGAAATTCGTCCCAGCCTTTATACCACATTTTCACAACCTACCAGCTCTCGTTGTGAAGACTAGTCGCCGCGCAATTCGTTTCAATGGAAATCACGACAGTATACTTTCAACATAAAGTGTACATATTTATCATTTGAACTTCGTCCCAGCCTTTATACCAGAAACTCTAGAGTCTATAGTGTAGCGACCCTGGGACATTTAAAGAGTTTGTGTGTTATGTGTTGCATTGTATTTCGTTGTCCGTTATGCCAGTTGTTCTCTGTGCATGCATTGGATGTTCTTCTTGTCAATCAGTGTGGGGGGCAAATCATCAGGTCAGCTGGGGGAGGGCCTTGGGAGAACAGGAGGGTGGGGGCTTGCACGTTGAAGGGACCGGGTTGGGGGGTTGCCCGGGTAACCGGTTGTTGTTAGTGTGGCTTTTTGCCATTGGTTACGGGTTTTCAGTGACCTGGTTTGTCACCGGCGAGGTCATTACAATAGCGTTTAACTGCGTTGTCTGATGACAGTTTTTTGCATTTTTCACAATTAACCAGCTCTCGTTTTGAAGGCAGTGTTAATTTTTGCAGCTAGATTTAGTCTTTGGCTGCACAGGGTTCTGTTTATGGGAGCCTAAAACACCCGGGACACCCACCATCATTGCTAAATCAAGTCTATTA
The DNA here is from genome assembly GCF_949987615.1 of Pollachius pollachius. NCBI lineage: Eukaryota > Metazoa > Chordata > Actinopteri > Gadiformes > Gadidae > Pollachius > Pollachius pollachius. The sequence continues at coordinate 13,703,461 of NC_136944.1, forward strand.
TTTTGCTGATATGTTAAACATCCAATAATCAACTTCACCCCCCATCCCGCTGCGTTTGGTTAAAGTTGTAATGTTGACGTATGAGAATGAGAACGAGGGAGGCGCTGAGTCTGAGCCGTTCATTCCATGATTCTACCGGAAACTCGACTGAACCGGAAACTCGACTGAACGAACGAACGAACGAACGAACGAACGAACGAACGAACGAGGGGCTGAGTCTGACTGACTCAGAGAACCGTGTATGATTCGATTCACCGCTACCGGAAACTCGACTGAACGAACGATTCGCGAACGACTCCTCTTGGCGAACTGAATGACGCGAACTGGTTCGCGGAAACAAATCACTAAATCCAACCCTAGTGCATATGTTGGAGCTACAAACGGCGTCCGTTGATTACGTAGCTGCCGCTATAGCCATCCGGCTAACCCCGCCCTACCATATTGGTACGGTCGGCGTTGGAAACGCGAGCAGCACCTAACCGCACCTAACCATACCGCACCTAACCGCAGTGTTGGGAAAGTTCAGTTCCCTCTTTGGTTGCTCAGTGTGACATGGGTGGGATTCCTGGTACAATAAGGAGAAAGTGTGATATGATTAGATTGTGGAATCGTTTTATTAATGTGTCAGATGACAGGATCAATAAGAAAGTTCTCCTTTGGAGTAAAGTACAGAACTCTCCATGGGCCGCAGAGATTCATGCTGTCTTTGAAGAAGCCAAATTTCAGTATATCTATAGCAATAATTTATCATGCAGCATAAACAAAATTAGAAAAAACTTACTTGTCGGGTTCAATAAAAAATAGTTAAATGATATAATGTTAAAACCAAAATTACGGACATACGTCCAAATCAAGCATAATTATGAAACAGAATAATTTGTAAAAACAAATTTACCAAGAAATCAGAGATCCTTGATTGCTCAATTAAGAATGGGAATCCTTCCCCTTGCACTTGAGGTCAGCAGATTTAAAAATATCCCAGAGGAACAGAGACTTTGTGAACTTTGTGATTTACGAGAAGTGGAGAATGAATCTCATTTTCTTTTATACTGTCCCTTCTATGATGAACTAAGAGTACCTTTTGTAAATGAACTGTTCAAGGGTGCTCAAAACCCTGAAATATTTTGGAGCAATGATGGTGTCAGGATGGAATGTTTGTTTACCTTTAATGTTTATAAGTTAGCCTCTTTTGTTACTAAAGCCTGGATGAAACGTCAGGATGGTTTATATCGATAATGTTAGTATTGTTTAGCATCTACTTTTGGTTTTTGGTCTGTCTATGTTGTTTTATAATGGTGCCCCAGCCTTTATACCACAGATACTATAGGGTCTATAGCATATAACCACATTTTCTGATTACAGTTTAATATAACAGTAAGCTGACAACACCGCAACTGCAAATGAACCACACGGAGATAACCATGGCAACTGGTCAAACAATCTTCTTTTTGCGATCATTCTGTGCGCGCATCCGCCGTGTTGATAGAAAAATAATCCCCCTATTGAACGAAGTTAAACCGAGTGAGCGTGCCGTTCACAGACACCAGAATGAACGAGTTCACAGTAATGTTCATCAGGCAGTAATACAGTACGTTCAGTTCACGTTTGCCCAAAATATGAACGAGTTCATGAACTATCGTTCAATGAACGCGTTCAGGCACATCACTGCCTAACCACACCGCTCGGTGGAATTGGCCACTTAAATTGGCATGGGTCGTAACCATGTGGATAACACTCCACCCTCTTCCCAAAAACTCCTCAAAACACATTTGAAGGCTTAAAATTCAGATATTGGATTTTAGCCTGTAATAGCTAATAATCCTTTTAATATAAATTAATACTACAATAGTGGTAATACATTTTAATGTGTCCATATGTAGCACTGTCTCATGTACCTGTATCGGAGCTCTGGGTAGAGCAGTCATTCCCCTGCAGTTCCACTTCGTCCTCAATGCTAACCTCGTCTTCATCCGGGTTGGCCTGCAGCCCCTCCTCCTCCCCCTCCTCTTCCTCCAACTCTTCTTCGCTGTCAGAGATAGCTGGAACTGACAATAGAAAAAAAGCTCATGCAAATGTTCATTATCATCTCTGGTCATATTGATTGATCTCAGCCTCACCTGTTCAGTCACTTAATAGATAAATGCGGTAAAAATACCTAACCTTTACAAGTAAAATGTCAAATAAATGAAGCAGAATAACCGCAACAAACCGGTGTTTGAGCTGCAGGGGGGCATCAATTTCTTAGCCTAGACATGAGAACAAACGAGCAGAAGGAGGACAAACAGCCAAGCATGAATCCTGAGAAAACACAAACCAGCAATCCAAATGATTTTACGGTAACCGCCGGATTGATTTATTGAAAGTTACCTTGCTCTTATTATATCCCGGGCATTTCAGGTGTCCCTGCTGCAATAGGGTTTCACAACACACACACACACACACACACACACACACACACACACACACACACACACACACACACACACACAGACACACACACACACACACACACATTAAGCTAATGGAAAGAGGTTCCTCACATAGGATATCAACTCCCCTATGTCTAAACAGGCTGTGCTGTGAGTGTGTTTAGAATGTAGAATCTAGATATTTTAAACAGAACCAAAGTGATTGATCACTAGTAGTTTGCTCATGCAGGCATGAACTCTCAAACCTTACACCCAACTCTCTTGCCCCGAACACCCTGTTTGACCTTGTCCCTGCCCACAACCAAAATTGTGAAACATGCCGTCTCACAGACACTTTTTTTAAATTAAGTGGTGGCTTTATTGCTGTTCAGGCCTAGGGGTCTTCACTTTCTACTCGAGTCATGAGTCCATATATAAATTAGTATTTTAATATTGATCCATATTCCTAACATCACTTCTGTCATCTGATAGATTTAACGATTTTTTGGTAATATGGTAATAATTTTGGTTTTGGGGTAGGGTTCTACTCCTTTATGGTTTTCCCTGCAGTAAGATTTTAAGCAGGACATACAGATGTCAGATAGATAATACCATCATTTGACAACAGGGAGCACTAGACAAATCCTCCATGTGGTACATCAGATATCTCAACCCATTGTGGTGATATATAATACAGAGCAGAACCAAAGCAGGTGGAGGCTGGGTGGTGGTGGGCCAAAGCCTTCACAGCCCACTTTACTTTGAGCGTGTGGGAGATGAAAGGTCGTAAATCTGTGTAAATGTGTGCTTGACTGGACCAAATCTGCCATCAATTAATAACGCAGCGCATGACTAGAGGGTCCTTCGTCCCCTAATCCAAATTAGGGGACAAATCATTTGTTTTAGGGTTTGGTTCTCCTTTTAAATACCTTAAATAGCTCTTTTAACTTGGTGTCGTTGCAACGGATACTCTGCTTCCAGTTCCTCGACCTGTGCTTGCCGCCCAGCTTCTCAAACTTTTTGGGTGTGTACCACTTATTGTTCCTCAGGATGCACGGCTCTGCTGAAACCACAGAGACAGTGAGGTTAAAACTGCTTGAAGGTGGGAAATAGGTTTAAAAAATAAAACAGAACTTAACATTGCATTTCTTTGTTTGTCAAACCCCTCTAAATTGCGTTTAAATCTCTGGTCAAGCCCACTCTGTTTAACCTGAAGAGACAAATAGAAACCCCATCTTGTTGTTTTTCCCTTTCCTCCAGTTGGTCACTGTTTCCAGTGTAACCAATGTCTTTTCATTTTTTTTGTTATATATTAATTAATTTTCAAATGCAAGACCTGGTTTGATTTTCAACATTTCTAATGAAAACCATAATAATTCATCTTTAATGTTAACAATAATACAGAAAGTTTAATCATGAATCCCCTAAACCAAGGAGGAAATCAGGCTTTTACTCCTTCATGGCTCATTTTGTAGTCTTATTAGTTCATAACCTCAAACGCCACACTGAAAACTTCAAGACCAATTCCTTCACATAAATAAAAAAACATAAATCCCATTGCTGTGTTTCTGTACACAACTTTGTATTTAAACTCAACCCTTGGAACAAGAATAAAATGATCACACATTCCAGCCCCTAATCAGGCTGTTTCCCGCTCACCTTTTGCCAGTTTGGTGAGGTAGAGCACCCCCTGCTGGTCACCACAGGTAACAGGAATGTGTGAAGCCAACTCCGCAGAGCCTGGGCTCAGGAATACAGCAAAAAACATATTAAAGGCCGTGTTGCAGGCTTTATTTTCCAACGAATTTGTGCAATTTGCTTGTTGATAATAAAGATTTAAACCATAGTCATCCATTGAATTTAATGTTGTTAGGTATCACAAAACAGAATGTAATATGAAAAAGTAGGTACTATTTTAGTGGTTTGCTATTGATTCTCATTTCCCCCAGAATGCATTGCATGACGTCACTTGGGGAGACACGGACCAAAGCCGCATTGAGTCCCTTGAGAGTAGAGACAAGTAAGAGAGTGTTCAGCAGATTATACAGATACATATAAATACATAGATATTATATATAGTTAGTATATGCTACACGTGAACCTCCTAAGATGGCACAATTTGATTGGTTCGCTATCTCAGGATATTGGGCAATATCCCATGATTGACATCTCAAACTCAATATAGTTTTCATCGCAAAATGTCTGCTAATAAAAACAAATATATCCTGGCAAAAAGTGTTATCTTGTTTATTTTTGGGCTGTTCACGTGTAGTATACACTAAAACATTTAAACACCGAACCACCTTGATGCTCCCGATGTGAATACTGAACGATAATGGGTGAAGGCAGGAGTTTGCTGGTGGCTTGTAACAGCGGTTTTATGCTTTTCTGACTTCCCATGCGACTCTAAAAGCCGTTATACCCAAAGTTCCTAATTTGAGCATTTTCTTGCACAAGGTGCAGAGCTGTTCTCGGGCCAGATCTTGTTGAAGTTGCACTTAGCCATAGTAGATGAAATTAATGTTAACACAAACATGTTTTCATTTTTTTGACAAGAGGACACGCCACTAGGCCCTGCAACACACTGTTTTGGGGCACATGACGCTGGATGTGCTCTGATAAATTCTAACCTGATTGAACCGTTTTACTGGCATTACTGGTTATTGGTTCCATAATCCAATACATTTTTAAAACCTGTCATAATCATATCTAAAGAGCCAGTGAACTCGAAACCACTTTGTTTTAAAACGTGGTTGTTTGTCTTATATGATCATCCACATAATAATCAATGCAATTTTATCACTGTTTATCACTGGACAAAAGCAAAACATTCTCCCCAAAACACTTGCGTTCTTCTCGCGACGTCAGACTACTTTTTCCAATGTAGTCTGATGTCACGATGAAGGGGCTCCGGCGGCGCGGTGTGTGTGGATTTGTGGAGCTCTGTCTGGGAAGCGGTTGACTGCGTGTCGCAAGAAAGTTGGGCTTTTCAGACACTCATAGTAGAATGCCATGATGTGTGTGGCTGGTGAAGCTCCATCTGAGCAGCAATGTATTTAATACCCTCATCTAAGGATAAGGCTTCCCGGACACATACAGCATAACGCTACTGTGTGTATGTTAGGGCTGGGTAAAAATATCGAGTCATCATTGCACTGCAATTTATTTGTTCTCGATTCAATTTCGATTCAGAATTTTTTTGAAATCGATTATTTCATAAAAAATAAAAGAAGAAGCATACTCAGTCATTGTAATCTAGAAGCGAGTATGCCTAAATGTACATGCCCTTTTACATTTGTCCATGTTAAGATTATTACTTTTATGCTGCAAGTTTAGCTCAGGAACAATACTATACAATGGTGTATTCCCTTTTTGCTAGTTAAAGCACAATGAAATGGTTAATTCATTATGAAATGGTTAATTCTAAATAATATTTAGGTATTTTTGTCATCTGCACTTGGAAATCGAATCGAATGAAGACCTAAAGAATCGAATTTGATTGAATTGTGAGGTACCTGGCAATACCCAGCCCTAGTGTGTGTGTGTGTGTGTGTGTGTGTGTGCATATTAGTGTTGACTCGTTCGCGAACGAATCAGTTCGAATGAACGAATCGTTAAGACGAACAAACTGAACTGGTTCCTCTCTCTCTCGTTCGCCTCGTTCATCTCGTTCGCCTCGTTCGTCTCGTTCGTCTCGTTCGCCTCGTTCGTCTCGTTCGCCTCGTTCGTTCTCAGACTCGACTCCTCCCAGACCCACTAGTTGCTGACTCGCTGACAGTTCGTTCACTCACTGTGTGAGTGGTGAGGAGGGACCGACTGAGAGACGTCACGACTCACGAGAGCCAGCCAATCGTATGCTGTTCTAGGACTGAGTTTAGGACGCTCTCGTTGAATTTTAGTCAATGAGAGACAGAAATCAACAGGTTTAATGGGGAAAAAACAAATGGGCTTAGTGAGCGAGCTATCTATTATTCACATTGGCCATCTGTTGCATGGACTTATTTAAAGGATGCATTGTACATATTTATAATTCGAAATTCGTCCCAGCCTTTATACCACATTTTCACAACCTACCAGCTCTCGTTGTGAAGACTAGTCGCCGCGCAATTCGTTTCAATGGAAATCACGACAGTATACTTTCAACATAAAGTGTACATATTTATCATTTGAACTTCGTCCCAGCCTTTATACCAGAAACTCTAGAGTCTATAGTGTAGCGACCCTGGGACATTTAAAGAGTTTGTGTGTTATGTGTTGCATTGTATTTCGTTGTCAGTTATGCCAGTTGTTCTCTGTGCATGCATTGGATGTTCTTCTTGTCAATCAGTGTGGGGGGCAAATCATCAGGTCAGCTGGGGGAGGGCCTTGGGAGAACAGGAGGGTGGGGGCTTGCACGTTGAAGGGACCGGGTTGGGGGGTTGCCCGGGTAACCGGTTGTTGTTAGTGTGGCTTTTTGCCATTGGTTACGGGTTTTCAGTGACCTGGTTTGTCACCGGCGAGGTCATTACAATAGCGTTTAACTGCGTTGTCTGATGACAGTTTTTTGCATTTTTCACAATTAACCAGCTCTCGTTTTGAAGGCAGTGTTAATTTTTGCAGCTAGATTTAGTCTTTGGCTGCACAGGGTTCTGTTTATGGGAGCCTAAAACACCCGGGACACCCACCATCATTGCTAAATCAAGTCTATTATTTTGCTGATATGTTAAACATCCAATAATCAACTTCACCCCCCATCCCGCTGCGTTTGGTTAAAGTTGTAATGTTGACGTATGAGAATGAGAACGAGGGAGGCGCTGAGTCTGAGCCGTTCATTCCATGATTCTACCGGAAACTCGACTGAACCGGAAACTCGACTGAACGAACGAACGAACGAACGAACGAACGAACGAACGAACGAGGGGCTGAGTCTGACTGACTCAGAGAACCGTGTATGATTCGATTCACCGCTACCGGAAACTCGACTGAACGAACGATTCGCGAACGACTCCTCTTGGCGAACTGAATGACGCGAACTGGTTCGCGGAAACAAATCACTAAATCCAACCCTAGTGCATATGTTGGAGCTACAAACGGCGTCCGTTGATTACGTAGCTGCCGCTATAGCCATCCGGCTAACCCCGCCCTACCATATTGGTACGGTCGGCGTTGGAAACGCGAGCAGCACCTAACCGCACCTAACCATACCGCACCTAACCGCAGTGTTGGGAAAGTTCAGTTCCCTCTTTGGTTGCTCAGTGTGACATGGGTGGGATTCCTGGTACAATAAGGAGAAAGTGTGATATGATTAGATTGTGGAATCGTTTTATTAATGTGTCAGATGACAGGATCAATAAGAAAGTTCTCCTTTGGAGTAAAGTACAGAACTCTCCATGGGCCGCAGAGATTCATGCTGTCTTTGAAGAAGCCAAATTTCAGTATATCTATAGCAATAATTTATCATGCAGCATAAACAAAATTAGAAAAAACTTACTTGTCGGGTTCAATAAAAAATAGTTAAATGATATAATGTTAAAACCAAAATTACGGACATACGTCCAAATCAAGCATAATTATGAAACAGAATAATTTGTTAAAACAAATTTACCAAGAAATCAGAGATCCTTGATTGCTCAATTAAGAATGGGAATCCTTCCCCTTGCACTTGAGGTCAGCAGATTTAAAAATATCCCAGAGGAACAGAGACTTTGTGAACTTTGTGATTTACGAGAAGTGGAGAATGAATCTCATTTTCTTTTATACTGTCCCTTCTATGATGAACTAAGAGTACCTTTTGTAAATGAACTGTTCAAGGGTGCTCAAAACCCTGAAATATTTTGGAGCAATGATGGTGTCAGGATGGAATGTTTGTTTACCTTTAATGTTTATAAGTTAGCCTCTTTTGTTACTAAAGCCTGGATGAAACGTCAGGATGGTTTATATCGATAATGTTAGTATTGTTTAGCATCTACTTTTGGTTTTTGGTCTGTCTATGTTGTTTTATAATGGTGCCCCAGCCTTTATACCACAGATACTATAGGGTCTATAGCATATAACCACATTTTCTGATTACAGTTTAATATAACAGTAAGCTGACAACACCGCAACTGCAAATGAACCACACGGAGATAACCATGGCAACTGGTCAAACAATCTTCTTTTTGCGATCATTCTGTGCGCGCATCCGCCGTGTAGATAGAAAAATAATCCCCCTATTGAACGAAGTTAAACCGAGTGAGCGTGCCATTCACAGACACCAGAATGAACGAGTTCACAGTAATGTTCATCAGGCAGTAATACAGTACGTTCAGTTCACGTTTGCCCAAAATATGAACGAGTTCATGAACTATCGTTCAATGAACGCGTTCAGGCACATCACTGCCTAACCACACCGCTCGGTGGAATTGGCCACTTAAATTGGCATGGGTCGTAACCATGTGGATAACACTCCACCCTCTTCCCAAAAACTCCTCAAAACACATTTGAAGGCTTAAAATTCAGATATTGGATTTTAGCCTGTAATAGCTAATAATCCTTTTAATATAAATTAATACTACAATAGTGGTAATACATTTTAATGTGTCCATATGTAGCACTGTCTCATGTACCTGTATCGGAGCTCTGGGTAGAGCAGTCATTCCCCTGCAGTTCCACTTCGTCCTCAATGCTAACCTCGTCTTCATCCGGGTTGGCCTGCAGCCCCTCCTCCTCCCCCTCCTCTTCCTCCAACTCTTCTTCGCTGTCAGAGATAGCTGGAACTGACAATAGAAAAAAAGCTCATGCAAATGTTCATTATCATCTCTGGTCATATTGATTGATCTCAGCCTCACCTGTTCAGTCACTTAATAGATAAATGCGGTAAAAATACCTAACCTTTACAAGTAAAATGTCAAATAAATGAAGCAGAATAACCGCAACAAACCGGTGTTTGAGCTACAGGGGAGCATCAATTTCTTAGCCTAGACATGAGAACAAACGAGCAGAAGGAGGACAAACAGCCAAGCATGAATCCTGAGAAAACACATTGGGTCCATTCTAACTTATGGTAAGAGGCTATTCTTTAAATCTTTGCAATGACTGAATGTTGACGATAAAACGGATTGTTTTGCATAAGATGAGTGTGTGCGACTGTGCGTGTGTCCTTTCTGGCTTCTGCATACTGCATGATTATGAAGGCCTTGTGGTTAGTTGTGGTCTTAGTGCGGCAGCCTAGCCTTGGAGTTGGATACGTTGGAGTGATTGTGTACGGGCGTGCGAGAGTGAGAGAGAGAGAGCGCACCCGCCGTGGTGATGTTTGGCTTGTTGTGGGCTGTCTGACACCACGATCGGTCATACTTGCAAGCACTCATTTGCAAGTGCACTGATTGCGTGTTGTGGCAACCCGTCTCCCCAAGTGTCAGATACCCGGTAGGAATTACACGGAAAGCAGGGGTTAAAGCCGCAGTCGGCGTTTATTTCAACAGAATAAGTAGTCTGTATACTCGTGCTAGGGTCTCAGTGAGCCTCTAGATCGCCGGCGTGGTGCGGAATCCCTCCGTGTCGCTTCGCCCTTCTCCCGGTCTAGCGAGTACTCCCGCCGTGTCACTTGCCCGGCGCTGTGCGGAATCCCTCCGTGTCGCTTCGCCCTGGTGCGTACTCCCTCCGCGTCCCTTGCCGTTCGCCCGGTCTGGTGCTTACTCCCTCCGTGTCACTCTCCCGTTCGCCCGGTCTGGTGCGCCTTTTAAGCCCGGCTCCTGGTCCTTTCCCTTCCTCCGGCCAGGTGTCCCCGATTGCGCTGATTGGGGGGAGAGACGTGGTGCTCTCTGTCGCCGGCTGGAGGGTGGGGACGGTAAACCAGGTCTACTGCGTGTCCTCGGACCCGCCCGGTCCGAGGTTCAGCGGCGGGATGCCACACTCCTCCACCGCTTGCTCAGGCCTCTGGTCGTCGGTGAACCCGCTCAGGCAGGCATCCCGGCGTGACAGGGCGTCGGCGTTCTTGGCTCCGGCCATCCACTTCCGGGGGCGTGGTTGGTGACCAGGATGACCTCCCTCCCTAGGAGATAATACCTGATGTTTCGGAGGGCCCGGAACCACCGCGTCACTCGTGCGTTGGTGTCCCTGGCTCCGGCCATCCGCTTCAGGGGGGCGTGGTCGGTGACCAGGATGACCTCCCTCCGCCCTCCACCGGCTCTGGGCTTGATAGGCACACTCGTGGTCCACTGTGATTCGCTGCAGCGGCTTGGCGGTCGACGCCTTCTTGGAGCCGGGGTCCTTGGTCACCTCCTCCATCAGGTCGTCGTCGTCATCGTCGTCGTGGCCCGTGGGTCCAGAGGGGACCCGGTGGTCGTCCGAGCTCTTGTCGGGATCTGGAAGCTTCACAGGTTTACCTGTCTCCGGGAGGTCGTCCCCATCCACGTCCAGCGTGATGGCGGCTTCATTGGGGATAGACACGGGCAGGTGGTCGTCCTCAGCTTCTTTAGCGGAGTCCCTTGCTTCGACTGACGTCTCTGCCGCTTCCGTCTCTGCCTCTGCCTCCGGCTCGGTGTCGACGTCGGCCTCTGGCTCGGCCTCGAGCTCTGACTCCAAGTCGGCCTCGAGCAGCGCCACGGCCTCTGGTTCCGGTGAGGCCGCGGGCTCAGCCTCCGCCTCGGGCTCCGTCTCCACCACAGGCTGGGTCACGACCGACGTCTCATCGGCCTGGATTGAGGCCTCTGTCGTGGGCTCGGTGTCGATGTCGGTCTCTGGATCGGCCTCGAGCTCTGGCTCCGAGTCGGCCTCGAGCAGCGCCACGGCCTCTGGTTCCGGTGAGGCCGCGGGCTCAGCCTCCCCTGTTCGCCCTCCGGGGGGCGACGGAGGCCTGGTGGCCCCGTAGGCCTGTTGAGCTCCCCTCACCCCTCTGCGGGGTGGTTCTCTCCGGCTCCGGAGTTCACGCGCCGGGTCCTGTAGCCGGTGGAAGATCGGGCAGTCCTTCCCGATTAGCAGCGGCACCGGGAGGTGGGGTACGATCCCTGCCCGCGTCGTGAATACCCCGTGCGGGGTCCGGATGACGACGTGGCAGGTCTCGAACGTCCGGGTGTCCCCGTGTATGCAGGTCACCTCTATGGGCGCGCCCTCCTTCCCGCCCGCCAAGTCGGGGCGGAGGAGAGTGACCACGCTGCCGGTATCCACGAGGGCCTGCGTGCCCCGGTTCATTACCCGCGCCGGTATGGTCGGGCTTCCTGTTTTCCCCTGTGCCCAGCAGGTCGCTAGCATGCATGGCTGCGTCTGCTGCCAGCGTGGCTCGCCTCGGGGCCCCGTCTCCCGCGGCCTCGTCTCCCGCGGCCTCATCTCGGGCCCCGTCGTCTCTGGCGGCGTCGTCTCCGGCTGCATCGGGGCGGCGGTCGCGGCGGCGGCTGCGGCGGCGGTTAGTTCGGTGAGCCGTAGTACGGCCTCGTAGAGCAGGGCCAGACTCTCCGTGGTCTCCCGCTGCTGCTGCTGGGCGGGCGTCGCCGCGGTCCCATCCGGGTTCTGCATGCCGGCTGAAGGGGGTTCCCTCACAAAACCGGCCCGTAGCGCGGTCGAGTTGCCTGCATTCTCCACCATATGTGGCAACCCGTCTCCCCAAGTGTCAGATACCCGGTAGGAATTACACGGAAAGCAGGGGTTAAAGTCGCAGTCTGCGTTTATTTCAACAGAATAAGTAGTCTGTATACTCGTGCTAGGGTCTCAGTGAGCCTCTAGATCGCCGGCGTGGTGCGGAATCCCTCCGTGTCGCTTCGCCCTTCTCCCGGTCTAGCGAGTACTCCCGCCGTGTCACTTGCCCGGCGCTGTGTGGAATCCCTCCGTGTCGCTTCGCCCTGGTGCGTACTCCCTCCGCGTCCCTTGCCGTTCGCCCGGTCTGGTGCTTACTCCCCCCGTGTCACTCTCTCGTTTGCCCGGTCTGGGGCTCCTTTTAAGCCCGGCTCCTGGTCCTTTCCCTTCCTCCGGCCAGGTGTCCCCGATTGCGCTGATTGGGGGGAGAGACGTGGTGCCCTCCTTTGCCGGCTGGAGGGTGGGGACGGTAAACCAGGTCTACTGCGTGTCCTCGGACCCGCCCGGTCCGAGGTTCAGCGGCGGGATGCCACAGTGTCCAATAGGCTATACCTGCCATTTATTCAGTTGATTGCTCATCTAAGTGGTGCCAATTATTGTCGTGTTTGCATTGTAATGCACAACTTTGCCTCTCCTTGTAATGAATCAACGGGCATCCAAACAACTTTAGCCAATGCAGCCTCCTATGTCAGTGTTGCTTTAAAATATATAGCATATCGGATCATCAAAAATTGTTAGTAGCCTATGTGTGTTGTCATGTAGGCTAAATACTGATTGTCTTGGCTTGCATCAATGAAATATTGTAATGTTAAAGGCCTACTGCAAAATGTATATCGGTATTGCGCAACAATCAGGAGATGGGGACCCCTGAATATTGACGGGTATTTCGCACACTGGGTAAAATAAAGCTTAGAAATAAACACTAGGCAAAGATGTTGTTACTGGAGCTAGTAGGCTACCATTAAAACGTGCAATAACTAATCGGAAATCGGTTTACAACGTCGGGGGTAAGATTTAATTAGGGATTATCAGGGAGGGATTTCTCACGCCGACAGCTCCCTCTGGTGGGCTTGTGTGTGTATGGACTCGGGCAGTCAACACGCGTCAGTCCTGTTATGTGCCAGCTCGTTAATACATGTTACTAAGAGACACAGCCCGACTCCGTGTATTATTCTATTCACCTTCACTTGCAACCCCCGAACCATCGAAGAGACTGTCTCGTAGCTGCTTCAGAGTGGGGTACTGGGTCATCATGAATTCCTTGAAGACGCAGGTCCAGAACATCTTGATGTCCGGATGTCGCTCTTTCTCGATCCAGCACAGAAGTTCATATACTTTCTGCTGCATTTCTTCGCTGCTGTTTATCGTCTCCTGGAGATGGGAGGAAGAAAAGTTTTTCATTAACATCGAGGGGTATGAATGAGGTAACAGATTTTCGTGGACGTTTGAGAGTGGAGCGAGTCACAAACTATAGTATGAGGACCATAATAAAGGGCATTGATGCCTATTGGAATAGTCCATTTCTACATTCCCACCTCTGCATTTATCAGTAGCGGTTCCTGGCCGAGCTCACCAGGGACGAAAACATGAACGCTCATTCATGATGAACGCGCGCAGTGCACTCGCACATGCATTTCTTTTCTAAAGCGTGTGGCCTGGCCTACACTGATGTAACTAAAAAACATACTCGCGTGACGCGTCGTGTGGAGGCGCATTAGAGAGGATCATAAGATTCATAACTAAAACTAGACACTTAACAGTGTCAGCAGAGTGCAATGCTTCTTAACTTTTAATCAAACGTGCAGACAAAGTTCAACTTCATAAAGTAAAGTTCATTTCCTGGTGCGTGCTGCTTAAATGTAAGGCAAATGAGCCCTCTAGCCAGTTGCCGCACAAGGCGGCAACTAAAGGATTTCCGTTCTCTTAGCCCATTATATTTGCGCGCATTATTCAAATATGTTGCGTCAGACACTCATGGCTATTTGATCCGAGATACATTTAGTCTCACCTGATATTTCTCCTCAAGAATGAGCTGGTGATCCCGCAGCTGGTTTAAAAATGTTTGCGGCCTATCCATGCAGGACATTTTTCTCTTATTGCGCCCGAAAAACCGTAGAAGATGTAAATAGTCAAGTTCATCCAATGGGTTCATTTTGAATAGTTCCGTCTGCAATTCCATCTGTAGATACAAATATGATAACCATGTTACAAGTATAACCTCAATGTAGACGTCTACGTAGGCTATGTACTTACAAACGCGTAACAACAAGCAAACTGTGAAAATATGACGGAAAATCAAGTTAATTTGCTTACGGACTGAAAACACAATCGACGTGAAGTGGTAAACGTTTTCAGGTCCTCTTACGCAGTGATGTTTCAAAAAATGAAACTTGGGAGGCGTGCTTTATTCAGAAGCAGCCAATGGGCACCCTTGCGTAGGCTACACACACACACAGTAGTATATATTTAAATGGCTATTGCTCCCTGCCAAGGATGTGAGGTATGTTTTGATCAGACAGACACGTGTGTGATTGTGTCTTCGGTTTTTGTTGAGTGGATCTTTCTGTGTGTGTGTGTGTGTGTGTGTGTGTGTGTGTGTGTGTGTGTGTGTGTGTGTGTGTGTGTGTGGCGGCAGTAGTTTTTTTTTAAGGTTGAACATCAGAATGTAGATGGTCCTAGTAGTCAGCAGGTATGTGCAATGAATACTTCTGTATTAACCCTGTTATATACATTGTGTGTGTGTGTGTGTGTGTGTGTGTGTGTGTGTGTGTGTGTGTGTGTGTGTGTGTGTGTGTGTGTGTGTGTGTGTGTGGCGGTAGTCGTTTTTTTTTAAGGTTGAACATCAGAATGTAGATGGTCCTAGTAGTCAGCAGGTATGTGCAATGAATACTTCTGTATTAACCCTGTTATATACATTTAATTAACACTGATAACATTAGAAATGGTTCATGTCAGAATGTACTGAGATATAGCATGGCCATTGAGCCCACATCTAAAGACATTACCCCATCAACAGAATGATGTTGAAGTTGAAACTATGAAAGCAGTACTGGAGAGGAAAGGACCCACTATGCTGGCTGATAACGAGGCCAATAGAATACTGTCTGAGAAATCGAGGAAACTCCTGGTTAAGATTGGTGTCAGTGTCTTGGTTAAGGGGAAGAGATTGTAAGTTAATACACCATTTTAACATGTCACTATAGCTAGCTATAGTGACATGTTGACATGGTAGCTTAGTACTAAGCTACCACTTAAATAGGCTGTGTGTTACGGGGCCTTACCATGCAACCACCTCCCGACGAAACCAATTTTTTTTAAAGGTCTGACCATGCTGAACATGAATGTGAATGTTAACATGTTAACATTGAACATTTTGGGTTGCACTACCTGTTTCAGCCCCATTGATATATATACATTGAAAATCAATGAATTTCTATACATTGGAAATACATTACCCCTAGGTCAGACTTGGTACAGGCGAGAAGGTGTTGGGGCAAAATAACCTGCTGAGCACATCACATGTACATTATAAATATAGCTAACTCCTACCCTAGCTTAATGAGCACATCACATGGCAGTCACCTTATAATATAGTCAACTTTTAACACATAACACATACATGAGAATATAGTCAGGTCAGGGCCAGAGCCAGGGCCCCATATCTCCTCCCGGCAGATGGTAGACACTCAGACAATGCACCAGTCATCCTCAAGGACGGGAGGACCACAACAGGTGATGCTCTGAAGCTCTCCCCCGTAAGGAGGAACACAAGAAGATATACATGCATACACTAGTGCCTGGGAACCAAGGTCAAGTAAAAACACACAGAACCACACACATCTCAAACGCACACACCTCATCACGAGGAGATACAGCATAAGACTGTATCACTCTGAGACTCTTCACCTTCTTCCGAAGCAGACCTTCCACGGAGGCGAAGCTCCGGACGAACCATCAGCGCTGATTAGGGACTTAGACATATTCGATTTCTCACGCTTATGACTCTGTATAACCGTTGCCACTTTACTTAATAAATCCAAGGTCCTCGTGCCGATAGACTTTATTACCTCTCCGTCTCATTTCATCTGGTCCAGTAACTAGACAGACCGTTTTTCCCAACAATTTGGTGACCCCGACGTGATTTTTTCTGAATTGGACCGCAACTGGGAAACGAGAGACGGAGAGCGGCACGGCCTCGGGACCCCGGAGAACCGGACCGATTCCTGCAGTCTCACCTCGCGATCGCCCAACAAAAGGTAGGCAGAACCTGTTGATAAAATCCAAACTCTGCATAGTTATATAGGAACCACATTAGGAGATGAGACTGTGAGAACGGTTCGCTACGGGATATCTCGTGGGGACTAATAGGACTGCACCCCAGCATTTCCCCGTAAAACCCGATTGACCCCGAATGCGTGACACATCGAATATCGGCTCGTTGCATGGTGAAAGAATACCCTCGAGACCATAGGGCCTATAAGAATCGGTCAGTGATACAAGACTACCGATGGCCAAAATAATACATGCCTGAGCCATTGAGTGGACTCAGAGGGATGCCTGGGCCGGGTTCGGAACCCAGATGGAATTAATGCCTGAGCCATTGAGTGGACTCAGAGGGATGCCTGGGCCGGGTTCGGAACCCAGATGGAATTAATGCCTGAGCCATTGAGTGGACTCAGAGGGATGCCTGGGCCGGGTTCGGAACCCAGATGGAATAAATGCCTGAGCCATTGAGTGGACTCAGAGGGATGCCTGGGCCGGGTTCGGAACCCAGATGGAATAATCTGTGTATTAAATAATTCTATGTGGTGAGAAGTTTAGAGTCCTTTATCAGGGTTAAAGTCCCTTTGCAAAGGAAACAGCGTGTGTATGCGCGAGTGAACGAGAGGCAGTGTGTGTATGCGCGAGAATAAGAGAGAGAGAGACGGAGTGGCTGTGTGTGTGTGTGTGTGTGTGTGTAAGAGGCCCAGAGAGAGAGAAAGAAAGAGAGCGAGCGTATTTTTGGGCCGGCTAAAATATGGAAATATGTGTGCAACGCTTGCTTGCTTTGCTATGCTTAACGCTATTCTGCTGTGTCTGATGATTGTGGGTGCGGGACACAGAATGAGAAGTCTGTCGATATGTTTCTGGGTGCGTCTGCGAGAAAGAGGGAATCTGTGAGTGAATCAGTGGGTGTGTATGCGTGATCCGCTCTATCTTTGTCCGTTAAAACGGGTAAATGTAGGAATAGATAGATTGATAATAATGAATAAATGTCTCTCTGACGTATTGCGTTGCTCTATGGCGTAACCAGCGGAAATAGATAAATTGACAATGATAAATAACCTTTTTTACTGTGTCGCTTCAATTTACTGTTTGAACCGTTAAAACTAGACCTAGACAAGTTGACAAGGATAAATGATATCTCTTTTACTGTGTTTCTTTGAATTACTGCCGGACCTGTCGCATAGATAAACCACAATACTAAACAACATCTCTTTGCCGCGTTGGTTGACGGTTTAGTCTGATTGACGCAGATTAATCAATAAAGATAGATAACGATTATTGGCTATAAAGAATATCTGGATGTATTGAATAACGTCTATAGGCCCTGTTGTTGTTTTTTGCTTCCCTCCCCCCTGTTTTTTCCTCCTTTTTCTCGTTCTCCTCCTCCAAGAGTGACAAAAGTTACCCCCTAGTCTCTCATCCGCTCTTGTGTGTTAGACAGGCCACACAGAGTTATAGCATCAGGGCCGCCATTTTTTGAGTTCTCTCGCTCAGTCCGAAGCCACACCTCCCCCTCCGCCAAAAGTTTAGCCACTCCAACCTTACCCTTCCCCAACTAGACTGCCCCCTACTGGACCACTCCAACCTTACCCTTCCCCAACTAGACTGCCCCCTACTGGACCACTCAAACCTTACCCTTCCCCAACTAGACTGCCCCCTACTGGACCACTCCAACTTTACCCTTCCCCAACTAGACTGCCCCCTACTGGACCACTCCAACCTTACCCTTCCCCAACTAGACTGCCCCCTACTGGACCACTCCAACCTTACCCTTCCCCAGCCATAGCGCCCCCTGCTGGACCACTCCAACTTTACCCTTCCCCAACCACCGTGCCCCCCACTGGACAACTCCAACTCTACCCTTCCCCAACTACAGCGCCCCCCACTGGACAACTCCAACCTTACCCTTCCCCAGCCACAGCGCCCCCCTACTGGACCACTCCAACCTTACCCTTCCCAAGCCACAGCGCCCCCCACTGGACAACTCCAACTCTACCCTTCCCCAACTACAGCGCCCCCTGCTGGACCACTCCAACTTTACCCTTCCCCAACTAGACTGCCCCCTGCTGGACCACTCCAACCTTACCCTTCCCCAACTAGACTGCCCCCTGCTGGACAACTCCAACTCTACCCTTCCCCAACTACAGCGCCCCCCACTGGACAACATCAATACCAATCCAACCCCGACTCTCGATCACCCCCTGCTAGAAGAATTATCCCGGTGAATAATAAAGATAAAAAGACAAACCTCCCCGCACCCGGCCTCCAGTGCAAAGGCGTCCACGACCCCGACCACCCCCACACCAGACACTCGGGAATACTCCCGGAGTATCCCTCGGCCCAGAGGGCTGAACTCACAGCCATAGTCGTAGCCCTCGAAGCCGCGAAGGGCCTACGCCTCGACCTTTACACCGACAGCAACTACGTGTACGAGCTCTGCCACCTGAACGCTAGCCAAGCAGAAAGGCGGGGTATGCTGACCTCTACAGGGGCGCACCTGAAGCACAGGGACCTCGTCGTCCGCCTACTCCTCGCCATCCAGCTACCAGAGTCTGTGGCCATCCTCAAGTGCCAGGGCCACACAAAAGGAGACTCCCTGATCACCCGCGGTAACAACGCCGCCGATGCCGCCGCCAAGAAGGCGGGGGGCTACGCACCGCCACTGGTCCTTTCCCTGATGGACCCCCTGGACGGGGAGCCATACCCGAGGAGCATGAGCGACTTCCTGATATACCTTGGCGAAATGCAAGAACACGCCGGTCCTTATGAGAAGAGCTGCTGGATCGCACGAGGATGCACTCAGGACGAGCTCCCCTACACACTCCCAACCTACGCCTCCGAAGAGACACTCCCAGCCCCCGCCGACGACTGTGTCCCCGCCGAGCCGGACATCTACCCGTGAGTGCGAGTGGCCTCTCCAGATGCACGGCCCCGGCGTCCTGTTTCCATCACCGTCGGCTGACACCCCACCGCAACACCCCTTCCCTCTTCCCCCCCCCCGCCTGTGACGTGCTAGTAACCTCTCCAGGTGGGCTGCCCCATTCCCGTCCCCGCCAACGGCATCACCCCCCTCCCACCTGAAGCACCCACGACGCCCGGACCAGGGATCTGCGTTTCGGTACCAGGGGCTGCGGCCCGCTCCCTTAAGGCTTGAGGGCACCCCTGGCTGTATTCGCTTCTGTACGCTTCACTGTTTTTAGCCGCTCCCATATCTATGCCCGCGTCTACGCAACCGACGCCGGGAACGTAAATGTTGTTGTTTATATCGCTGTCCCACTAGATGGAGCTCGGGGATTCACACGGGCGAGATTCCAGGGGCCTTGATTGCCCGTTTATCAGATGAGGTCCTGAGCGCAGTTGAATAAAAGGGTCTAATGCTCAGGTGGCGCCTTGCGGCCACCTGCCCATGATGACGCTCAGGACTATTCCATGGTTTCAGTTGTTCCCGTGCCCCGGGCCTACCCTGGATGCCCCATGCGTGTGATTACTTGTTGTAACACGACCAGTCAACTCCTCCTCACATCCTTAGTGTGTGGTCCTCTAGGGATGGGTTGAGGGGGATTGCCATTCGTTATCTGCCTCATATCTTCGCTATTATTTAGGGACACGTTTCGTGGTTACATTTCTTTCCTGTGATCGTTAGTGTATTTGTGTGATTGTTGCATTTATATTGTTATTGTTTAATAATGTTATGATGGTAGTCCCGCGCTGGAGTCCTATCCCTCGTACCCCTAATGAGTAAAAGTCGTCTTGCGACGACTTGAGGGGGATATGTTGGGGCAAAATAACCTGCTGAGCACATCACATGT
The DNA here is from genome assembly GCF_949987615.1 of Pollachius pollachius. Taxonomy (NCBI): domain Eukaryota; kingdom Metazoa; phylum Chordata; class Actinopteri; order Gadiformes; family Gadidae; genus Pollachius; species Pollachius pollachius. Next base: position 13,723,469 of record NC_136944.1, read on the forward strand.
ACATTATAAATATAGCTAACTCCTACCCTAGCTTAATGAGCACATCACATGGCAGTCACCTTATAATATAGTCAACTTTTAACACATAACACATACATGAGAATATAGTCAGGTCAGGGCCAGAGCCAGGGCCCCATATCTCCTCCCGGCAGATGGTAGACACTCAGACAATGCACCAGTCATCCTCAAGGACGGGAGGACCACAACAGGTGATGCTCTGAAGCTCTCCCCCGTAAGGAGGAACACAAGAAGATATACATGCATACACTAGTGCCTGGGAACCAAGGTCAAGTAAAAACACACAGAACCACACACATCTCAAACGCACACACCTCATCACGAGGAGATACAGCATAAGACTGTATCACTCTGAGACTCTTCACCTTCTTCCGAAGCAGACCTTCCACGGAGGCGAAGCTCCGGACGAACCATCAGCGCTGATTAGGGACTTAGACATATTCGATTTCTCACGCTTATGACTCTGTATAACCGTTGCCACTTTACTTAATAAATCCAAGGTCCTCGTGCCGATAGACTTTATTACCTCTCCGTCTCATTTCATCTGGTCCAGTAACTAGACAGACCGTTTTTCCCAACAAAGGCAATTTGATCACTTGGCGTTGGCGATTGTTGCTTGGTAGGTGTGCTTCGAACGGGAAGTTGATAACATGGTTTCTAAAATTAGGTGGCAGACAGATAGCTTTTACATCACCTCAGAGACATTTCTTAGTTACAATAATAATGTCTTTACATTAAATAGTGGATATTTCTCGATAGGTTTTGCAGCATTTATGACAGGATTCCCTAACGTCTGATAGTGATTGAGACATACTGCCGTATTTTAGTGAGCGGCGCCATGTTGGACCTTTTGTTTGCGCATGTTTTGCATATATTTTTTGGTGCAATGTAATCTAGCACAGTCAAAATTGAAAGTTTGTGAACCCCATGAAATCATTCGTTTTTTTGTATAACTTCACTAAATGTGATCTGATCTTCATCTAACTCACCGGTATGACTAAAAACAAAGTGCTGATGCTAACTGTGCAAAGCAAATTCTTGTCTGTCTCGTGTTTATTGAAAACATCCAAAAATAAGTGACCCCTTGGAATCAATTACTGTTTAAGCTTCGTTTGACAGGAGTAGTCTCAACCAAGTGCTCCTCATAGCTGTGAATCAGATATGCACAGTGCCCATGTGGTATTTTAACCCATTGTTTCTTCAATTGAGCCATATTTTTAGGATGTCTGATGTGAATAGCTTGGCCAGGGACACTCCATTTGCGCTACTAGCTTCAGCATATTGTATTTGTTTAGTGACTGAGTACATGTCATGACCAACTAATGCAGAAAACCTAATAATTCCAAGGGGTTCACAAAGTTACAATTATGACTGTGTTATGTAAAAAAAAGTATTATCGATTTGGAAATGTGTTTGGAACCATGAATATGTGTAATGTTGACTAGTTTTTGTTCTTGTTTGATAATAAAATGAAATAAATGATTGGAACCAGCATTTCCAGTGTGCTGTACGATCCTGCAAGCCTCCTTGAACATCACCAGTCCCACCTGCTGTGTATTGGACATCCCAACATCTCTGCTCAATACATCGTCATAGCCGAAAAAGACAAAGTCGCCATCCCGCTTGAAAATAAAATGTATATTTGTCCCAGGTGTAAAATCAACTTGCAGCATGTAAGAAAACTGATTGATACTTGTCTGATGAACAAGATTACACAATCTTTTTTAATCAAAACAATTGTCAACAAACTATGGAAGCATATATGTAGCAAAATTCAAATGGCAATGCAATTTGCAAGTCATTACATTATGCAATGACAATTCATTATGCAATTTAATAATGTAAATACGTTATTCAAAGTGTATTTTAATATGCAAAGTGACAATGAAATCCTCAATTAAATTTGCAAAAGTTATAACAATAGAAATAGAATAGAAATAGAAAACAAATTTTTGGAGTTCCTTTATTCAAATTGAAAAGCTATAGCGTCCCCGTGATTGCAATGCACTTCGCCACGCTCCGTATGTTGCGAAATTAAAATTATATTTCAATCCGCAAAACGCTTTGCATAAGATTTTGCAAAATCAGCGAATGCAATTGAATATGTTATTCTGTTATTCTATTTCTGGGCGGGAACTCCGTCACTTCCTCGTCAGACCAGCTGATCATCCACGACCTAGCACTAGGCACTTTCTTTCCTATGCCTAGCATTGTGCCAGGTTTGACTGGGTTGACGTTTATAGTAATAACTTAAGGTTAAGAAATTAACCAAGGTTTTCTGATATATGAGTGAGGTATCTCACTATGGGACACGCCCCTCGTGCTGTCCCCCAGAAGCAATTTTACACTACGCCTGTCGTGACTGGCCAACAGACGTGACGTCTGCTTGCAGAGGAGGGACTCCCTCCTACTACATAAGTCCCGTCGTCACGTCATCTCTTCAGTCTAAAGGCAAACACCTCTTCCTCGCTCCGGGCAAGGAGGGTGGTCTGGTGAGATACCTCACTCATCTATCAGAAAACCTTGGTTTATTTCTTAACCTTAAGTTTTCTTTCAATATTCGCTCGGTATCTCACTATGGGATATAGTAACTCCCGTGTTGCCAAAGAAGTACCAGTGCAAACCCATCAAACAGGCATGTTCACTGATCCAACGCTCAAGACTGTGTGAGACAGATTAGGCGCAGTAACATCCAACCTGTAGAATCTAGTGAAAGTGTGAGGCGTCGCCCAGCTGGCAGCCGCACATATCTCTTCCACTGAGACCCCCTGAAACAGTGCCCAGGATGCGGACATGCCGCGAGTCGAATGTGCGCGCAGGCCGATAGGGGGTTCCAAACCCACGCTATTATAAGCCATGGCTATAGCCTCCACGGTCCAATGTGATAAACGCTGCTTCGAGAGAGGCTTCCCCAGGTGTGACGTAGCACATGATCCAAACAGCTGCTCCGATTTCCTGAATCCAGCCGTCCTATCAACATAGACGCGTAAAGCCCGCACCGGGCAGAGCGCATTCAGCCGCTCCTGCTCCTGGGAGGAGAAAGGAGGAGAATGGAAAGCCAACAGCTCAATAGGGCGGTATGACAACGCAGAGTCGAATACCTTGGGAACAAACGCAGGATTCGGCTTTAATAAAACCTTTGAGTTCCCCCGCAAAAACTGCATACATGCCGGGCTAACCGACAGCGCATGGATGTTACTCGCGCGTTTAGCCGAGGCCAACGCGAGCAACAAAGCCGTCTTAAACGAGAGCTTCTTAAGCTCTACCTGTTGTAAGGGCTCAAACGGTGGGCGTGACAGTGCATCAAGCACCGTAGATAAATCCCACGGAGCAGCCAAGCTCCGCGACACCGGCCGAAGACGGCGTGCACCTTTCATAAACCGGCAAACGATAGGCCTGCCGTTTTGTCCCCAAAACCTATGTGACAAGCCGATATAGCGGCCAAGTACACTTTGACAGTGGAGAAAGCCCGGCCTTTATCCAGCAAGTCCTTTAGAAACGTCAGAATAACAGGCACGGGACTCTGGAAAGCTATTTCCCCAGCTTTCGTGCACCACTCCTCGAACACACGCCATTTCCTGTCATATGCGTTACGCGAAGAGGAAGCCCTGGCGCCCTGGATGGTCGTAATGACATTCCATGGGAGTCCAGCCGTCGTTAGGTTCATCCTTTCACGGGCCAGGCCCACAAAGCCATGCGCTCCGGATGAGGATGGAAGATTTCCCCATGCGCTTGCGTCAGGAGATCCCTGCGTAAAGGCAGAGGCCAAGGCTGGCTGCACAGCAACTGGACTATTTCCGCAAACCAATATTTCCCCGGCCAACGGGGGGCTATAAGGATCAGCGCATGACCCTTCTCTCGCACTCTGGCGAGAGTAGGAATGATCAGTTCTAATGGGAGAAAAGCGTACAGGAGGACGCGCAGCCACTCGGATGCCAAAGCATCCAGCCCCATCGGGGCGCTCCGACCGGTTAGGGAATAGGACACTGAGCACTGAGTGTTCTCCTCTGATGCAAAGAAATCGACCTCCGCTCGACCGTATCTCTCCCATATCTGGTTCACGACCACGATGTGGAACTTCCAGTCCTTGTAGCGAGGGTCGTCCCTGGACATTAAATCTGCTCCCCAGTTCCGCGCGCCCGGCACGTGTGTTGCTCCCAGCGACAACAGGTGGGCGTTGCCCCACATGGTCAGTCTGTGTGCCAACGTGTGCATTTGAGGGAGCGTAGCCCCCCCTGACGGTTTATATACGCCACCAACGTGGTGTTGTCCGTCCTGACTAGAACATGTTGCCCTCTCAGAAAGGGAAGAAAATGTTTCAGCGCCAGTTACACCGCCTGAAGGTCCAGGCAGTTTATGTGAACAAACTGCAGATGTGAACTCCACGTGCCATTTATTGTTCTGCCCTCGTATACGGCTCCCCAGGCCGCCCGAGAGGCATCCGTCGAAAGGACCTTCCTTGCCAGGATAGTGCCCATGGTAACGCCTGTAGTTAAAAAGGACGCGCGTCCCCAAGGGCGCAGCGCCAAGACGCACGCCATGGAGATCAAAACTCGGCGATGGCCATGGCACGTCGGGTTCAGTCAGGGTTCAGTGATGCAACCCATCGCTGAACCGGCCTCATATGGAGGCGGCCAAGTGGGACTACTACCAGCTCCGACGCCATCAGACCCAATAGTCTGAGGCACGTTCTGAACTTCAACATCGTCCCCCTGCGAAAAAGTGCCAGACAAGCCTGAAAGGCTTCCACTCTCTCCGCGGATAGACGTGCTTTGAACGTCACTGAATCGAGACACAAGCCTATGAACGTTATGCTTTGAGTAGGGACCAAAACACTATTTTTCACGTGAAACCCAGGGACATTTGGTGCGATATGAGCAAGCTGGTTTGCGCCTGAGCCTCCTGGGGTGACTGTGTGGCTAGAAGCCAGTCGTCTATGTACGTTGCTTAACGCATTCCCTTCAACCTGAGGGGCGCGATAGCAGCCTCCGTGCATTACACAAACACCCGTGGACTTAACGAAAAGCCCAACGGGAGAACCAAATACTCGTACGTTACGCCCTGGGAGGCGAACCTGAGATATTTCCTGTGAGGGGGATAAATGGGGATATGGAAATAAGCGCCCGTCAGAGCTATGCTTGTGAATCAGCCTCGCACGAAGCGTATGAGAGCGGCGTGTGTCAGCATCCTGAAACTGTACTGTCTCATCTGTTCAGAGCGCGTAAACCTAATATCGGCCGGAGGCCCCCTCCCTTCTTTGGGACTAGAAAGTACCTCGAGTAAAAACCGCTTTGGTTTTTCTCCGGTGGCAATATCTGAATTGCCCTTTTGGTTTTTAGAGAGGTGATTACCTCCCGTAAAACATGAGCTTTCTCTCCACGGGCCTGCGACTGCAGTATCCCCTTGAAACGGGGAGGAGTGGACGCAAATTGGAGCCGGTAGCCGGCGGTTACAGTTTTTATAACCCAATCTGACGCACCACATGCACGCCACTGTTGAGCCCGGCCAGACAGCGGCCCCAGCCTGGCTGGTTCCGCTGTCGTGCCGGGCCGAACGGGCATGGTGTGCTGCGCACCGGAGCTCATGCCCACCAGGCACCGTTTTATGACATTCTGTTCCTTTTTTATTTTTTATTTTTTTTCTGTTTTCACAAACAACTGCGCCGTCGGCTCGGAGCCTGGATGCGCGCTGGCAAACATATTTAATGAACAATGATTTTGGGAAGGGGGACACATGTGTGATGTTGGGCACTGGCGTGTGCTCATACACATGCATGTGTCTGCGAGACACCGCTGCGGCTCCACTGAGCTCTCTGCAGGTCCGACCCTTCTCTCCTTCGCGTCGTGAACTGTGAAGACCGAACGGCCTACCGCACGCCTTTTGCAGGGCTTGGAACACGCCCTCTAACCTTTTTTGGAACCGGGTGTGGAACAGAACATCACGGCGACGGCGTCTGGCCGGGCCTGCCGTACCCCCCTGTTCGCAGCGCCTCAGGTAGCGCGCCGTTTCTTCATGGCTCCCTGAGTAGCCGAAGGGGCCGCACGGTCACCTGGCGCCGCCCCGGGCGCGGGTGGTTTCCTTCCCACACGCGCCACTGTGCTCCGGCGGTTTGTTCTGGCCCCGGCCGGCCCCGTGGGTTGGGTGGGGCTGACGCTTCTGGATGCGGTAAGCCGGCGGAGGAGCGCGGGGCTGGGTGAACACCTGGCCGGGTGCGTTGGCGGGGAAAGGCGCTCTTCTGGGAAGACACAGTCGCAGCGCCTCACCCTCCCTCTTTTTCTCCTCCCAGCGTTTTAGCATGACGCCGTACGCTGGGCCAAACAGGTCCTTTGGGTCCACAGGCACGTCCAAAATGTCCAACCACTATGAAATGTCCCTGTGACGGGGCGCATAGCTACCGTCACGGTAGCGATACGCTACACACAGGAGACTGAGTGTGAATATTGCCTGTGGGTTTGTCTTGTTTGTTTATGTATTCCGTTATCTTCATACTGTTTTAAAATCATTCATCTACCATGTCATTTATCATACGCACTACGACAGTTTAATACAATCTTGCATGTACCATCATTACAACTTTCTGTTTGATTCCATTTACCATTAACGTCACCTGTTTTGTCGCAATAACCACTCGTCTTATGTTTATATGAGGGTTGGAGCACCGCGTCACCAGGGTTTATATCGACGTCAAATCTTCCGGGTAAACCGGAAGTGACCCTGATTTATTATATTTATTTTTATTGCTGTCTTTGTACATTTTGGCTATGCCAAAATATAGCAATGGTGCACAGTTTACAAGGTTAATTGTTTCTCGCTAATTGAGGATAGAACGGAAGCTGTTTTAAAGCTGTTGTGTAACTGCTCTGGTAAACACCCCTGACGCAACGGGAAAATTGGTATGCACCAATTAGCAGTGGGGGTTAGGCCTACTTAGGCCGACAATCAACAGTGGTTGTAGGAAGCGGTTAGAAAAAGGACTTATGCCTGAATATTGCTCTCCTGTATTTGACCTGTTTAAAGGTCCGGTTTCTTGAAGTTTTGACTTATGTTTTTTTTGGTGACTCTCAAGCCTATTTGATATGCTGAGTCAACCTTATGTGTATAGGCTATATATAGATTTTTTTTTATGTTTTTGTTTTTTTGTTAATTTTTGTTCTATTTTTTTATCGCCTTAAGGGCCTTAAATTGGGATAAATAAAATATCCCATCCTATCCATCACTCCTCGTCTGCTCCTGAGTGTTTTTCCATTTCGTTCAAGTCGCTCCAACACATCTACCCATGACAGTCCCCTGTTGTCAGTGAACATAGCCAACGTGGTCTTATTATAGCCCAATCATTAACTAAAAGCCACATAGAAAGAGTAAAGCATCCATCATATGATTTCAACAATGTGTGAGGGCATATGCAGCAGGGATGAACGCACAGTGGAATGTTTATGGAAAACCAGCGGACGAGCACTGGGCGGAGATTTCAGAAGCAGGGAGATTATAGAAAAATATAATTTGTCAGTTTGCCGTTTGTCTAGTCAATATGTTAACCTACTTATTTCTTTATTTCAATTTTGTCTGTGACGAACGAATCGGGGCAAAATCGGGCTGAAATCGTGTAGTCTGAACCAGCCATAAGCAAGCAGTAGCAGCGCCATGGGCAAATTCCCTACTAGACCAAACAAGACTCGTAATGGTAGGTTAAAACAATAGTTTATTATAGCATGCAATTGTGATGTACATTTTTTTTTAAAGAAAACAAAGTGCTTGCATGATACGGAAGCCTACAGTGATCGTTAGTTAACTTGTGTGGCGGTGCCTTATTATTTGCTTACCCTTGGGCCATGGCATCGCGATTGCTACCTGCTGTAGTACTCTCATTGGCTGAATCGTTGAGAATGTTTAGAATAGAATGCTTTATTGTCATTATACAAAGTACAACGAAGTGCAATGAGCAGCTCCTTAAAAGTGCATAGATAGTTATCGAATCTATAATAATATACAAAAGCAATATATAATAAAGATAAATAAAAATTTAAATACACAGTAAAACTTAAATACAGAGTAAAGACCACAAACAGACAACAATCAGTGCAGATCTGAGTTCAGTATGGTGACAGCTTTGGGAAAGAAGCTGTTCCTGAGTCTATTTGTTCTGGCATATATGGACCTGAAGCGCCTGCCAGAAGGCAACAGGTTGAAGAGATGGTAGCCGGGGTGGGTGGTGTCCTTCAGGATCCCTCTGGCCCTGCTGAGACAGCGGGAGCCGTAGATGGTGCTTAAGGAAGGCAGAGGGCAGCCAATGATTTTTTGTGCGACGTTTGCCACCCTCTGCAGTCTCTTCCTGTCGGCCTCCGTGCAGCTGGAGTGCCACACTGACACAGCGTAGGTCAGCAAGCTCTCGATGGTGGAACGGTAGAAGGTCACCAGCAGCTTTGTGTTTAGATGCTCCCTCCTGAGCACCCTCAGAAATTGTAGCCGCTGCTGGGCCTTCTTGACCAGCGCTGAGGTGTTGACCGACCAGGAGAGATCAGCAGAGATGTGGACTCCGAGGAATTTGAAGGACTGCACTCGCTCCACACCTTCACTGTTGATGTACAGGGGGGCAGGGGCAGCTCTGTTCCGTCAGAAGTCCAGGATGAGTTCATTGGTCTTGGTGATGTTCAGTGCCAGGTTGTTAGATGCACACCACTCACCAAGTTTCAGGACCTCATCTCTGTAGGCCGCCTCATTTCCCCCTGTTATAAGGCCCACCACCGTTGTGTCATCAGCAAATTTGACAATAATATTCTCTGGGTGGGTGGGACTGCAGTCGGATGTGTAGAGGGAGTAGAGTAGTGGGCTCAGCACACAGCCCTGGGGAGAGCCAGTGCTGAGAGTGCGGGAGGAGGAGAGTTGAGGACACAGTTTCACCTGCTGGGGTCGGTTGACCAGAAAGTCTTTTATCCAGGAGCAGGTGGGTGGTGGGAGCCCCAGGTTGATTAACTTGGGGATCAGAATGTCTGGTATTATAGTGTTAAAAGCTGAGCTGAAGTCAATGAAGAGCATCCTGACGTAGCTCCCCCTTTTCTCCAGGTGACTCAGCGCGGAGAATGGAGAGCGATTGCTATTGCGTCGTTTTAGACTCAATCAATATAAGGTCGTGGGGAGGGAAGCTCTGTTCATTTGTATAGTAACAATATTAGGCCAAAACATTACTAAAAAACGAAATAGTTCATCAATACAGGCTAAAAAAATATATATAATTTTTTTTTTCACGAAAAGTGGGGTGGCCATTGGCCCCGCGGCCTCATAGGTTCCGGCGCCTATGCTTGTAGCCCTTCTCGGTCATTGACGACTGGAAGGAGTCGGCTCTGGATGGCAGTGTAGGGCTCGCCGAAGTCATGGCGGACTTTTGCGTGGGGTGGAGGTGCGACGCCAGCGGTGGTTCAACCGGAGGCAGGTGGGAGAACCCCTTTTCCTCCATACTGGCCCAATCCAACCCTGATCCACCCTGGACAGGGATCTTGGCTGAGAGAGACTTGCTCCAAGACCAGGTCGCTTCATCCAGGCACTCGGGAAAGGCCAGAAGTAGCAGGCTGGATGAGGCCTTCGCCTTTGGGAGTCGCTTGCCCTCGTAGCGAGATGTGGCGGTCTCCACCGGGGGCTCAGGCCACTCGATGTTCAGCCTCGCAGCTGCCCTTTTGCAGGCCTCGTGGAGGTCCACGCTGACGGCGGGGTTCAGGGAGCTGGTGCACGCGGTGCGGGGGGAAAAGTGATCATCGTCCTCGTCGTCATCAGAGCCGAAGCTAATAGATTCCTCCCCCGACTCAGAGTAACCGCCCTCGGCTTCATCAGGCCCTGCCAGCAGGCTAGCCTCGATAGCGTCAGGTGGAGTCAACTCCAGCGTCAGGGAAGCCCCGGTGAGGTCCACCTCCGATCCCCAGCTGGTGCCCGTAGGCCGGTGAGCCCCCGGGAACCTCCCGCAGGGGATTGATGAAGTTCTATCTATTGAACAGAAAGAAACACTTTGTCATTGTAGCAGGTCAGAGAGCGCGCGGCGACCACAGTTCGTCGTCCCTCACTGGTAGCTCGTTTATTTCAAACAAAAGTAAAACAGAACAGAGGCTTGAAACTATTAATCAACAGTGCGGGAGAGTCCTCTCGTTCAGCGCTCCGCGATCTGTGATCTCTTCTGGGGACCGCGTTGGATCTCTCCCTCTCTCTGCTCCCGGTTTCTCCCTACTACAAACAAAGCAGGCACATAAATACACACTCCCTGATTGGCCTGATTGCGAGCAGGTGCCCGCAATCAGGCCCGATCCCCCCAGCTGATCCGGTGCGCTCCCAACCTGCTCACCCTCCCCCTGCAGGCCAGACGCCGCACGTCCCCCCACAGTCATACTTTACACACTTTACCAGAGCATTGGCCTACTGAATGCCACAGATATATTTTAAGCATTGGACTGAATGCCACATAAAAATATAATTATGTTTTGCACGTTTGCAACGTTTAAAAGTTCAGGGAAAAGTATATGCCTCTACTGGTGTTTCTTAAGCCAATAGCCTTTTGAGGCAGTGTTGTTTCTGAATATTAGCGTTAAGGGCCAATAATGCTTACTATCATACATTAGTCACCATGTCTGTGAACACATTTTTATGCAGTCACATGTTAATATACCCCCCCCAAGATGGCAGTATGTGACAGCATGTCTCTTGTCTGATCAGTGTCGCTCTGGATTAAGTTGTTTTAAATGAATTGGACTGCATTTTTATCCTTGTAAAAGTTGCAGTTTGCTGTTTTTATTGAAATCTCCTCAAAAACTTTTAGAGAATTGTGGACTTTTAATGAGTTTAAGGATACTCTGCTACATTTGCTCTAAGGTGGGCTAATCAGGCCTGTGCCTACTTCATCCTCCTGGAGCCAGCGCTAGCTTGCCTGGGCCTGCTACATCCTCCTGGAGCCTGGGCCAACTATCCCGAGCCTGCTACATCCTCCTGGAGCCTGGGCCAACTGGCCTGGGCCTGCTACATCCTCCTGGAGCCTGGGCCAACTATCCCGAGCCTGCTACATCCTCCTGGAGCCTGGGCCAACTGGCCTGGGCCTGCTACATCATCCTGGAGCCTGGGCCAACTATCCCGAGCCTGCTACATCCTCCTGGAGTCTGGGCCAACTGGCCTGGTCCTGCTACATCCTCCTGGAGCATGGGCCAACTAGTTTAAGGCAATGGCATTTTTCTTAACTTTAGTATAGTTTGTTGGCTGTTTGGGACCTGAGACCAAGCAATTAGCCCTTGGTGAGTACCTCTAGCAATGTGTGGACACTTACTATAGTGGCACTAAAGCTAATGCTGCCGGGCATCTTCAGCAACCAGTCTCATTTGGTTTGGGCCTTAAACTTGTGGTTGGACCAACAACCACTTTTTTTTGCTCTATATAAACTCACTCTTTCGCTTAAGGAAAGGCATTGCCTGGCTTCAAAATTGAATGTGAAACGAGGACTGAAGATTTTCCTACTCTTACTTCTGTCTAAAGATGTGTAATCAAACCCTGGTCCTGAGCTGCAATGTATCCAGACTCCTGCTGATTTCAAATGAATGTCTGGTCTCAAATTTGTTAATCTTAATGTGCGCAGCTTTTTACCCAAGATAGAATAGTCAGAATTTGGATAAGATCAACAGATGCAGATATTGTGATAATTTCCGAAACTTGGCTGACGAAATCTATTACAATGAATGCATTAGCATACTCGGATAGAATGTTTATCGTACCGACAGGCTGAAGAAAGGTGGTGGTGTAGCCATTTAGTTTAAATCAAAATTTGAGGCGTCAATTGTTTTGTCTGAGTCTGCAACCAAATGGAATTTTTGGCATTGAAGGTGGAAATAGCCAAGTCCCTAAGCATCTCTTGTCCAAATTAAATTAGAATGGCTGGAGATCTGAATTGGGACTGGCTAAATGCAGTTTCTGATTAATTTAAATCTTTCTGTGACTCTATTAATCTCAGCCAGCTGGTCAACCTACCTACAAGGTCAAATTTTAAGTCCACTTTGATTGATCTAATTCTAACAAATGTTCCTCATAAATGCTCATCTTTGGGAGTCTTCTGCAATGATAATCCCCAAATGTAAACCACGCATTATTTTCAAGAGGAATTTAATTTTTTTTAATGAACAGCCTTATCATTATGATTTGTCTTGGTTAATTGGGGGCATATAGGTCTGTTGCCGGAAGTAGAGGTAACTTGGACATTCTCTTAAAATGTTGTGAAAATTGCAAATAAACATTCTCCTATCAGGAAAAATTCAGGGTGAACAGCCTCAAAAACCCTTGTTTTTCTCGTGAACAGCCTCAAAAACCCTTGTTTTTCTTGTCAGTTGTCAGATACCGTCTATCACCGTAATGTGGCATGGGCCAAAGCAGGAAATAGTGATTTCGCCTCTGACTGGTCTATTTTCAGGCAATTAAGGAACAAATCAAAATCTCTTGTCAAAAAGGCAAAATCAGAATATTATTCTTCTGTCACTACTGAGAACCTCAATAATCCACAGAAATTTTGGAAAGTGATCAAGTCTTTATCTGTAATTAAAAGTCTGCAGGTCTTCCGAAAATCTCGGTCCCAGTCTATGATAAAACTAAGGTCCTAAATTGCTTTCACAAGCATTTTGTATCATCTGGTTCTTTGTTTGACTCAACAGGAGCTGCCCCTGTGACTCCATGCACAGACCCCCCAAGGTTTTCTGGAGAACCCTTTCATTTTTTACCTTATACTGTGCAGCAAGTGCATAACACCCTCAAAGCGTTGGATCACAGAAAAACCCCTGGACCTGATTTGATAGAGGCCTATTTTTTGAAAATAGCAGCTGACTTTGTAGCACAGGCTCTAACAATCCTTTTAAATCTCCCAATTGAAAACAAAGAAATTCCATCCGTTTGGAAATCAGCTTTTGTAACCCCCTTATTAAAGGAGGTGATCCAGCAGCTTTAACTAACTACAAGCCAATATCAAATTTGTGTGTCTGGTCAAAAATTCTTGATCTCTTGTGTGTGATCAACTTAAAGTGAGAGAGTTTCTAAACTCAAATGATCTCTCAAAACTGCAATCAGGCTTCAGGAAAAATCACAGTACCATCACTGCGGCTACAAAAGTGATCAATGATATACTTGTTGCTCTTGATAAAAAGCAGTACTGTGCCTCACTTTTTATTGATCCGTCAAAAGCTTTTGACAATGTGGACCATGCTGTTTTAAAGCACAGGCTTCTTTGTTTTGGTTTGTCCAATCATGTAATTTCCTGGTTCCCAAATTTGAGTGACAGGACTAAGTGTATTAAATATTATTGGTCTGTGTTTGTGAACACTGAATTTGTGTGTCTACAAGGGGATGCCATAGGGTTCGATATTAGGACCCCTCCTGCCTATTATGTACATTAATGAGTTGGGAAAAAAATTGTTAGATGCTATCATGCATTTTTATGCCGAGGACACAATTATTTACTGTTTTGGATCCACTCATGCTAAAGCTGTTGATTCTCTGCAGAGAGCTTTTGATGTGGTCCAGCACACACTTTTGCAGCTAAAACTAGTCCTCAACGCTGACAGGACTAAACTAATGTTTCGAAAAACAAAGAAAGTACCTAAAACTGTCCCAACAGTGTCCACTCTTGACGTAAATGTCATACAGGTGGTTCATATGTACAAACACCTTGGTGTCTTGCTTGATGACTCCCTCACCTTCAAGCCCCATATTGTCAATCTTGTGAAGAAACTCAAACTTAAATTGTGTTTCTTCTTCCGAAATAAATTGTGTTTCTCTCTTGAGGTGAAAAAGCGGCTTGTCACTGCAACCTTTTTAACCATTTTAGATTATGGGGACCTGATGTATATGAACGCCTCAGCTCAATGTCTTAGTAAGATTGATGCTGTTTATCATGCTTCTCTGAGGTTTATTGCTAACTGTGGAGCCCTGACCCATCATTGTGAATTGTATTCTCGAGTAGGATGGCCTTCTTTGTCCCCCAGGAGACTGGGACACTGGTGCACTTTTATTTACGAGGCCATGCTTGTGCTACTACCCTCCTACATCTGTAATCTAAGAAGTGTAGAGAAGTGTTGATTCTTACGGTTTGCGTTCAAATGATCAGTTCTTGCTGACTGCTCCATTTGCCCGCACAGAACTTGAAAAAAGGCCTTTCATCTACTCTGCTCCTTCTACATGGAACATGCTGCAAAAAGTATGGAAAATAACTGAACTGATTTCTTTGAATGCTTTCAGATCCAGAGCACTTGAGACGACCTCCTTTACTTGTAACTGTTTATCATTTTAATTGCTGTCTGTATGTTGTAACTGTGTAACTTTTGCTGCCTTTTTTTGCTGCCTCTTGGCCAGGACTCCCTTGAAAAATAAGTTTTTTAACCTCAATGGGACTTTCCTGGTTAAATAAATGTTAAAAAAAAGCATACATATTATTATTAACTAATAAGTAACGATTAGAATAAGTAGCCAAAAACAAATTTACAAAAATGTGTTAACTTTAAACTAGAGCAGGGGTTCTTCAACGTTTTCCAGGCCAAGGACCCCCAAACTGATGGAGAGATGGAGCGGGGAACCCCTACTTATATATTGTATAAAATTGTGTTCTAAAGAAAACTGGTCCTATAGTGCCATGTATAAATGTACCTTGCTATTTTGCATTCAATACTAAGATATTCAAATTATACACAGGTTCATATATTCATGTTTTTATTTTAAACATGTGCAGGGTACAGTGAGTAGGGTGGCCATGCCACTGCCATTCATAAACATAACATAATAAACTGATACCTGCCAAGATCAACAATGTCTGTCAATTGCATGTAATCATGCATAAAAGCTATTCAAATTGACATTTTTAAAACATAAATGTGGAAACGAAAATTAGTGATGCTTGTTAGTGTCATTTTTTGCCTGATTCACATCTTTCTTAACACTCTTAACACTCGTGTGCGGTTGCTAAGCGACGTCAACGTCTTTGGCAGTCTTTCTCTGCTGATCGCTTATTTTTCCGATAATGACCGGCGTTCTGTACATTATCCCTTACATAACAGCACTCTCTCTCTCCCAACAGTCTTGGCTGCGCAATCTCATCCAAATATGTATTGTTTGCGGCGGAGGAGGGGGTAGATATAAAGACGGGACGAGAAAATTACGTCGCTGTGCTGTCCTTAATTAAAGGAGCAGGCAGAGATAAGCTCTCTCCTGCTGAACTTTCATTAAAATCAAATACATAAAAATGGCGCCGCCGGTCCAGATGTGTCAGGTGTGTGCGAGAGACATACCACTTTTGTAAATGCCATATATACAATACATTCGGATCGCATGATAGGAATATATCAATTCCGAGTAGAAATTGGATCAGAAGTGTCAATGTAAACGCGGCTAGTGTGTTGGATTCATGTTAATGTGTATTTAAAGACATTTCAATTTATCAAAAAACTTGCAGCGGGGGAATATAAAAAAAAGGTCTAATCAACCAAAACCTTCGCGACCCCTAGGGGGACCGCAGAGGTACTGCAGGGGGGTCGCACATTAACATGAATCCAACACACTAGCCGCGTTTACATGGACACTTCTGATCCGATTTCTACTCGGAATAGATCTATTCCTATCATGCGATCCGAATGTATTGTATATATGGCATTTGCAAAAGTGGTATCCCCAGTTGAAGACCTCTGCACAAGAGTGTTCAAACATCAACACATTAACTGTATTGTATGCGTTTAACATAACAATAGTTATTTTCCCTCCTGGGCAAAGGGAACGATCTTGCGCCCCAAGGGGTGCTTCGGCGAAAGGAGGCGTGTTCTGGCGCAAACGTTCCCAGGTGCTATTTTGCAGTTTCAGAAACCACTTGCGCCACAAACCAGGAAATACCTGGTTTAAAGTCAGTGGCGCGTTGTTGAGATGCTATTTTAAGGGCGCATGCATAATGTTGCTTGTGCACCTCGCGCATACACTTTGCTTCTCTCATCTACCTAGCCACACATTCTTGGTAAATTATTTGGGAAAGAACAGCTGATACAGCGGTAATAAGTTGTACTTTTAAATCAATGCATCTGCAAACACCGTACAGCAAACAAATATTTTCTTGACACAGACATCGTGTACATGCCCATAACTTTTAGGATGGATGAGTATTTGATTGTGAGAAAACATTGTTTTACCGCGAGTGAGTGTTAAAAAGAATGAATGAATCAGGGCGCGTGTGTGTATGTGTAAAATAATAAATGAATGCGGGCACGCGTATGTGCGTCCATCTGTTTAAACACACGCAAACTAAACACGTGTAACGTATGGGACGCTAGGACCCAGGTCACCAGGTGGGGAACCTAGCAACAGCAGCCTCACAGTACATGAGACTAGGATCTCGCGGGACTTTGCAAGTCCACGTTTGTTCTCGTAGCTCACCCTCGTCCATGCTCCTGTTGCCGGCGTCGCAGGTCTGAGAAGAAAAGAGGTACAAACACTTTTCTGGGTCTATATGCTTGTGTTTAATGTTGAGTTTAGATTATTTACCTCTCCTTGCATTCTTAGTGTGTCGGTTGGTGCCATGAGGGTTAAACTGCATGGTACCTCGTACCTGTAGGCCTTACCTCGTAGCAGTTTAAGGTGGGAGCTACTAATAATGTCCACCTAATATGATGTTGCCACCCGTCTGCTGCTGTACATTCGGTGGTTTATTTAACTTTGTATTTCCTGTTATATTTGTAGATATTAATCATCAGCACTTTATGACAAGCAGCATTAGCTGTCCCAGTCAATCTACTGTATTACCTGGATGCGCTACAGCTTAGCTCAAAGCAGGTACGAGAGACTGGGCATGGGTATCATCTGGGTCAGTTTTAATAATACTGTTGAATTTCTTGTAATGTATTTATTCGGTCCTGTAGGCTGAACTGGCGACACACGTCGGCAGGGCAGCCACTGTTCTCTCCTCCCAGAAATCCTTATAATTAGTGTCTCCATTTTTGTTTTGTTGCGCTTACCTTGATAGTTGTGACCATCCACCTTTCCATGGTGTCGTAGAATTTAATGTTTGCTCTGGAAGTGTGCAGTGCCTTTGAACTTTTAAGTGTGCAGTGTTTTTTAAGTGTGCAGTGTCTTTGAAGTGTGCAGTGCCTTCGAACCTTTAAATACATAACAGTATTCACCTGGTTATGTGTGTCCAACTCTAGGTATCAGCCTTATCAAATACAAAAGTATTGATTTTATTGTTGAGGGGATATTGTTAAAATAAACTTTATTTTTGTACAACTTCAAGAGCCTCTGCTTGTCCTTGCCCTAATAGGTATTAACCTGAGTGGGGAGTGGTTGCTGTAGATTAGTCACACTGCGTGTAGTCCAGGGTCTCTCCCCTTTAAAGAGAGTGGCGTTGTCATACACAAGTAATCCTAGTGCCGGTCACACACGTAACGCATAATACAGTCCATGGCAATGTATATTAACGGGGGGACACATGCATATTAGGAACACAAGTCGATAACGATAATGCATGCAATACTGATAAGAAACAGATAAGAAACATTAAATAGAACCAGTTACCGTATATCATATGTTATATCATATAAGATTTCTTTGCCGAAATTTATTTGAGGACTCAGTATTTCTGAAGTTGTGAAAGAAAACCTTATTCCATGTGTGAATTAGGCCTATTATTTGGCCATCAACTGAGCCATTTGAAGTTTGAAATTCATGTGCATCTGTCTCATCGGAGACTGCAGACGCGCTGTCAAAATATCAACTCGTCAGATTCAAATGCGCACATGGCTCTTAAAGGGGATGGGAGCTGGCACTCTCATTGGTTTATTGCACGTTACGCCCAAACCACACCTAAGGGTAATTAGGCTACTTCAGACCAACCCTTTTTAGATTTGCGCCGGGCGCAAGTCATTTTTTGCGCAGGTAAAATAGCGACATCGCCATAGAACCGCCCACAAAGCTACTTGCGCTTGGTGCTTCTCACTTGCGTTTCAGACCGTTAAAATAGGGCCCAAGATGTGTTGTCCTTAACTAAACACATGGATGCGTTAAGAATATGTTGTTTCCAACGCATCCTTTTTGAGAGTGAGAAACAATGTATAACTGTAAGGGGTCTCCTTCTAGAAGCCAATTCATTCTACGGTATCAGATTTAGCACCCCCATCCTGCCAATGGAATGTCCTCACAATTATCCTGGTATATTATTAGACTATTAAGTTGATGTTGACTAAATATCTTCATCCTGAGATGTTGAAAATCTCCATTAGTTATATTTATACTAGGGCTGTGATTTTTGCTTACAATTCCCAAATCTGTGGTGCTACTTATTTGAATTGAACTACACTTGTAGTAACTGTTGGTTTACAATTGTACTAAGTAACTGCCTGTTTACAATTCCCAAATTTG
Source organism: Pollachius pollachius (assembly GCF_949987615.1). Classification (NCBI taxonomy): domain Eukaryota; kingdom Metazoa; phylum Chordata; class Actinopteri; order Gadiformes; family Gadidae; genus Pollachius; species Pollachius pollachius. The sequence continues at coordinate 13,741,874 of NC_136944.1, forward strand.
TTGTGTTCCATAAGTTTCATATTTAACCCACACTGAGTAAGTCAATAAAACTCCCTCAAGATCACTTGGTCTAGTTTTTATTTATTAAGTATATTTTGTATGAATGATAATGTGTCATTCCATTTGATAACATTTGACCGCCCTAATTTTATACATTAAAGGCCAGAACATTATAAAAAGTTATTTAATGTTAAAGTAAGGAATGTTGTGCCTTTCACACAGACAAGTACCCGTTCTTACTGCTAAACTGCCTTGTTCCTCAACGAGCTAAACGCAACACAGTGACGAATCCACACATTTAATTCTAGCATGTCCGAGGTCCATTAGCACGTTGCATTTCTCTGCTATTGCCTGCGAAAAACCTTTTCTTCCTCTTGTTCATAGAACTCTTTCAGTCTGATTCCCATGTCCCGGAACTCTGGTTTATTCTGAAAAAACAAAACAAATCTATTAAACATTACCAAAGACCTTTAACATGCCTGGCAAAAATAACTAATGAAAAAAACAAAAAAAACAATGACTAGTCTAGCTTACATATCTAACTCGCACGGCCGGTGTAATGCCGTGTTCGGGATGCATCGTACACCACCTGCCCGAGCTACAAAGTGGAAAATCTCCCAGCTTTCTTGCGACTTTTCACAGAGGCACGCCCCCTTTTGGTTGTAATATAACCTGTCCCACTCGTAGTCCTGAGAGTCCACCAAGTTCAGCAAGGTTAACCGCACGACTGGTTTGCTAAAGAGGCTAATGTAGCTAACAATAACAATGAATAGCCAATGACTGTTCTTCCCCGATGCCAACAAAGAGAAATGTAAACGCTATAAGTGCTACAAGCCAGGAAATTACGTCAAAAGAGCAACTCGGGCGGGTGGTGTACGATGCATCTCGAACGCGGCATTATTTGTGAGCCGGGAGGGAGGAGTCCTACTCACTAACCTGGTTAAATTGATCACAGTTGGAGAAAATGAGTTGGATATCGGTTAATAACTGTCCGACGGTGTACTGCTGGTCTAGGAGCTGCTCTGTGATCTTGTCCAGCCACATAGGAGCCACAATTTGAGAGCTGTATCCCCTCACCTGAAGTGAGGGAGGGAGGGAGATAAAGTGAGAGCAAGAGAGAAACTGAAAATCTTTCTGATTTGGTTCAGTCGTACAATTGCCAGTATGTTTGTTTATATCTGTCTGCTAGAGAGTTAAGGAGGGAGAGAGGGAGGGATGGAAGCAGGGAGGGAGGGAGGAAGGGAGGGAGGGACAGAGAGACCGAGCGAGATCACATACATACACAATAGAGAATAATGTTGAAAACAGTGATACTTACATGGATGCATGGATCTTTTGCAAAAATGTGATCCTTGTCTGCATTGTACAGAGACAGGAGCAGGTAGTGGCACTGCTGTTAGGGCACAAAGACAGCTTTTATATTACAAATTACGATATGAATACTGTATGTTGCTATTTTGGAAATGCAATATTATCATGAGTTGTGTCACAGCTAAAAAGACAACTTTTATTTTAAACCTTGGGATGCAGCAAATGGTTTTATTTTCCTTATAGCCAAATACGTTTATTCTATATGCTGTTACTTTACTGCTTTATGTATGGATTTGAGACAAAGTTATTGACCCTGTGTGCCAATCGGTTTCATTTTCCATATTACCAGGGACCAAAAAAGGCCCCTGCCAAACCTTGATCCTGGGTGGCCAAATGTCTTTAGCACCAACAAATAGGCTACACTAGCAGGGAGCGCTAGAAGGACGGTCTAGCAGAAGACCTAGCACTTGATATTCAAGGACTTAGTGTGATGAGTTAGCATGTGAGCTAGAAGGGAGTTAGCATGGAAGCTAGTGTGTGAGCTAGGATGGTAGCTAGCAAGAGAGGTAAAAAGGACCAGGGTGGTTACCAGCATGTGGTTGGAGACAGGATGCATGAGGGTCTCTTCGTGCGTCATTTGAGAGAGATACTCATTCATATTCCAGATGCAGAACGTACACAGCCAAGCACTGTCGTCCCTTTTCTCACACACAAAAACACACAGGCACATATACACACACACACAAGGTTAGGATGTTTTACTTTTTAGGGGAGGCAATGTGTTTGTGTGCCTGTGTATGTGTGTCAGTACGTGTCTCGTGTGCTTTTGTGTTTGTGCAAATACGCATGTGTGTACCAAGGTGTCCCTGTGTGTGTGGCTTTGGGTTTGTGTGTACATGCATATGTTGTGTGTGTGCTTGCACCCCATCGTTTGAACAGTGATATCTTAGCTTGTTGTCCCTGAGTGTGCGTGTAACTGGTGCGTGTGTGTGTGGGTGTGTGTGTGTGAGTGCTCACCCCAGTATAGAGGGGTCCAGCCGGGGCAGGTGACACTCTGGGTGGAAGGAGCGTGGACATTGGTCACACATCACCAGGTTACCCTCACTCCCACACACATAGCAATCATCATCATTCTTCTGTTCCTCCTGCACACACACACACAGGCACACATGCATTTACACACCCACATACACGTGCGCCCATGTGCACACACACACACACACACACACACACACACACACAAGGAGAACTGTAGTTTTAGGTGAAACTTCTGATCACAAATGATCTTCCATATGTGTTTAGTAAAGTTTCATGGTTTAATATACATAAATGTAGAATAGCTGAACCGAAGTGAAAAGATTTTAAAAGAGTTCAATACATTAATGTCGGACTGGAGTAAACGTAACAGTTTGAACGAACCAACCATTTGAATGATGTAAAACTGTTGGTTTTACACCTAAGTGAAAGAGGTAAACAAATGGCTAAACTTAAGTGATATAGTTTGAACCTATGTCTAGTAGTATGATTAGCATTAGTTTGATAAGTAGTATAAGGATGATAGGTAAGCCTAACAGAAGTACTACGAGTATAATGCATAATAGTATCGGAATGATCCCTTCTAAGTAGTAGTATAAGCAAAGGTAGTACAAGTATGAATCATAGTAGTATTGCTATGATACCTTATTATTAGTTTAAGTATTAGTAGTAGAATTAGTACTAGTCTGATACATAGTAGCATTGGTATGATAACTTACGAGTAGTAGCATTTGTCTGATAAAAGTAGTGTAAGTAGTAGTATAAGTATGATAAGTAGCATTGAAATGACCGGAAATAGAATAATATTAGTATTTTGTATGATAAATAGAAGTAATGGTATGATAAGTAGTCCTGAACATCCTTTTCCAGCTGTTTAGGATAACTCCTAAAATAATATATTTGGGGGTCTTTTCTTCACCAATCAAACATGTTGCAACTATCTCCAACAGACAGGGGGACTCACCAGGGCTTTAGGCTCAGGATGGCACAGCTGACAGAAACACTGCTCAGAGTGTAAGGTCAACCTCTTCCTCTGGAAGGATCAAGAACACACTCTCTCAGATATATGTAAAGGGTATGAATGATACTAATGTGAACTCAAACCTAAACCCACACCTATTCCATATTTAATATATTTTGCTGTACACACACAAACACACACACTTACATAGGGCTGGGAAAAATCTATATATGATCAACTACATAAAAAGTTGTTTATGCAATTGTGCTGTATTCTGCATTAAGGAACAACAGCTTTAAGAATTGGTTAGTATTTTTTGTATTGTTCCGTCATTTTATAATATTATCTTTTTACGTTAACTTGGGTAGTAAAGGGTACTGCAGGGCAATAGTTAGTGCATTGCAACTAACTAAAATATGGTTTGATTACAAAACTTGTTGTAGTTCTATAATGAAGAAGAGGCCTTCACAAGGCAGATGATCGGATGGGTATTCAAATGTTACACATGCATACACACACACACACTCATGCAAGCGCATATCGAGGTCTTAAAAGGTCCCATGGCATGCTACATTATGGATGCTTTAATATAGATATTAGTAGGCCCCAAACACAGTATTTTAAGACTTTCCCGAAATTCAGCTGTGGTGCAGAATTACAGCTACGACGAGCCAGTCGCACATTGAGCTTTTCCCAAATGCGCCGTTTCGGTGTCTGTAGCTTTAATGCAAATGAGGAGCAGAGAGGCGGGTCAAGGAGGAGGGTGGGGGTGTGGCCCTGAGCAGCTTGCAGCCATGGTACCATGCGCTCTGTTTACATTGGATGTATCGCGATGGCGAGGCCACACAGCCTTTAGCCTAGTTCTGTAAATATTCTAGAACACACGGGAGTACTGGAGCTCTATATCTAAATAATATCATATTATACATAGATATCATATAATATATATTATCACGGCCAAAGCTGTGTTAGCCTCCAGACGATATTATGAATCACAAACGGCCGCGTCGGGTTCTCCAACGTCTCTGGTTCTTCCACGTCCACATCAATCTGAAGTTGACTGAACCATGACGTGGAGGAGAAAGGGATTGTTGACCGCGGTTGTCTCCCACTGGAGCCTCGCTGCCGAGGGACCACCGCCTCGGCAGCGGTCAGCGCTTAGGCACCACCGCCTCCTGGCGGTGGTGCCTCGGCAGCGGGAAACCTTCTGCAACCATGGCTGAGATAACTCCAACGACAGTCTCGTTGTGGAAATACAAGAGACGTCAAAGAACCAATGTGTTATGCGCCATAACACCAACAGCAAACACTTGCGTTACAGTGTGTGTAATCACACACACACACACACACACACACACACGTGGCACTCACACGGTCGTGTCTCATTGGCGGGCCAAATTCTCTGGGCAGGCAAGGCAGAGAAACGGGAGGAGATTAGATCCTTTATGACGACATAAGGGACCACATTCCATATCAGCGCGCTTGAGCCTCCGTTTTTTCATAGGCAAGCAGAACACCTAGTGCTCGTTTTACACCGAATGCAAGTTTTAGCCACTGGGGGACCATAGGCAGGCTAGAGGAACTCATATTTAGGTTAGAAAACCTCATAAGGTGGGATTTTCATGCCATTGGACCTTTAATGTTATATTGTAGGATATTTTCAAATGAAAGATATCAGTTCATTCTCTTTCTATCATCAAATGAGGTAACATAATGGTTATTAAGCCTGTGGTCCTTCTATTGCAATGTGTGAAAGTTCCGAACTAGGTGGCAACATGTACATTTTTTTTACTTTTATATTACCTAACAAAACATACAGCGGTCCTAACCTCGGTGACCTCAATGGCCTCAATGGAAGTGTGTGTGTGTGTGTGTGTGCGTGCATGCTTTTTTTTAATTGCACAAACAACTTTTTATGTAGTTGTTCCGAAATACATTTTTCCCAGCCCTATGTAAGTGTGTGTGTGTGTGTGTGTACAGCAAAATATATAAAATATGGCATAGGTGTGGGTTTAGTTGTGAGTTCACATTAGTGTCATTCACGCACACACAGAAAGTGTGTTACCTCAATGAGACTGCTGAGAGGTTGTCCTTCCCATTGGATGTCCCTCCTCCAGTGGGCGTGAGGCGCTGCTGACCCCTGCTCCACGAACTCCACTGGACTCAACCAATGGTCCTCTGTCCGAATACTCTTCCCACACCTCCCTGGAGAAAGAGGACCTTCAGCCATCCGACCACGCCTGACCAGACCATAACTCACCTCACTTTCGTACAGCGTTCATAATGCCACACAACATTAAACAAATGCCGTTCTTCATGCCATGATCATAATCAATATGTATGCATTTGCCACGTCTTTTTTAAATAAGTCAAAGTGCATTCAATTATCTATATTTTGGTCCAGGAAGACAATTGGCAGTCAGGAAAAGGTAGACAGATAGACCCTGATACCTGAGGCGAAGCGGCTCTTGTGCAGCATCCCACTCAGAGCTCCACAAATGACTCTGAACACATTCTGGCCGACCCTGGGCGTCTCGTCTGTCACTTCCTCCCGATAATCTCCTTTGTCTGTATATATATACACACACACAACATTTGAATGAATAATTATGTCAATAATTATGTCAACAATGCTAATAATTCCATTGCTCAAAATGCTAATTCTAGTATATGGTTGTTGCAGGTCTCAACAAGTTAAATTTAAGACCAGACTTTCATGAATGCAATTTAAGACTTATTTAACTAACATACTTGCAAAAAAGTATGAAGGATATGAAGGAAAATCAAAGTACCAGAATTACTTGCAAAGTAAATAAATGTATTTGCATTCAAAATAACACGACTACACAGAACTGTGTGTACGTAAGGGTTGTACGAGTATAATATGCAATGCTTCATTCAACAAAAACATAGATCCCACTAGAGACATTGTAGAAGACATAAAATGTCTGCAGCTGGTGGTTAATCTAACTGATTAGCCACATACAGTCACATAATATATCAGAGAGCGTGATTCATATAATCACGTGTGATAGGTGCCTATAATTTAGTACTCTGTAAGACATATCTGTTTACAATTATGAGATACGACAGATACAAACAAAAGTTAGGTTTGTGGAATTTCGCCGAATATGCTGACGTGAGCTATGCCTCATTTAGGTAAAAATGCTTGTGTCCGCCACATACAACCGTTTTTGAGCCATTACAGAGTTACAGGGTCATTGTTAATGCAGTGTGGGTCGCGCTGGAACCACCTTGATGCTCCCGATGTGAATACTGAACGATAATGGGTGAAGGCAGGAGTTTGCTGGTGGCTTGTAACAGCGGTTTTATGCTTTTCTGACTTCCCATGCGACTCTAAAAGCCGTTATACCCAAAGTTCCTAATTTGAGCATTTTCTTGCACAAGGTGCAGAGCTGTTCTCGGGCCAGATCTTGTTGAAGTTGCACTTAGCCATAGTAGATGAAATTAATGTTAACACAAACATGTTTCCATTTTTTTGACGAGAGGACACGCCACTAGGCCCTGCAACACACTGTTTTGGGGCACATGACGCTGGATGTGCTCTGATAAATTCTAACCTGATTGAACCGTTTTACTGGCATTACTGGTTATTGGTTCCATAATCCAATACATTTTTAAAACCTGTCATAATCATATCTAAAGAGCCAGTGAACTCGAAACCACTTTGTTTTAAAACGTGGTTGTTTGTCTTATATGATCATCCACATAATAATCAATGCAATTTTATCACTGTTTATCACTGGACAAAAGCAAAACATTCTCCCCAAAACACTTGCGTTCTTCTCGCGACGTCAGACTACTTTTTCCAATGTAGTCTGATGTCACGATGAAGGGGCTCCGGCGGCGCGGTGTGTGTGGATTTGTGGAGCTCTGTCTGGGAAGCGGTTGACTGCGTGTCGCAAGAAAGTTGGGCTTTTCAGACACTCATAGTAGAATGCCATGATGTGTGTGGCTGGTGAAGCTCCATCTGAGCAGCAATGTATTTAATACCCTCATCTAAGGATAAGGCTTCCCGGACACATACAGCATAACGCTACTGTGTGTATGTTAGGGCTGGGTAAAAATATCGAGTCATCATTGCACTGCAATTTATTTGTTCTCGATTCAATTTCGATTCAGAATTTTTTTGAAATCGATTATTTCATAAAAAATAAAAGAAGAAGCATACTCAGTCATTGTAATCTAGAAGCGAGTATGCCTAAATGTACATGCCCTTTTACATTTGTCCATGTTAAGATTATTACTTTTATGCTGCAAGTTTAGCTCAGGAACAATACTATACAATGGTGTATTCCCTTTTTGCTAGTTAAAGCACAATGAAATGGTTAATTCATTATGAAATGGTTAATTCTAAATAATATTTAGGTATTTTTGTCATCTGCACTTGGAAATCGAATCGAATGAAGACCTAAAGAATCGAATTTGATTGAATTGTGAGGTACCTGGCAATACCCAGCCCTAGTGTGTGTGTGTGTGTGTGTGTGTGTGCATATTAGTGTTGACTCGTTCGCGAACGAATCAGTTTGAATGAACGAATCGTTAAGACGAACAAACTGAACTGGTTCCTCTCTCTCTCGTTCGCCTCGTTCGCCTCGTTCATCTCGTTCGCCTCGTTCGTCTCGTTCGTCTCGTTCGCCTCGTTCGTCTCGTTCGCCTCGTTCGTTCTCAGACTCGACTCCTCCCAGACCCACTAGTTGCTGACTCGCTGACAGTTCGTTCACTCACTGTGTGAGTGGTGAGGAGGGACCGACTGAGAGACGTCACGACTCACGAGAGCCAGCCAATCGTATGCTGTTCTAGGACTGAGTTTAGGACGCTCTCGTTGAATTTTAGTCAATGAGAGACAGAAATCAACAGGTTTAATGGGGAAAAAACAAATGGGCTTAGTGAGCGAGCTATCTATTATTCACATTGGCCATCTGTTGCATGGACTTATTTAAAGGATGCATTGTACATATTTATAATTCGAAATTCGTCCCAGCCTTTATACCACATTTTCACAACCTACCAGCTCTCGTTGTGAAGACTAGTCGCCGCGCAATTCGTTTCAATGGAAATCACGACAGTATACTTTCAACATAAAGTGTACATATTTATCATTTGAACTTCGTCCCAGCCTTTATACCAGAAACTCTAGAGTCTATAGTGTAGCGACCCTGGGACATTTAAAGAGTTTGTGTGTTATGTGTTGCATTGTATTTCGTTGTCCGTTATGCCAGTTGTTCTCTGTGCATGCATTGGATGTTCTTCTTGTCAATCAGTGTGGGGGGCAAATCATCAGGTCAGCTGGGGGAGGGCCTTGGGAGAACAGGAGGGTGGGGGCTTGCACGTTGAAGGGACCGGGTTGGGGGGTTGCCCGGGTAACCGGTTGTTGTTAGTGTGGCTTTTTGCCATTGGTTACGGGTTTTCAGTGACCTGGTTTGTCACCGGCGAGGTCATTACAATAGCGTTTAACTGCGTTGTCTGATGACAGTTTTTTGCATTTTTCACAATTAACCAGCTCTCGTTTTGAAGGCAGTGTTAATTTTTGCAGCTAGATTTAGTCTTTGGCTGCACAGGGTTCTGTTTATGGGAGCCTAAAACACCCGGGACACCCACCATCATTGCTAAATCAAGTCTATTATTTTGCTGATATGTTAAACATCCAATAATCAACTTCACCCCCCATCCCGCTGCGTTTGGTTAAAGTTGTAATGTTGACGTATGAGAATGAGAACGAGGGAGGCGCTGAGTCTGAGCCGTTCATTCCATGATTCTACCGGAAACTCGACTGAACCGGAAACTCGACTGAACGAACGAACGAACGAACGAACGAACGAACGAACGAACGAACGAACGAACGAACGAGGGGCTGAGTCTGACTGACTCAGAGAACCGTGTATGATTCGATTCACCGCTACCGGAAACTCGACTGAACGAACGATTCGCGAACGACTCCTCTTGGCGAACTGAATGACGCGAACTGGTTCGCGGAAACAAATCACTAAATCCAACCCTAGTGCATATGTTGGAGCTACAAACGGCGTCCGTTGATTACGTAGCTGCCGCTATAGCCATCCGGCTAACCCCGCCCTACCATATTGGTACGGTCGGCGTTGGAAACGCGAGCAGCACCTAACCGCACCTAACCATACCGCACCTAACCGCAGTGTTGGGAAAGTTCAGTTCCCTCTTTGGTTGCTCAGTGTGACATGGGTGGGATTCCTGGTACAATAAGGAGAAAGTGTGATATGATTAGATTGTGGAATCGTTTTATTAATGTGTCAGATGACAGGATCAATAAGAAAGTTCTCCTTTGGAGTAAAGTACAGAACTCTCCATGGGCCGCAGAGATTCATGCTGTCTTTGAAGAAGCCAAATTTCAGTATATCTATAGCAATAATTTATCATGCAGCATAAACAAAATTAGAAAAAACTTACTTGTCGGGTTCAATAAAAAATAGTTAAATGATATAATGTTAAAACCAAAATTACGGACATACGTCCAAATCAAGCATAATTATGAAACAGAATAATTTGTTAAAACAAATTTACCAAGAAATCAGAGATCCTTGATTGCTCAATTAAGAATGGGAATCCTTCCCCTTGCACTTGAGGTCAGCAGATTTAAAAATATCCCAGAGGAACAGAGACTTTGTGAACTTTGTGATTTACGAGAAGTGGAGAATGAATCTCATTTTCTTTTATACTGTCCCTTCTATGATGAACTAAGAGTACCTTTTGTAAATGAACTGTTCAAGGGTGCTCAAAACCCTGAAATATTTTGGAGCAATGATGGTGTCAGGATGGAATGTTTGTTTACCTTTAATGTTTATAAGTTAGCCTCTTTTGTTACTAAAGCCTGGATGAAACGTCAGGATGGTTTATATCGATAATGTTAGTATTGTTTAGCATCTACTTTTGGTTTTTGGTCTGTCTATGTTGTTTTATAATGGTGCCCCAGCCTTTATACCACAGATACTATAGGGTCTATAGCATATAACCACATTTTCTGATTACAGTTTAATATAACAGTAAGCTGACAACACCGCAACTGCAAATGAACCACACGGAGATAACCATGGCAACTGGTCAAACAATCTTCTTTTTGCGATCATTCTGTGCGCGCATCCGCCGTGTTGATAGAAAAATAATCCCCCTATTGAACGAAGTTAAACCGAGTGAGCGTGCCGTTCACAGACACCAGAATGAACGAGTTCACAGTAATGTTCATCAGGCAGTAATACAGTACGTTCAGTTCACGTTTGCCCAAAATATGAACGAGTTCATGAACTATCGTTCAATGAACGCGTTCAGGCACATCACTGCCTAACCACACCGCTCGGTGGAATTGGCCACTTAAATTGGCATGGGTCGTAACCATGTGGATAACACTCCACCCTCTTCCCAAAAACTCCTCAAAACACATTTGAAGGCTTAAAATTCAGATATTGGATTTTAGCCTGTAATAGCTAATAATCCTTTTAATATAAATTAATACTACAATAGTGGTAATACATTTTAATGTGTCCATATGTAGCACTGTCTCATGTACCTGTATCGGAGCTCTGGGTAGAGCAGTCATTCCCCTGCAGTTCCACTTCGTCCTCAATGCTAACCTCGTCTTCATCCGGGTTGGCCTGCAGCCCCTCCTCCTCCCCCTCCTCTTCCTCCAACTCTTCTTCGCTGTCAGAGATAGCTGGAACTGACAATAGAAAAAAAGCTCATGCAAATGTTCATTATCATCTCTGGTCATATTGATTGATCTCAGCCTCACCTGTTCAGTCACTTAATAGATAAATGCGGTAAAAATACCTAACCTTTACAAGTAAAATGTCAAATAAATGAAGCAGAATAACCGCAACAAACCGGTGTTTGAGCTGCAGGGGGGCATCAATTTCTTAGCCTAGACATGAGAACAAACGAGCAGAAGGAGGACAAACAGCCAAGCATGAATCCTGAGAAAACACAAACCAGCAATCCAAATGATTTTACGGTAACCGCCGGATTGATTTATTGAAAGTTACCTTGCTCTTATTATATCCCGGGCATTTCAGGTGTCCCTGCTGCAATAGGGTTTCACAACACACACACACACACACACACACACACACACACACACACACACACACACACACACACACACACACACACACACACACACACACACACAGACACACACACACACACACACACACATTAAGCTAATGGAAAGAGGTTCCTCACATAGGATATCAACTCCCCTATGTCTAAACAGGCTGTGCTGTGAGTGTGTTTAGAATGTAGAATCTAGATATTTTAAACAGAACCAAAGTGATTGATCACTAGTAGTTTGCTCATGCAGGCATGAACTCTCAAACCTTACACCCAACTCTCTTGCCCCGAACACCCTGTTTGACCTTGTCCCTGCCCACAACCAAAATTGTGAAACATGCCGTCTCACAGACACTTTTTTTAAATTAAGTGGTGGCTTTATTGCTGTTCAGGCCTAGGGGTCTTCACTTTCTACTCGAGTCATGAGTCCATATATAAATTAGTATTTTAATATTGATCCATATTCCTAACATCACTTCTGTCATCTGATAGATTTAACGATTTTTTGGTATTATGGTAATAATTTTGGTTTTGGGGTAGGGTTCTACTCCTTTATGGTTTTCCCTGCAGTAAGATTTTAAGCAGGACATACAGATGTCAGATAGATAATACCATCATTTGACAACAGGGAGCACTAGACAAATCCTCCATGTGGAACATCAGATATCTCAACCCATTGTGGTGATATATAATACAGAGCAGAACCAAAGCAGGTGGAGGCTGGGTGGTGGTGGGCCAAAGCCTTCACAGCCCACTTTACTTTGAGCGTGTGGGAGGTGAAAGGTCTTAAATCTGTGTAAATGTGTGCTTGACTGGACCAAATCTGCCATCAATTAATAACGCAGCGCATGACTAGAGGGTCCTTCGTCCCCTAAAATCATTTGTTTTAGGGTTTGGTTCTCCTTTTAAATACCATAAATAGCTCTTTTAACATGGTGTCGTTGAAACGGATACTCTGCTTCCAGTTCCTCGACCTGTGCTTGCCGCCCAGCTTCTCAAACTTGCTGGGTGTGTACCACTTATAGCTCCTCAGGATGCACGGCTCTCCTGAAACCACAGAGACAGTGAGGTTAAAACTGCTTGAAGGTGGGAAATAGGTTTAAAAAATAAAACAGAACTTAACATTGCATTTCTTTGTTTGTCAAACCCCTCTAAATTGCGTTTAAATCTCTGGTCAAGCCCACTCTGTTTAACCTGAAGAGACAAATAGAAACCCCATCTTGTTGTTTTTCCCTTTCCTCCAGTTGGTCACTGTTTCCAGTGTAACCAATGTCTTTTCATTTTTTTTGTTATATATTAATTAATTTTCAAATGCAAGACCTGGTTTGATTTTCAAAATTTCTAATGAAAACCATAATAATTCATCTTTAATGTTAACAATAATACAGAAAGTTTAATCATGAATCCCCTAAACCAAGGAGGAAATCAGGCTTTTACTCCTTCATGGCTCATTTTGTAGTCTTATTAGTTCATAACCTCAAACGCCACACTGAAAACTTCAAGACCAATTCCTTCACATAAATAAAAAAACATAAATCCCATTGCTGTGTTTCTGTACACAACTTTGTATTTAAACTCAACCCTTGGAACAAGAATAAAATGATCACACATTCCAGCCCCTAATCAGGCTGTTTCCCGCTCACCTTTTGCCAGTTTGGTGCGGTAGAGCATCCCCTGCTGGTCACCACAGGTAACAGGAATGTGTGAAGCCAACTCCGCAGAGCCTGGACTCAGGAATACAGCAAAAAACATATTAAAGGCCGTGTTGCAGGCTTTATTTTCCAACGAATTTGTGCAATTTGCTTGTTGATAATAAAGATTTAAACCATAGTCATCCATTGAATTTAATGTTGTTAGGTATCACAAAACAGAATGTAATATGAAAAAGTAGGTACTATTTTAGCGGTTTGCTATTGATTCTCATTTCCCCCAGAATGCATTGCATGACGTCACTTGGGGAGACACGGACCAAAGCCGCATTGAGTCCCTTGAGAGTGGAGACAAGTAAGAGAGTGTTCAGCAGATTATACAGATACATATAAATACATAGACATTATATATAGTTAGTATATGCTACACGTGAACCTCCTAAGATGGCACAATTTGATTGGTTCGCTATCTCAGGATATTGGGCAATATCCCATGATTGACATCTCAAACTCAATATAGTTTTCATCGCAAAATGTCTGCTAATAAAAACAAATATATCCTGGCAAAAAGTGTTATCTTGTTTATTTTTGGGCTGTTCACGTGTAGTATACACTAAAACATTTAATTAACAATTATTCACCTCAGGCTCCGTGAATAGTGTTTCACTATTCACTTCGCCTTCGGCGAATAATTGTTCATTAATAGCCTAGATAGATAGATAGCCTAGTCAAGTCTTTATTAATACCAAACGACACAAATCGTCGGGAATTCATTTAGGTGATTCTGCTCACACAGGACAGTATAGCCTACAAGACCACACAGAACAAGGGAGACAACAAGTCTGACTGGACATACCCAAAATACATCAGATTAAAACTAGACACATGCGTTGATAGATAGATAGACAGATAGAAATATAATTAAATATGTTGGAGCCAGCCATCCTGTGCAGGGATGCAAATTAGCCATGTGCGCCTAACAGTAATGTTGAGAAGTCATACTAAAAACGGATAGCAAGCGAAAGCTAAACCAGACTGTATCAATCACACACTTTGGGTCCATTCTAACTTATGGTAAGAGGCTATTCTTTAAATCTTTGCAATGACTGAATGTTGACGATAAAACGGATTGTTTTGCATAAGATGAGTGTGTGCGACTGTGCGTGTGTCCTTTCTGGCTTCTGCATACTGCATGATTATGAAGGCCTTGTGGTTAGTTGTGGTCTTAGTGCGGCAGCCTAGCCTTGGAGTTGGATACGTTGGAGTGATTGTGTACGGGCGTGCGAGAGTGAGAGAGAGAGAGCGCACCCGCCGTGGTGATGTTTGGCTTGTTGTGGGCTGTCTGACACCACGATCGGTCATACTTGCAAGCACTCATTTGCAAGTGCACTGATTGCGTGTTGTGGCAACCCGTCTCCCCAAGTGTCAGATACCCGGTAGGAATTACACGGAAAGCAGGGGTTAAAGCCGCAGTCGGCGTTTATTTCAACAGAATAAGTAGTCTGTATACTCGTGCTAGGGTCTCAGTGAGCCTCTAGATCGCCGGCGTGGTGCGGAATCCCTCCGTGTCGCTTCGCCCTTCTCCCGGTCTAGCGAGTACTCCCGCCGTGTCACTTGCCCGGCGCTGTGCGGAATCCCTCCGTGTCGCTTCGCCCTGGTGCGTACTCCCTCCGCGTCCCTTGCCGTTCGCCCGGTCTGGTGCTTACTCCCCCCGTGTCACTCTCCCGTTCGCCCGGTCTGGTGCGCCTTTTAAGCCCGGCTCCTGGTCCTTTCCCTTCCTCCGGCCAGGTGTCCCCGATTGCGCTGATTGGGGGGAGAGACGTGGTGCTCTCTGTCGCCGGCTGGAGGGTGGGGACGGTAAACCAGGTCTACTGCGTGTCCTCGGACCCGCCCGGTCCGAGGTTCAGCGGCGGGATGCCACACTCCTCCACCGCTTGCTCAGGCCTCTGGTCGTCGGTGAACCCGCTCAGGCAGGCATCCCGGCGTGACAGGGCGTCGGCGTTCTTGGCTCCGGCCATCCACTTCCGGGGGCGTGGTTGGTGACCAGGATGACCTCCCTCCCTAGGAGATAATACCTGATGTTTCGGAGGGCCCGGAACCACCGCGTCACTCGTGCGTTGGTGTCCCTGGCTCCGGCCATCCGCTTCAGGGGGGCGTGGTCGGTGACCAGGATGACCTCCCTCCGCCCTCCACCGGCTCTGGGCTTGATAGGCACACTCGTGGTCCACTGTGATTCGCTGCAGCGGCTTGGCGGTCGACGCCTTCTTGGAGCCGGGGTCCTTGGTCACCTCCTCCATCAGGTCGTCGTCGTCATCGTCGTCGTGGCCCGTGGGTCCAGAGGGATGTCGGGATCTGGAAGCTTCACAGGTTTACCTGTCTCGGGAGGTCGTCCCCATCCACGTCCAGCGTGATGGCGGCTTCATTGGGGATAGACACGGGCAGGTGGTCGTCCTCAGCTTCTTTAGCGGAGTCCCTTGCTTCGACTGACGTCTCTGCCGCTTCCGTCTCTGCCTCTGCCTCCGGCTCGGTGTCGACGTCGGCCTCTGGCTCGGCCTCGAGCTCTGACTCCAAGTCGGCCTCGAGCAGCGCCACGGCCTCTGGTTCCGGTGAGGCCGCGGGCTCAGCCTCCGCCTCGGGCTCCGTCTCCACCACAGGCTGGGTCACGACCGACGTCTCATCGGCCTGGATTGAGGCCTCTGTCGTGGGCTCGGTGTCGATGTCGGTCTCTGGATCGGCCTCGAGCTCTGGCTCCGAGTCGGCCTCGAGCAGCGCCACGGCCTCTGGTTCCGGTGAGGCCGCGGGCTCAGCCTCCCCTGTTCGCCCTCCGGGGGGCGACGGAGGCCTGGTGGCCCCGTAGGCCTGTTGAGCTCCCCTCACCCCTCTGCGGGGTGGTTCTCTCCGGCTCCGGAGTTCACGCGCCGGGTCCTGTAGCCGGTGGAAGATCGGGCAGTCCTTCCCGATTAGCAGCGGCACCGGGAGGTGGGGTACGATCCCTGCCCGCGTCGTGAATACCCCGTGCGGGGTCCGGATGACGACGTGGCAGGTCTCGAACGTCCGGGTGTCCCCGTGTATGCAGGTCACCTCTATGGGCGCGCCCTCCTTCCCGCCCGCCAAGTCGGGGCGGAGGAGAGTGACCACGCTGCCGGTATCCACGAGGGCCTGCGTGCCCCGGTTCATTACCCGCGCCGGTATGGTCGGGCTTCCTGTTTTCCCCTGTGCCCAGCAGGTCGCTAGCATGCATGGCTGCGTCTGCTGCCAGCGTGGCTCGCCTCGGGGCCCCGTCTCCCGCGGCCTCGTCTCCCGCGGCCTCATCTCGGGCCCCGTCGTCTCTGGCGGCGTCGTCTCCGGCTGCATCGGGGCGGCGGTCGCGGCGGCGGCTGCGGCGGCGGTTAGTTCGGTGAGCCGTAGTACGGCCTCGTAGAGCAGGGCCAGACTCTCCGTGGTCTCCCGCTGCTGCTGCTGGGCGGGCGTCGCCGCGGTCCCATCCGGGTTCTGCATGCCGGCTGAAGGGGGTTCCCTCACAAAACCGGCCCGTAGCGCGGTCGAGTTGCCTGCATTCTCCACCATATGTGGCAACCCGTCTCCCCAAGTGTCAGATACCCGGTAGGAATTACACGGAAAGCAGGGGTTAAAGTCGCAGTCTGCGTTTATTTCAACAGAATAAGTAGTCTGTATACTCGTGCTAGGGTCTCAGTGAGCCTCTAGATCGCCGGCGTGGTGCGGAATCCCTCCGTGTCGCTTCGCCCTTCTCCCGGTCTAGCGAGTACTCCCGCCGTGTCACTTGCCCGGCGCTGTGTGGAATCCCTCCGTGTCGCTTCGCCCTGGTGCGTACTCCCTCCGCGTCCCTTGCCGTTCGCCCGGTCTGGTGCTTACTCCCCCCGTGTCACTCTCTCGTTTGCCCGGTCTGGGGCTCCTTTTAAGCCCGGCTCCTGGTCCTTTCCCTTCCTCCGGCCAGGTGTCCCCGATTGCGCTGATTGGGGGGAGAGACGTGGTGCCCTCCTTTGCCGGCTGGAGGGTGGGGACGGTAAACCAGGTCTACTGCGTGTCCTCGGACCCGCCCGGTCCGAGGTTCAGCGGCGGGATGCCACAGTGTCCAATAGGCTATACCTGCCATTTATTCAGTTGATTGCTCATTTAAGTGGTGCCAATTATTGTCGTGTTTGCATTGTAATGCACAACTTTGCCTCTCCTTGTAATGAATCAACGGGCATCCAAACAACTTTAGCCAATGCAGCCTCCTATGTCAGTGTTGCTTTAAAATATATAGCATATCGGATCATCAAAAATTGTTAGTAGCCTATGTGTGTTGTCATGTAGGCTAAATACTGATTGTCTTGGCTTGCATCAATGAAATATTGTAATGTTAATGTTAAAATGTATATCGGTATTGCGCAACAATCAGGAGATGGGGACCCCTGAATATTGACGGGTATTTCGCACACTGGGTAAAATAAAGCTTAGAAATAAACACTAGGCAAAGATGTTGTTACTGGAGCTAGTAGGCTACCATTAGAACGTGCAATAACTAATCGGAAATCGGTTTACAACGTCGGGGGTAAGATTTAATTAGGGATTATCAGGGAGGGATTTCTCACGCCGACAGCTCCCTCTGGTGGGCTTGTGTGTGTATGGACTCGGGCAGTCAACACGCGTCAGTCCTGTTATGTGCCAGCTCGTTAATACATGTTACTAAGAGACACAGCCCGACTCCGTGTATTATTCTATTCACCTTCACTTGCAACCCCCCCCCCCCCCCCCCCCCCCCCCACACACACACACACACACACACACACGCGCGCACACATCCGCAGCAGGGTTCTAACCATCGAAGAGACTGTCTCGTAGCTGCTTCAGAGTGGGGTACTGGGTCATCATGAATTCCTTGAAGACGCAGGTCCAGAACATCTTGATGTCCGGATGTCGCTCTTTCTCGATCCAGCACAGAAGTTCATATACGTTCTGCTTCATTTCTTCGCTGCTGTTTATCGTCTCCTGGAGATGGGAGGAAGAAAAGTTTTTCATTAACATCGAGGGGTATGAATGAGGTAACAGATTTTCGTGGACGTTTGAGAGTGGAGCGAGTCACAAACTATAGTATGAGGACCATAATAAAGGGCATTGATGCCTATTGGAATAGTCCATTTCTACATTCCCACCTCTGCATTTATCAGTAGAGGTTCCTGGCCGAGCTCACCAGGGACGAAAACATGAACGCTCATTCATGATGAACGCGCGCAGTGCACTCGCACATGCATTTCTTTTCTAAAGCGTGTGGCCTGGCCTACACTGATGTAACTTAAAAACATACTCGCGTGACGCGTCGTGTGGAGGCGCATTAGAGAGGATCATAAGATTCATAACTAAAACTAGACACTTAACAGTGTCAGCAGAGTGCAATGCTTCTTAACTTTTAATCAAACGTGCAGACAAAGTTCAACTTCATAAAGTAAAGTTCATTTCCTGGTGCGTGCTGCTTAAATGTAAGGCAAATGAGCCCTCTAGTCAGTTGCCGCACAAGGCGGCAACTAAAGGATTTCCGTTCTCTTAGCCCATTATATTTGCGCGCATTATTCAAATATGTTGCGTCAGACACTCATGGCTCTTTGATCCGAGATACTTTAAGTCTCACCTGATATTTCTCCTCAAGAATGAGCTGGTGATCCCGCAGCTGCTTTAAAAATGTTTGCGGCTTATCCATGCAGGACATTTCTGTCTTATTGCGCCCGAAAAACCGTAGAAGATGTAAATAGTCAAGTTCATCCAATGGGTTCATTTTGAATAGTTCCGTCTGCAATTCCATCTGTAGATACAAATATGATAACCATGTTACAAGTATAACCTCAATGTAGACGTCTACGTAGGCTATGTACTTACAAACGCGTAACAACAAGCAACCTGTGAAAATATGACGGAAAATCAAGTTAATTTGCTTACGGACTGAAAACACAATCGACGTGAAGTGGTAAACGTTTTCAAGTCCTCTTACGCAGTGATGTTTCAAAAAATGAAACTTGGGAGGCGTGCTTTATTCAGAAGCAGCCAATGGGCACCCTTGCGTAGGCTACACACACACACAGTAGTATATATTTAAATGGCTATTGCTCCCTGCCAAGGATGTGAGGTATGTTTTGATCAGACAGACACGTGTGTGATTGTGTCTTCGGTTTTTGTTGAGTGGATCTTTCTGTGTGTGTGTGTGTGTGTGTGTGTGTGTGTGTGTGTGTGTGTGTGTGGCGGCAGTAGTTTTTTTTTAAGGTTGAACATCAGAATGTAGATGGTCCTAGTAGTCAGCAGGTATGTGCAATGAATACTTCTGTATTAACCCTGTTATATACATTGTGTGTGTGTGTGTGTGTGTGTGTGTGTGTGTGTGGCGGTAGTAGTTTTTTTTTTAAGGTTGAACATCAGAATGTAGATGGTCCTAGTAGTCAGCAGGTATGTGCAATGAATACTTCTGTATTAACCCTGTTATATACATTTAATTAACACTGATAACATTAGAAATGGTTCATGTCAGAATGTACTGAGATATAGCATGGCCATTGAGCCCACATCTAAAGACATTACCCCATCAACAGAATGATGTTGAAGTTGAAACTATGAAAGCAGTACTGGAGAGGAAAGGACCCACTATTCTGGCTGATAACGAGGCCAATAGAATACTGTCTGAGAAATCAAGGAAACTCCTGGTTAAGATTGGTGTCAGTGTCTTGGTTAAGGGGAAGAGATTGTAAGTTAATACACCATTTTAACATGTCACTATAGCTAGCTATAGTGACATGTTGACATGGTAGCTTAGTACTAAGCTACCACTTAAATAGGCTGTGTGTTACGGGGCCTTACCATGCAACCACCTCCCGACGAAACCAATTTTTTTTAAAGGTCTGACCATGCTGAACATGAATGTGAATGTTAACATGTTAACATTGAACATTTTGGGTTGCACTACCTGTTTCAGCCCCATTGATATATATACATTGAAAATCAATGAATTTCTATACATTGGAAATACATTACCCCTAGGTCAGACTTGGTACAGGCGAGAAGGCAATTTGATCACTTGGCGTTGGCGATTGTTGCTTGGTAGGTGTGCTTCGAACGGGAAGTTGATAACATGGTTTCTAAAATTAGGTGGCAGACAGATAGCTTTTACATCACCTCAGAGACATTTCTTAGTTACAATAATAATGTCTTTACATTAAATAGTGGATATTTCTCGATAGGTTTTGCAGCATTTATGACAGGATTCCCTAACGTCTGATAGTGATTGAGACATACTGCCGTATTTTAGTGAGCGGCGCCATGTTGGACGTTTTGTTGGCGCATGTTTTGCATATATTTTTTGGTGCAATGTAATCTAGCACAGTCAAAATTGAAAGTTTGTGAACCCCATGAAATCATTCGTTTTTTTGCATAACTTCACTAAATGTGATCTGATCTTCATCTAACTCACCGGTATGACTAAAAACAAAGTGCTGATGCTAACTGTGCAAAGCAAATTCTTGTCTGTCTCGTATTTATTGAAAACATCCAAAAATGAGGGACCCCTTGGAATCAATTACTGTTTAAGCTTCGTTTGACAGGAGTAGTCTCAACCAAGTGCTCCTCATAGCTGTGAATCAGATATGCACAGTGCCCATGTGGTATTTTAACCCATTGTTTCTTCAATTGAGCCATATTTTTAGGATGTCTGATGTGAATAGCTTGGCTAGGGACACTCCATTTGCGCTACTAGCTTCAGCATATTGTATTTGTTTAGTGACTGAGTACATGTCATGACCAACTAATGCAGAAAACCTAATAATTCCAAGGGGTTCACAAAGTTACAATTATGACTGTGTTATGTAAAAAAAAGTATTATCGATTTGGAAATGTGTTTGGAACCATGAATATGTGTAATGTTGACTAGTTTTTGTTCTTGTTTGATAATAAAATGAAATAAATGATTGGAACCAGCATTTCCAGTGTGCTGTACGATCCTGCAAGCCTCCTTGAACATCACCAGTCCCACTTGCTGTGTATTGGACATCCCAACATCTCTGCTCAATACATCCTCATAGCCGAAAAAGACAAAGTCGCCATCCCGCTTGAAAATAAAATGTACATTTGTCCCAGGTGTAAAATCAACTTGCAGAATGTAAGAAAACTGATTGATACTTGTCTGATGAACAAGATTACACAATCTTTTTTAATCAAAACAATTGTCAACAAACTATGGAAGCATATATGTAGCAAAATTCAAATGGCAATGCAATTTGCAAGTCATTACATTATGCAATTGACAATTCATTATGCAATTTAATAATGTAAATACGTTATTCAAAGTGTATTTTAATATGCAAAGTGACAATGAAATCCTCAATTAAATTTGCAAAAGTTATAACAATAGAAATAGAATAGAAATAGAAAACAAATTTTTGGAGTTCCTTTATTCCTTTACCCCCCCCCCCCACACACACACACACACACACACACGCGCGCGCACACATCCGCAGCAGGGTTCTAACCATCGAAGAGACTGTCTCGTAGCTGCTTCAGAGTGGGGTACTGGGTCATCATGAATTCCTTGAAGACGCAGGTCCAGAACATCTTGATGTCCGGATGTCGCTCTTTCTCGATCCAGCACAGAAGTTCATATACGTTCTGCTGCATTTCTTCGCTGCTGTTTATCGTCTCCTGGAGATGGGTGGAAGAAAAGTTTTTCATTAACATCGAGGGGTATGAATGAGGTAACAGATTTTCGTGGACGTTTGAGAGTGGAGCGAGTCACAAACTATAGTATGAGGACCATAATAAAGGGCATTGATGCCTATTGGAATAGTCCATTTCTACATTCCCACCTCTGCATTTATCAGTAGCGGTTCCTGGCCGAGCTCACCAGGGACGAAAACATGAACGCTCATTCATGATGAACGCGCGCAGTGCACTCGCACATGCATTTCTGTTCTAAAGCGTGTGGCCTGGCCTACACTGATGTAACTAAAAAACATACTCGCGTGACGCGTCGTGTGGAGGCGCATTAGAGAGGATCATAAGATTGATAACTAAAACTAGACACTTAACAGTGTCAGCAGAGTGCAATGCTTCTTAACTTTTAATCAAACGTGCAGACAAAGTTCAACTTCATAAAGTAAAGTTCATTTCCTGGTGCGTGCTGCTTAAATGTAAGGCAAATGAGCCCTCTAGTCAGTTGCCGCACAAGGCGGCAACTAAAGGATTTCCGTTCTCTTAGCCCATTATATTTGCGCGCATTATTCAAATATGTTGCGTCAGACACTCATGGCTCTTTGATCCGAGATACTTTTAGTCTCACCTGATATTTCTCCTCAAGAATGAGCTGGTGATCCCGCAGCTGGTTTAAAAATGTTTGCGGCTTATCCATGCAGGACATTTCTGTCTTATTGCGCCCGAAAAACCGTAGAAGATGTAAATAGTCAAGTTCATCCAATGGGTTCATTTTGAATAGTTCCGTCTGCAATTCCATCTGTAGATACAAATATGATAACCATGTTACAAGTATAACCTCAATGTAGACGTCTACGTAGGCTATGTACTTACAAACGCGTAACAACAAGCAACCTGTGAAAATATGACGGAAAATCAAGTTAATTTGCTTACGGACTGAAAACACAATCGACGCGAAGTGGTAAACGTTTTCAGGTCCTCTTACGCAGTGATGTTTCAAAAAATGAAACTTGGGAGGCGTGCTTTATTCAGAAGCAGCCAATGGGCACCCTTGCGTAGGCTACACACACACACACACAGTAGTATATATTTAAATGGCTATTGCTCCCTGCCAAGGATGTGAGGTATGTTTTGATCAGACAGACACGTGTGTGATTGTGTCTTCGGTTTTTGTTGAGTGGATCTTTCTGTGTGTGTGTGTGTGTGTGTGTGTGTGTGTGTGTGTGTGTGTGTGTGTGTGTGTGTGTGGCGGCAGTAGTTTTTTTTTAAGGTTGAACATCAGAATGTAGATGGTCCTAGTAGTCAGCAGGTATGTGCAATGAATACTTCTGTATTAACCCTGTTATATACATTGTGTATGTGTGTGTGTGTGTGTGGCGGTAGTAGGTTTTTTTTTAACGTTGAACATCACAATATAGATGGTCCTAGTAGTCAGCAGGTATGTGCAATGAATACTTCAGTATTAACCCTGTTATATACATTTAATTAACACTGATAACATTAGAAATGGTTCATGTCAGAATGTACTGAGATATAGAATGGCCATTGAGCCCACATCTAAAGACATTACCCCATCAACAGAATTATGTTGAAGTTGAAACTATGAAAGCAGTACTGGAGAGGAAAGGACCCACTATGCTGGCTGATAACGAGGCCAATAGAATACTGTTTGAGAAATCGAGGAAACTCCTGGTTAAGATTGGTGTCAGTGTCTTGGTTAAGGGGAAGAGATTGTAAGTTAATACACCATTTTAACATGTCACTATAGCTAGCTATAGTGACATGTTGACATGGTAGCTTAGTACTAAGCTACCACTTAAATAGGCTGTGTGTTACGGGGCCTTACCATGCAACCACCTCCCGACGAAACCAATTTTTTTTAAAGGTCTGACCATGCTGAACATGAATGTGAATGTTAACATGTTAACATTGAACATTTTGGGTTGCACTACCTGTTGCAGCCCCATTGATATATATACATTGAAAATCAATGAATTTCTATACATTGGAAATACATTACCCCTAGGTCAGACTTGGTACAGGCGAGAAGGCAATTTGATCACTTGGCGTTGGCGATTGTTGCTTGGTAGGTGTGCTTCGAACGGGAAGTTGATAACATGGTTTTTAAAATTAGGTGGCAGACGGATAGCTTTTACATCACCTCAGAGACATTTCTTAGTTACAATAATAATGTCTTTATGTAACTCACCGGTATGACTAAAAACAAAGTGCTGATGCTAACTGTGCAAAGCAAATTCTTGTCTGTCTCGTGTTTATTGAAAACATCCATAAAACATCCAAAAATAAGTGACCCCTTGGAATCAATTACTGTTTAAGCTTCGTTTGACAGGAGTAGTCTCAACCAAGTGCTCCTCATAGCTGTGAATCAGATATGCAGTGCCCATGTGGTATTTTAACCCATTGTTTCTTCAATTGAGCCATAGTTTTAGAATGTCTGATGTGAATAGCTTGGCTAGGGACACTCCATTTGCGCTACTAGCTTCAGCATATTGTATTTGTTTAGTGACTGAGTACATGTCATGACCAACTAATGCAGAAAACCTAATAATTCCAAAGGGTTCACAAAGTTACAATTATGACTGTGTTATGTAAAAAAAGTATTATCGATTTGGAAATGTGTTTGGAACCATGAATATGTGTAATGTTGACTAGTTTTTGTTCTTGTTTGATAATAAAATGAAATAAATGATTGGAACCAGCATTTCCAGTGTGCTGTACGATCCTGCAAGCCTCCTTGAACATCACCAGTCCCACTTGCTGTGTATTGGACATCCCAACATCTCTGCTCAATACATCCTCATAGCCGAAAAAGACAAAGTCGCCATCCCGCTTGAAAATAAAATGTATATTTGTCCCAGGTGTATAATCAACTTGCAGAATGTAAGAAAACTGATTGATACTTGTCTGATGAACAAGATTACACAATCTTTTTTAATCAAAACAATTGTCAACAAACTATGGAAGCATATATGTAGCAAAATTCAAATGGCAATGCAATTTGCAAGTCATTAAATTATGCAATTGACAATTCATTATGCAATTTAATAATGTAAATACGTTATTCAAAGTGTATTTTAATATGCAAAGTGACAATGAAATCCTCAATTAAATTTGCAAAAGTTATAACAATAGAAATAGAATAGAAATAGAAAACAAATTTTTGGAGTTCCTTTATTCCTTTACCCCCCCCCCCCCCCCACACACACACACACACACACACACACACACGCGCGTGCACACATCCGCAGCAGGGTTCTAACCATCGAAGAGACTGTCTCGTAGCTGCTTCAGAGTGGGGTACTGGGTCATCATGAATTCCTTGAAGACGCAGGTCCAGAACATCTTGATGTCCGGATGTCGCTCTTTCTCGATCCAGCACAGAAGTTCATATACTTTCTGCTGCATTTCTTCGCTGCTGTTTATCGTCTCCTGGAGATGGGAGGAAGAAAAGTTTTTCATTAACATCGAGGGGTATGAATGAGGTAACAGATTTTCGTGGACGTTTGAGAGTGGAGCGAGTCACAAACTATAGTATGAGGACCATAATAAAGGGCATTGATGCCTATTGGAATAGTCCATTTCTACATTCCCACCTCTGCATTTATCAGTAGCGGTTCCTGGCCGAGCTCACCAGGGACGAAAACATGAACGCTCATTCATGATGAACGCGCGCAGTGCACTCGCACATGCATTTCTTTTCTAAAGCGTGTGGCCTGGCCTACACTGATCTAACTAAATAGCATACTCGCGCGACGCGTCGTGTGGAGGCGCATTAGAGAGGATCATAAGATTCATAACTAAAACTAGACACTTAACTGTGTCAGCAGAGTGCAATGCTTCTTAACTTTTAATCAAACGTGCAGACAAAGTTCAACTTCATAAAGTAAAGTTCATTTCCTGGTGCGTGCTGCTTAAATGTAAGGCAAATGAGCCCTCTAGTCAGTTGCCGCACAAGGCGGCAACTAAAGGATTTCCGTTCTCTTAGCCCATTATATTTGCGCGCATAATTCAAATATGTTGCGTCAGACACTCATGGCTCTTTGATCCGAGATACTTTTAGTCTCACCTGATATTTCTCCTCAAGAATGAGCTGGTGATCCCGCAGCTGGTTTAAAAATGTTTGCGGCTTATCCATGCAGGACATTTCTGTCTTATTGCGCCCGAAAAACCGTAGAAGATGTAAATAGTCAAGTTCATCCAATGGGTTCATTTTGAATAGTTCCGTCTGCAATTCCATCTGTAGATACAAATATGATAACCATGTTACAAGTATAACCTCAATGTAGACGTCTACGTAGGCTATGTACTTACAAACGCGTAACAACAAGCAACCTGTGAAAATATGACGGAAAATCAAGTTAATTTGCTTACGGACTGAAAACACAATCGACGCGAAGTGGTAAACGTTTTCAGGTCCTCTTACGCAGTGATGTTTCAAAAAATGAAACTTGGGAGGCGTGTTTTATTCAGAAGCAGCCAATGGGCACCCTTGCGTAGGCTACACACACACACAGTAGTATATATTTAAATGGCTATTGCTCCCTGCCAAGGATGTGAGGTATGTTTTGATCAGACAGACACGTGTGTGATTGTGTCTTCGGTTTTTGTTGAGTGGATCTTTCTGTGTGTGTGTGTGTGTGTGTGTGTGTGTGTGTGTGTGTGTGTGTGTGTGTGTGTGTGTGTGTGTGTGTGTGTGTGTGTGTGTGGCGGCAGTAGTTTTTTTTTAAGGTTGAACATCAGAATGTAGATGGTCCTAGTAGTCAGCAGGTATGTGCAATGAATACTTCTGTATTAACCCTGTTATATATGTAGGGTAGTTGCCTTTTCGCGACCATGGATGGCGCTGTTGTGTTGTTGTTGTTCCTCAGCGGTTTAGCGATTGTGGCCTTTTGGCCTTACAGACCACCGTTTTGTTGTAGGGATTTGCCCGCGCAAGCGCCATTTTTGTCAGTTGTTTGTTTCTCTGCCGTAAGGTAAGCTGCATAAACGGTGCTCTGTGTAAATGTAAAGTACTTATGTTTTATCCGTATGTTTTGTGGTAGAATGCTAGCCGTAGGTGAATCCTTCTCTTCTTTCTTTTCTTTTTTATACTTATGTCAGTTGTTTGTTTCTCTGCCGTAAGGTTGAACGTTTGAGCTGTGAATGAGAGAAATAAACGGCGGCGTGGTCCGAGCCATAAATCAAGAAAACCATCCGTGTGTCCCTCCTTCCGCACCCCCCCCCCAACACCTACACCAAACACAACGCAGAGTCCGGGTGTGGAGTGGCTTGAGCTCGCACGGCCTGGGTTACATCTTTGGTGCCGTGACCCGGATTTGTGGCGCTCCGAGGCCGAAGAGGAAGCGAGGCTGGCCGCAGCCCCTCAACGCCGCCGCCGTACTGAACTGTGTGTGACGAACTGAGTTATTCCTGTGAAGGTGCATTGCCAGGATCTTCATCCTATCCAGCATATCCTTTGAAAGTTGAAGTGCATCTTATTTTGTTGTGTTTCCTATTTAAGACATTTCCATGATATTCTAAAGAGACGAAAAAAAAAAAAAAGTCTTAAAGCTACAGTACCTAAATGAATATTCTGTGTGAAACATTTCTATAAGGATAATTTGTGATTGATATTAAGCAAGTGTTGTTGTTTTTTTTCTCATTCATATTCTCTGTGCTGAACATAGAGTAGTGTAATCACGTTTTGAGTTGAATTAATGTTTTGTGTGAGCTTTTGGGTTATTAAGTGATAATTGTGCCTGCCACACATTTTATTTTGTTTATTACATTCAAACACAGCTACACCCATTCACAGTCAAGCATAACAAGTAATTCGCACACACACATACATTTTATTCTGCTGCTTAAATCTGAGACAGAGAATATTGAAGATGATGAGTGACCATGCAGACTCTCCACTGAAGCAGGGTCTCACTGCAGCAACATCAGGCCCACCCACCCCTGTGCCTGCAACAACCCACAGCTATGACTCCCCAAGCAGAACGCATACTCACTTCCCCAGTGAAGGAGCTTCCACCAGTCACCAACAACCATCTGTGAGGTCAAAGCTAACCACCCAGTTCCTCAGGTCCCCTACTCAGCAGCTGCAGTACCACACTCCAGTCCGGCTGCCCACAGACTTTGGACTGGGCGCACAGCTCACCCCATCACCCCCAATTCTGTCCCCCTATACTGATCCCCGTGCAGCTCCAGCCCAAGTGTCCACATTACCAGCCCCTGTAACCCCAAGTGCAACTCCCCCAGTGTTCCAGCCGGCTGTGCACATTACCATGCCCCCTGTCCTCCTGCCCCAGACCAGTGTGCAAAGGCCCCCCACAGTCACCCTGCCACCTCAAAGCCCCCCATATCCCAACTTCCCAGAGACACAAGTCATACAGCAGCCCACCATGAACCAGCCAGCTGTCTCCCCTTATCCAACGCAAGTTTATCAGCCAAGCCCCCAGGTCCCCACCAGCGATACTGTTCCCTTACCTGCACCCCAAGCCCCCATGTTGAGTTTCCCAACACCACACACAATGAACACTATGAATAACCCCTCTACAGCTGAACAGACCTTCCAAGGCACAGACTATGGACAAATCCCCCAGTTGCACATGTCACAAGCTGCTGCACACCATGCTCAGATTCCCCTGCACTCATCTGCCACCAGTGCATGGGGCCCCACTTCAGCTGCGCCCACCTCTCTGAATGTTGCCCATGCTGCTTTCAACTACACATCTTCTCCCCACACCCAAGCCCCAGTATATCTACAGCCCCCTGCCTCAGTCCCTCAAGTCAGCATGTATCCAGATGCAGTCCCCCAACACGCCCTCCTGCCTCCATCTTCCATCCAGCACATGCTTGCACCTCTAAACGCCCCTGTCAGAGCCACAGCCACCCCAAGCCCCCCACCAGCAGCCTATGGCAGTTTCCTGCAGACTCATCAGGTGAAGAATGTCCAAGTCTTCACTGGTAACGCTGACAGCAAGATGCTTATAGAGGACTGGGTTCGTGACATGCAATATCTCCTGGAGGCAATAGAGCTCCCGCCCCATCTCCGCTTCTCCACTGTGGTACGTCACCTGAGTGGTGAGGCCAGGAAGCTGATCCTGAATCTACCCCCCCATAACCAAACCCCTGAGAAGGCATTTGAAGAGCTGAGGGCAGAGTACGGTGACACACAGGGCTCCCTGGACCCACTGGCCGACTTCTATGAACGTGGCCAGCGGCCAGGTGAGTCTGCCTGCTCTTATGCTATAGCACTAGAGGCAACACTGCGAGCTGTAGAAGAAACCCAAAGAGGGGGCAAGCTTTTCCCTGACCGTGACAGTAAACTCACCCGACAGTTTCTAAGAGGACTAAAGGAGGAGGAGGTGTACATGAGGATTGCTCCAATGAAACCTCGGCTTCTGAGCTTCCGGGAGCTGCAAGATGAGCTCAGAAATCTGGCAAAAGAGACAAAAAAGTTCCAGTCATTAAACAAGTCAAAGAAAACCTATGCACAGGTCCAGGTTGCATCAGAGTGTACTCTAAATATGAAGACAGACAAAGCTAAACATACATCAGAGTGGTCAGAGCTAACAGATCTCGTCAAGAAATTAGCCCTTTGTCAAGAGGAGCAGATGGCTAGCACCTTGAATCAAGAATGGCTGCTCCCTTCTCTGCCCCTGTCCCCCCACCAAGAGCCCGGCCGCCCCCCGGACCCACAACCCAGACTTCAGCTGTCACATGCTACCGTTGTGGGAAGCAAGGACATATAGCCCGGGTTTGCAGAGCAGTCTTCCCAGATCCCAATCAGATATGGGCCCAACAACCTCAGCCCATGACCCCTGCAGAAGGGACCACACCTCACCCCACTCTGCCTTTAAACGGCTAGAGCCCATGGTCACCGGGGCGACTATGGGCAAGCAGCAAGACCCCCCACTGCAGGTGAGCAAGACTGGTGATGGAGAAGAGGATACCCCTTTAGTGGGCCCCAGGAATGAGGGGGAGGTGGAAGTCAATGGAATGAAGTGCAGAGCGCTCATTGACTCAGGCTCTCAGATAACCAGTATTACACACCAATACTGGTGCAACCACCCCATCCTCCAGACACAAAAGCTCCAGCCCTCTAAAATTCCCATTGAAGGTGCAGCCGGTCAGAGTGTAACTTACCATGGTGTCCTGCGCATCAACTTGACTGTGTTGGGAAAAGAGTTCAAGAATGTGCCAGCTTTTGTTGTAACTGACTCTGAGTATCGCTCCTCTGTCCCTCTGCTTGTGGGAACTAATGTCCTCCGTGCCTCCAGAACCCATCTCCGAGCAACCTATGGCCAGCAGTTTCTCCACCAGGTCAAGCAGAGCCATCCAGAGTGGTACACTTCTCTGCTGGAGATTGGGGGCATAGAACATAATGATGTGGATGACGTGGTGGGCCCTGCTGTGTACACTGGCCGCAAGGTACACATTCCTGGGGGAAAAGAGATGGATTTAATGTGCAAGATAAAGGCTGGCCCACAAAGAAAGACTTACACTGCAATGATTGAAGGTCACTCCTCCCTGCAGCTCCCCCAAGACCTCTTAGTCGCCAAAGTCCTCGCTGATGTAAAGAGAGGATGTGCCCCTGTCAGGGTAATGAACCTGTCCCAGCAGACTATTACCATCAAGCCTCACACACATCTGGCCAAAGTTTCCCTGGTGAACAGCGTGGTGGACTTTTCAGACAAAAAGCAGGGCCAATGTCACGAGAGCAAGAGCAAAGAGACGTGCATGAGTCTGGATCAGGTTGTGGCGAGCTGTGGAGTGGACTTGGGGGAAGCAGCAGTTGAGAATGAGCACCAGCGCTCCCTCCTTAAAGATCTTGTGGAGAGGAATGTAAGTGTGTTTTCCCAGCATCCCATGGATTATGGCCACACAAAGACAGTGCAGCACGACATCCCTCTAGTTGATTCCAAGCCTTTTCGGCTCCCTTATCGCAAGATTCCCCCAGCACAGTGGCAAGATGTGAGAAAGTTGTTGATTGAGATGGAGGCTACAGGAGTCATCAGGCCCAGTAAGAGTCCGTATGCTTCACCTGTAGTGCTTGTGACCAAGAAGGACGGCTCTTTAAGGTTGTGTATTGACTACAGAAAGTTAAACTCCTGCAGCACAAGAGACGCCTTCCCCCTGCCCAGAATAGAAGAGGCCCTGGAAGCTCTGGGGCAAGCAAAGTTCTTCTCTACACTGGACCTCACGTCGGGTTACTGGCAGGTGGAGGTGGCGGAGCATGACAAACACAAGACAGCATTCAGCACACCGATGGGGCTGTTTGAGGCCAACAGGATGCCCTTTGGACTGCAGAACGCCCCCTCCACCTTCCAGAGACTCATGACCTGCTGCTTTGGAGATCTGAACTTCACTCACCTGTTGATTTACCTTGATGACCTCATCATATTCTCCAAAACTTTTGATGAGCATCTGGAGAGGCTGCAGCTGGTGTTTGATCGGCTCCAGGAGCATGGCTTGAAGTTAAAACCCTCCAAATGCCAGCTGATGAGGCAGGAAGTGCAGTATCTGGGTCACTTGGTGTCTGCTGAGGGAGTCCGGACAGACCCAGAGAAGATCAACAGGGTTAAGGACTGGGTGAGACCCACAAACCGGAAGGAAGTGCTGCAATTCCTGGGGTTCGCTGGTTATTACCGCCGGTATGTGAGTGGATACTCCGCCCTAGCTGCTCCCTTGTACCGCCTCACTACTGGTGACCCAAGGAAGAAGAAAAGAGGCGGGAAGAAAAGTCTGGCACCTGACCCACCCTTCTTGTGGACTTGTGATTGTGAAGAGGCTTTCCAGACCCTGAAAGAAAGGCTGACGACCGCTCCAGTCCTGGGCTATCCTGATTACAGCCTGCCTTTTGTCCTTCAGACGGACGCCTCAGGGGAGGGGCTCGGCGCCGTCTTGGTGCAAGTTCAGAGTGGAGCAGAGAGGGTCATAGCATTCGCCAGCAGGGGTTTGAGTCCAGCTGAGACGAGGTATCCTGCACACAAACTCGAGTTCCTCGCTTTAAAATGGGCGGTGACAGACAAATTCTATGACCACCTCTATGGGCGTAGATTCTCAGTCCAGACAGACAATAACCCTCTTAAATATGTCATGTCCTCTGCAAAGCTAGATGCTACGGGCCAGCGGTGGGTGTCTCGGCTGGCTGCCTTTGACTTCGATGTCCAGTATAGGAGGGGCCAGAGCAACGCTAACGCGGATGCCCTCTCCCGTATGTCCAACCAGGAGGTCACCGAGGTCCTGCAAACGTGCCCCCAGCAGGTGAGGTCCAGTGAGCCCAGGCATGGTGTGGGACAGCCCACACAGGACCCAGTAAACCCCACAGCCAGGAGCACGTCTGCCTCAGAGAAACCCCAGTCTGAACCCCCCACACTTAATGAGCCCTACAGAGACATAGGAGTGGAGTCACTGCCTGCCATGACGAAACAGGAGATCCGCGCAGGGCAGAAAGAAGATCCTGTCATCGGCCCTGTCCTGCACTACAAGAGTCTCGACCAGAAGCCGAGCCGCAGCGAGAGGATCAGTGGTGGTGGGCAGGTGTGCCTTCTCTTAAAGGAGTGGAGGAGGTTAGTGATCAGAGATGGTATCATGTACCGCCGCATCCGAGACAGCCAAAGGGGAGCAGTGGAGCAGCTAGTACTGCCAGAGAAGCTGCGTGAATCAGTCAAGACGGCTCTTCACAATGACTCAGGGCACTTAGGTTTGGAGAGGACTGTGCAGATGATAAGAGAGAGATTTCATTGGCCACGCATGTTCCAGGAGATAAAGGCTTGGTGTGAGCAGTGTGAGAGGTGCTGCCTGAGAAAGACCCCAACTGCAGGAGTAAAGGCTCCCCTGGTCAGCATTCACAGCAGTGCCCCCATGGAGCTCGTATGTGTGGACTTTCTGACTCTGGAGAGGTCAAAGGGCGGCATAGAAAATGTTCTCATCGTCACTGACCACTTCTCACGCTACGCACAGGCGTACCCCACTTAAGACCAGAAGGCCAACACTGTTGCCAGAGTGCTGTGGAAAAACTTCTTCTGTCGGTTTGGTTTCCCTGCGAAATTGCATGCAGACCAGGGGCGCAATTTTGAAAGTGCTGTTGTGAAGGAGCTGTGTAAGTGTACTGGCATCACCAAGACCCACACAACCCCCTATCACCCCCAGGGCAACGGAACCACTGAAAGGTTTAACCGCACCCTCATGAACATGCTTGGGACACTGGAGCCTCACCTGAAGCCGCGGTGGCATGAATATGTGGATGCAATGACACACGCCTACAACTGCACACGCCATGACTCTACTGGTTACACGCCGTATTACCTGATGTTTGGCAGGCATCCCTGGCTCCCTGTCGACCTGATCTTCGGGCTGCAGACCACTAATGAGCCATGTGAGTATGTCCAGACTCTGCATGACTGTCTGTCACAAGCTTATGCCCAGGCTAATCAGACCTCTCACCAAGCCAAGGGACAACAGAAAAAATATAACGACCAGAGAGCAAAGAGTCAAGTCTTCAACCCAGGTGACAGAGTTCTGGTTAAAGTGTGTCATGTGGAGGGGCGGCAGAAACTGGGAGACAAGTGGGAGCCCCGGCCATACATTGTGGTGAAGAAGCAGCCCAGCATTCCTGTGTATGTGGTGCGCTCAGAAAATGGCAACACAGAGAGAGTGGTCCATCGCAATCTCCTCACACAGTGTATGTTTCTTCCAGTCGATCGGGCTGGTGGGATGACAAGAGGAGAGGTAGAACCGGACACAGAGGAGAACATTGAGGATACAGAGAACATGGAGATGGAGAATACAGAGGACATGGGAGAGCAAGCCGGAGAGGAGTCAGACAGAGTGGAGGACTTGGAAGTGGATAACCCGGAGGACAATGTGGAGAAGTGTGTACCTGGGACAATAAATGGACAGTGTGAACACACAGAACTGGAGGAAGTGGATACAGAGACGGGACGAGTGAGTGAAGGAGAGGAGGGACATTTAACAGCCAGGGGCACCAGCCTGCCTCCCAGGCCCAATGTTCCGAGGAGGAACGCGCCGAGAAATCGACTTCCCCCCAAAAAGCTGTCCTGTGAGCTACGAGTCGTGGAGTCAGAGGAGGATCGGCAGAAGATAGAGAGAGGATGGAAGTTGTGGCAGAGAGCCAAAGCAAGAAGAGCAGCAGGACACATGTAGCTTAACACAGCAAAAGCACCCACCTTAGTGGGGGGGTACATGCACACATTTTCATCATAAAACACTGCACACCACACTTATTCATTCTTCACATGTTTATTTTGGCAGTTCTCTTTGTTTATGTTTAATAGGTGGTCCTTATTTTGCTTATTTTGTTATGATGACTGAGACGCCATCAATTAAAGAAGGGGTGGATGTAGGGTAGTTGCCTTTTCGCGACCATGGATGGCGCTGTTGTGTTGTTGTTGGTCCTCAGCGGTTTAGCGATTGTGGCCTTTTGGCCTTACAGGCCACCGTTTTGTTGCAGGGATTTGCCCGCGCAAGCGCCATTTTTGTCAGTTGTTTGTTTCTCTGCCGTAAGGTAAGCTGCATAAACGGTGCTCTGTGTAAATGTAAAGTACTTATGTTTTATCCGTATGTTTTGTGGTAGAATGCTAGCCGTAGGTGAATCCTTCTCTTCTTTCTTTTCTTTTTTATACTTATGTCAGTTGTTTGTTTCTCTGCCGTAAGGTTGAACGTTTGAGCTGTGAATGAGAGAAATAAACGGCGGCGTGGTCCGAGCCATAAATCAAGAAAACCATCCGTGTGTCCCTCCTTCCGCACCCCCCCCAACACCTACACCAAACACAACGCAGAGTCGGGGTGTGGAGTGGCTTGAGCTCGCACGGCCTGGGTTACATATACATTGTGTGTGTGTGTGTGTGTGTGTGTGT
The DNA here is from genome assembly GCF_949987615.1 of Pollachius pollachius. Lineage (NCBI taxonomy): Eukaryota > Metazoa > Chordata > Actinopteri > Gadiformes > Gadidae > Pollachius > Pollachius pollachius. The sequence goes on from NC_136944.1 coordinate 13,776,502, forward strand.
GTGTGTGTGTGTGTGTGTGTGTGTGTGTGTGTGTGTGTGTGTGTGTGTGTGTGTGTGTGTGTGTGTGTGGCGGTAATAGTTTTTTTTTTAAGGTTGAACATCACAATGTAGATGGTCCTAGTAGTCAGCAGGTATGTGCAATGAATACTTCTGTATTAACCCTGTTATATACATTTAATTAACACTGATAACATTAGAAATGGTTCATGTCAGAATGTACTGAGATATAGCATGGCCATTGAGCCCACATCTAAAGACATTACCCCATCAACAGAATGATGTTGAAGTTGAAACTATGAAAGCAGTACTGGAGAGGAAAGGACCCACTATTCTGGCTGATAACGAGGCCATTAGAATACTGTCTGAGAAATCGAGGAAACTCCTGGTTAGGATTGGTGTCAGTGTCTTGGTTAAGGGGAAGAGATTGTAAGTTAATACACCATTTTAACATGTCACTATAGCTAGCTATAGTGACATGTTGACATGGTAGCTTAGTACTAAGCTACCACTTAAATAGGCTGTGTGTTACGGGGCCTTACCATGCAACCACCTCCCGACGAAACCAATTTTTTTTAAAGGTCTGACCATGCTGAACATGAATGTGAATGTTAACATGTTAACATTGAACATTTTGGGTTGCACTACCTGTTTCAGCCCCATTGATATATATACATTGAAAATCAATGAATTTCTATACATTGGAAATACATTACCCCTAGGTCAGACTTGGTACAGGAGAGAAGGCAATTTGATCACTTGGCGTTGGCGATTGTTGCTTGGTAGGTGTGCTTCGAACGGGAAGTTGATAACATGGTTTCTAAAATTAGGTGGCAGACAGATAGCTTTTACATCACCTCAGAGACATTTCTTAGTTACAATAATAATGTCTTTACATTAAATAGTGGATAATTCTCGATAGGTTTTGCAGCATTTATGACAGGATTCCCTAACGTCTGATAGTGATTGAGACATACTGCCGTATTTTAGTGAGCCATGTTGGACCTTTTGTTGGCGCATGTTTTGCATATATTTTTTGGTGCAATGTAATCTAGCACAGTCAAAATTGAAAGTTTGTGAACCCCATGAAATCATTCGTTTTTTTGTATAACTTCACTAAATGTGATCTGATCTTCATCTAACTCACCGGTATGACTAAAAACAAAGTGCTGATGCTAACTGTGCAAAGCAAATTCTTGTCTGTCTCGTGTTTATTGAAAACATCCAAAAATAAGTGACCCCTTGGAATCAATTACTGTTTAAGCTTCGTTTGACAGGAGTAGTCTCAACCAAGTGCTCCTCATAGCTGTGAATCAGATATGCACAGTGCCCATGTGGTATTTTAACCCATTGTTTCTTCAATTGAGCCATATTTTTAGGATGTCTGATGTGAATAGCTTGGCTAGGGACACTCCATTTGCGCTACTAGCTTCAGCATATTGTATTTGTTTAGTGACTGAGTACATGTCATGACCAACTAATGCAGAAAACCTAATAATTCCAAGGGGTTCACAAAGTTACAATTATGACTGTGTTATGTAAAAAAAAGTATTATCGATTTGGAAATGTGTTTGGAACCATGAATATGTGTAATGTTGACTAGTTTTTGTTCTTGTTTGATAATAAAATGAAATAAATGATTGGAACCAGCATTTCCAGTGTGCTGTACGATCCTGCAAGCCTCCTTGAACATCACCAGTCCCACCTGCTGTGTATTGGACATCCCAACATCTCTGCTCAATACATCGTCATAGCCGAAAAAGACAAAGTCGCCATCCCGCTTGAAAATAAAATGTATATTTGTCCCAGGTGTAAAATCAACTTGCAGCATGTAAGAAAACTGATTGATACTTGTCTGATGAACAAGATTACACAATCTTTTTTAATCAAAACAATTGTCAACAAACTATGGAAGCATATATGTAGCAAAATTCAAATGGCAATGCAATTTGCAAGTCATTACATTATGCAATTGACAATTCATTATGCAATTTAATAATGTAAATACGTTATTCAAAGTGTATTTTAATATGCAAAGTGACAATGAAATCCTCAATTAAATTTGCAAAAGTTATAACAATAGAAATAGAATAGAAATAGAAAACAAATTTTTGGAGTTCCTTTATTCAAATTGAAAAGCTATAGCGTCCCCGTGATTGCAATGCACTTCGCCACGCTCCGTATGTTGCGAAATTAAAATTATATTTCAATCCGCAAAACGCTTTGCATAAGATTTTGCAAAATCAGCGAATGCAATTGAATATGTTATTCTGTTATTCTATTTCTGGGCGGGAACTCCGTCACTTCCTCGTCAGACCAGCTGATCATCCACGACCTAGCACTAGGCACTTTCTTTCCTATGCCTAGCATTGTGCCAGGTTTGACTGGGTTGACGTTTATAGTAATAACTTAAGGTTAAGAAATTAACCAAGGTTTTCTGATATATGAGTGAGGTATCTCACTATGGGACACGCCCCTCGTGCTGTCCCCCAGAAGCAATTTTACACTACGCCTGTCGTTACTGGCCAACAGACGTGACGTCTGCTTGCAGAGGAGGGACTCCCTCCTACTACATAAGTCCCGTCGTCACGTCATCTCTTCAGTCTAAAGGCAAACACCTCTTCCTCGCTCCGGGCAAGGAGGGTGGTCTGGTGAGATACCTCACTCATCTATCAGAAAACCTTGGTTTATTTCTTAACCTTAAGTTTTCTTTCAATATTCGCTCGGTATCTCACTATGGGATATAGTAACTCCCGTGTTGCCAAAGAAGTACCAGTGCAAACCCATCAAACAGGCATGTTCACTGATCCAACGCTCAAGACTGTGAGACAGATTAGGCGCAGTAACATCCAACCTGTAGAATCTAGTGAAAGTGTGAGGCGTCGCCCAGCTGGCAGCCGCACATATCTCTTCCACTGAGACCCCCTGAAACAGTGCCCAGGATGCGGACATGCCGCGAGTCGAATTTGCGCGCAGGCCGATAGGGGGTTCCAAACCCACGCTATTATAAGCCATGGCTATAGCCTCCACGGTCCAATGTGATAAACGCTGCTTCGAGAGAGGCTTCCCCAGGTGTGACGTAGCACATGATCCAAACAGCTGCTCCGATTTCCTGAATCCAGCCGTCCTATCAACATAGACGCGTAAAGCCCGCACCGGGCAGAGCGCATTCAGCCGCTCCTGCTCCTGGGAGGAGAAAGGAGGAGAATGGAAAGCCAACAGCTCAATAGGGCGGTATGACAACGCAGAGTCGAATACCTTGGGAACAAACGCAGGATTCGGCTTTAATAAAACCTTTGAGTTCCCCCGCAAAAACTGCATACATGCCGGGCTAACCGACAGCGCATGGATGTTACTCGCGCGTTTAGCCGAGGCCAACGCGAGCAACAAAGCCGTCTTAAACGAGAGCTTCTTAAGCTCTACCTGTTGTAAGGGCTCAAACGGTGGGCGTGACAGTGCATCAAGCACCGTAGATAAATCCCACGGAGCAGCCAAGCTCCGCGACACCGGCCGAAGACGGCGTGCACCTTTCATAAACCGGCAAACGATAGGCCTGCCGTTTTGTCCCCAAAACCTATGTGACAAGCCGATATAGCGGCCAAGTACACTTTGACAGTGGAGAAAGCCCGGCCTTTATCCAGCAAGTCCTTTAGAAACGTCAGAATAACAGGCACGGGACTCTGGAAAGCTATTTCCCCAGCTTTCGTGCACCACTCCTCGAACACACGCCATTTCCTGTCATATGCGTTACGCGAAGAGGAAGCCCTGGCGCCCTGGATGGTCGTAATGACATTCCATGGGAGTCCAGCCGTCGTTAGGTTCATCCTTTCACGGGCCAGGCCCACAAAGCCATGCGCTCCGGATGAGGATGGAAGATTTCCCCATGCGCTTGCGTCAGGAGATCCCTGCGTAAAGGCAGAGGCCAAGGCTGGCTGCAGAGCAACTGGACTATTTCCGCAAACCAATATTTCCCCGGCCAACGGGGGGCTATAAGGATCAGCAAATGACCCTTCTCTCGCACTCTGGCGAGAGTAGGAATGATCAGTTCTAATGGGAGAAAAGCGTACAGGAGGACGCGCAGCCACTCGGATGCCAAAGCATCCAGCCCCATCGGGGCGCTCCGACCGGTTAGGGAATAGGACACTGAGCACTGAGTGTTCTCCTCTGATGCAAAGAGATCGACCTCCGCTCGACCGTATCTCTCCCATATCTGGTTCACGACCACGATGTGGAACTTCCAGTCCTTGTAGCGAGGGTCGTCCCTGGACATTAAATCTGCTCCCCAGTTCCGCGCGCCCGGCACGTGTGTTGCTCCCAGCGACAACAGGTGGGCGTTGCCCCACATGGTCAGTCTGTGTGCCAACGTGTGCATTTGAGGGAGCGTAGCCCCCCCTGACGGTTTATATACGCCACCAACGTGGTGTTGTCTGTCCTGACTAGAACATGTTGCCCTCTCAGAAAGGGAAGAAAATGTTTCAGCGCCAGTTACACCGCCTGAAGTTCCAGGCAGTTTATGTGAACAAACTGCAGATGTGAACTCCACGTGCCATTTATTGTTCTGCCCTCGTATACGGCTCCCCAGGCCGCCCGAGAGGCATCCGTCGAAAGGACCTTCCTTGCCAGGATAGTGCCCATGGTAACGCCTGTAGTTAAAAAGGACGCGCGTCCCCAAGGGCGCAGCGCCAAGACGCACGCCATGGAGATCAAAACTCGGCGATGGCCATGGCACGTCGGGTTCAGTCAGGGTTCAGTGATGCAACCCATCGCTGAACCGGCCTCATATGGAGGCGGCCAAGTGGGACTACTACCAGCTCCGACGCCATCAGACCCAATAGTCTGAGGCACGTTCTGAACTTCAACATCGTCCCCCTGCGAAAAAGTGCCAGACAAGCCTGAAAGGCTTCCACTCTCTCCGCGGATAGACGTGCTTTGAACGTCACTGAATCGAGACACAAGCCTATGAACGTTATGCTTTGAGTAGGGACCAAAACACTATTTTTCACGTGAAACCCAGGGACATTTGGTGCGATATGAGCAAGCTGGTTTGCCCCTGAGCCTCCTGGGGTGACTGTGTGGCTAGAAGCCAGTCGTCTATGTACGTTGCTTAACGCATTCCCTTCAACCTGAGGGGCGCGATAGCAGCCTCCGTGCATTACACAAACACCCGTGGACTTAACGAAAAGCCCAACGGGAGAACCAAATACTCGTACGTTACGCCCTGGGAGGCGAACCTGAGATATTTCCTGTGAGGGGGATAAATGGGGATATGGAAATAAGCGCCCGTCAGAGCTATGCTTGTGAACCAGCCTCGCACGAAGCGTATGAGAGCGGCGTGTGTCAGCATCCTGAAACTGTACTGTCTCATCTGTTCAGAGCGCGTAAACCTAATATCGGCCGGAGGCCCCCTCCCTTCTTTGGGACTAGAAAGTACCTCGAGTAAAAACCGCTTTGGTTTTTCTCCGGTGGCAATATCTGAATTGCCCTTTTGGTTTTTAGAGAGGTGATTACCTCCCGTAAAACATGAGCTTTCTCTCCACGGGCCTGCGACTGCAGTATCCCCTTGAAACGGGGAGGAGTGGACGCAAATTGGAGCCGGTAGCCGGCGGTTACAGTTTTTATAACCCAATCTGACGCACCACATGCACGCCACTGTTGAGCCCGGCCAGACAGCGGCCCCATCCTGGCTGGTTCCGCTGTCGTGCCGGGCCGAACGGGCATGGTGTGCTGCGCACCGGAGCTCATGCCCACCAGGCACCGTTTTATGACATTCTGTTCCTTTTTTATTTTTTATTTTTTTCTGTTTTCACAAACAACTGCGCCGTCGGCTCGGAGCCTGGATGCGCGCTGGCAAACATATTTAATGAACAATGATTTTGGGAAGGGGGACACATGTGTGATGTTGGGCACTGGCGTGTGCTCATACACATGCATGTGTCTGCGAGACACCGCTGCGGCTCCACTGAGCTCTCTGCAGGTCCGACCCTTCTCTCCTTCGCGTCGTGAACTGTGAAGACCGAACGGCCTTCTGCACGCCTTTTGCAGGGCTTGGAACACGCCCTCTGTAACCTTTTTTGGAACCGGGTGTGGAACAGAACATCACGGCGACGGCGTCTGGCCGGGCCTGCCGTACCCCCCTGGTCGCAGCGCCTCAGGTAGCGCGCCGTTTCTTCATGGCTCCCTGAGTAGCCGAAGGGGCCGCACGGTCACCTGGCGCCGCCCCGGGCGCGGGTGGTTTCCTTCCCACACGCGCCACTGTGCTCCGGCGGTTTGTTCTGGCCCCGGCCGGCCCCGTGGGTTGGGTGGGGCTGACGCTTCTGGATGCGGTAAGCCGGCGGAGGAGCGCGGGGCTGGGTGAACACCTGGCCGGGTGCGTTGGCGGGGAAAGGCGCTCTTCTGGGAAGACACAGTCGCAGCGCCTCACCCTCCCTCTTTTTCTCCTCCCAGCGTTTTAGCATGACGCCGTACGCTGGGCCAAACAGGTCCTTCGGGTCCACAGGCACGTCCAAAATGTGCAACCACTATGAAATGTCCCTGTGACGGGGCGCATAGCTACCGTCACGGTAGCGATACGCTACACACAGGAGACTGAGTGTGAATATTGCCTGTGGGTTTGTCTTGTTTGTTTATGTATTCCGTTATCTTCATACTGTTTTAAAATCATTCATCTACCATTGTAAATGACCCATATAATTTTGTTTTATCATATTTTATATTATTGAGATTGGTTTATAGTGCCTTGGATATCACATTTGTTCATTCAAACTTGTATGGTGCCCTAAATGTGTTTCTGATTAATATTCATAGCGAATTTTACTTGCACCTTGTTGTGTGACCTTTATTTTGAAAGGCCACAGAGACGTTTACCTGCCGTCTCTCGGTGCGCGACTCAGACGGAAAGGAAGGTTTAAGAGGTGAACACGTTTGTTCATGCTTAGAACTGTTCACAAAACATATGAAGCATTGTTCATCCCTTTAATAGCACCTAGCTGGAAGGCGAACAGGTATGTGTGTTGATAAACTGTGGAATTAAGTTCTGTTACGTTTTGTTTTTGATATATGTGTAAGAGTATGCATTTTTGGAGTTAGCTAATGCTAGCTAGTGCTATTCACCTCGTGGTGGTAGCTAGCTGTGGGGAAAGCATGGTCATATTACGAGTGCATGATTGTACCTTTTTTATTTGCTTTCAGCTCTTACGGTGTATCTGTGGTGTGGATGTGTGAAAATAAATGGTTGATACCGCACCATGGGCCATCAGTCATCTTTATGGAGTGCATCGCTAATTAAAGTCTGAATAAAGTCCAGCTGGGAATGCTACAGTAAGAGCTAGACCCTTCATCAACCCTGCCACCACGCTGCCAGAGAGGAGAGGTCTACGAAGACGATCCACGGACCCAGGTTGCAGCACGACTAGGGGAGACCGGGGATAGATGTCCCACGGCCGACACCTCATGTAGGGAGCAACTCGGCTCCATTCTACGGGTCTTCTAGACAAAGGGACTTTAAGTCATCGTGCAGCTGGCTTAAAGGTTTGGTGTGACGGTCAGACATTAAAGGTATGGAACATTTAATTGACTGGAAAGGAACGATTCATCTTCACTAAGAACATTCATATTCATCTGTAACGGTTTAAGAAGAAAGAAATTAAGAAGAAAATTATTTCAACAAAAATGGACATTTATTGAATTTTCTTCTACTAAATGTAAAGCTTATAGGACCTTTAAGAAAAAATAAGGTACTCTTCACACAAAGAAAAAACAAGTGAATTTTGTGACTTTGTTTATGTTTATTGACTGCTATGCTACTGTACATTTTCTGATCATCCTTCCTGTTAACTCCAAATAGAAAAAGAAAAAAAAAAGAAAAAGGGGTGTTTCAATGTGTAACAATGTGCAGTCTAAATGTTAACTGAATTTTGTATTAATTGGAGAGGTTGATTTCATTTTAACATTGCAGTCAATCATTTAACAATCAGCCTACAGTAATAGGCTCTAGTCCTCTGAGTGGTCTGTATTTATGTCAGATTATCTGCTCCTATCTTTGTGTAGTCTAAATATTAAGGATTCTTCTTCCCGCTGTACAGTCTATAGGCTATTGTAAAGACGAACATTTTATCATATCAATAATGGCAGAATTGAATATTAAAGGAGCAGAGAATCCTACCCCACAGTCAGAGCTAGAGAAACAGATAGATAGCCTACAGCATAAAATAGGAAGGCTTAAAGGGGCTCTTGATGAAACACTGGTGACTACAGAGAGAGAACGTTTAGAGAAGGAAATTCAAAGTAGAGAAGAAACATTAAATAGCCTCCAAGGTCAACTTCAAGAACAGGAAGAGGATAGCCGCCGACGCTCAACTCGAACAAAAATCCTGACTCCAAAAATGCTTGAACTTCAACAAGATGAGGTGAAGAAGAAGGAAAGAAAGATCCTCACAGCGTATGAAAAATGGAAGAGTCAAGCCCGTGAGTCAAGAGAGCAGTTAAAGAAAGACCTCAATGAAAGTGAGCTGGCATCTCTGCTCGATGCTCTGGAGAAAGATAAAGAGTCAGTGGTGAAAACATATTCCGAAGCACTAGTTCACTTCACACCGTCAGCCGTATTGAGAAACCATGTTGACGCATGTGAGGCAGCTACAACAGAAATTAAGAAAATCGCCTACGAGAGGATTGTAGACATCGATTTAGATTTTGATGCAGAACAAGCACAGCGCCGTCTCAAGGAGCTACTGAAAAACGGCTATGCGCGCTCCGTTTATGGATCCACTGTCTCTAGAATGTCAAAGTCAGTCAACGGTTCTGAAGACACTACTTTAACAGCCAAACGCATGAACGCTGCAGCAGAGCTTGCCGTGAAGGAAGTTGAGTTGGAAGGATTTCTGGAGGAAGAGAAACTAAGGGAGAAGATCCAACTTCTAGAAGAGCAACAAAGGACACTAGAGGAGCAACAAAGGAAGCAGCTTGAAGTTGAAAAACGCGCTCTTGAACGCATACAGGCCGAGAAGGAAATCAAGGCAGCTCGGGCCAGACTACAAGTCTACAACCAGGAAGCTCCACAAGAGGGCAGCGTCCACTCCTCAAATAGTCATAGTGGCTCCATAGCTCCAAGTAGACAACCCCCTAACGTCACAGTCTCGTCATCTGAGCTAAATATGTCGTCCCTAGCCAGGGCCCTCCAAGATAGTATGGCCCTAAATAGACTTCCAGTGCCAGAGCCATCAGTATTTAATGGTGACCCTATCCAGTTTATTGAGTGGAAAACTTCATTTATGTCACTCATTGACTCAAAGGCCATCTCCTCAGCAGATAAGCTTTATTATCTGAGGAAGTATGTAGGCGGTCCAGCTCGTAAGACACTGGAAGGGACCTTCTATAGAAATGATAGCGAGGCTTACAGGGACGCTTGGGACAAAATGAACCACAGATATGGCCACCCCTTTGTTATACAGAGAGCCTTTAGAGATAGGCTGACAGAGTGGCCGAAAGTCCAACCTAAGGATGCAGAGGGGCTTCGGGACCTTTCAGATTTCTTGAACGCCTGTCAAGATGCAATGTCACATGTGAAAAACCTTGAAATACTGAACGACTGTGAAGAGAACAGGAAGCTAGTCCACAAACTGCCAGACTGGATAGCATCTAGATGGAACAGGAAGGCTACGGAAGCCTTGGACTCAATTCGAGAATTCCCCAGTTTTAAGGACTTCACCACCTTCATAGCAAAGGAGGCAAGGATTGCCTGTAATCCGATCACCTCACCATATGCCTTCCACAACTCCGAGTCTAGCCCAGCTAAAAGGAATAACAGGGACCCCAAGAGGAACAAGGCGAGTGTTCTGAGTACTCAAACCGAAACCAAAGCCGACGGTGAAAGGCAAAGGCCAGCGAAGGGGAAGGAAAAGCCCCCTTGTGCGTTCTGTCAAGACACTCAACACAGGCTACACGGATGTCCCAAGTTCATCGCCAAGACTCTGGCAGAGAGAAGAGAATTTGTGAAAGAGAACAAGCTCTGCTATGGCTGTACCAAACCTGGCCATAGTGCAAAGGACTGCCGACATAGACATTCCTGCAACACCTGCAAAGGCAAACATCCAACCTGTCTTCACGATGAAAACTATGTAAAAAGGGAACGGTCCAAACCTTGGGAAACCATATCCCCAAGCAACATACATCGAACAGATCCTGCCACGACTGTGATGTCACATGCCGTCACGACTGGACAGTCTACCAACACGTCGATGATTGTGCCTGTTTGGGTGTCATCCAAGAATAACTCACAAACTGAAAAACTTGTCTACGCCCTGCTGGACACACAAAGTGACACCACATTCGTCGACGAGGAAGTGAGCAAAACTTTAAAGGTAGACTCCTGTCCAGTAACACTGAAGTTAACAACTATGATAGGATGTGACACCATTGTGAAAAGCCAACGAGTTTCGGGGCTTCGTATACGAGGTTACGAGTCCCCCATCCACATCGACCTTCCTCCTGCCTACACGAAAAGCTGTATTCCAGTGAACCGCACCCACATTCCTACAAGCGAAACGGCCAGACAATGGAATCATCTCTCCACAATCGTAGACAAGATTCCACCGCTGCAGGATTGTGAGGTTGGTCTTTTAATAGGATACAACTGTGCAAGGGCAATGGCACCAAGAGATGTAATATCAGGAGGAAATGAAGAGCCTTACGCAGTTTGTACCGATCTAGGATGGAGTATAGTTGGATGCTCTTCGCCATGCCTTGACGCTCCAAGTGTGGCAAGACGGTGTTTCCGGATAGCTGTCAAGGAGCTCCCTCCAGTCACCCCTGCAGATGCTATTCGTGTTCTGGAATCCGATTTTAAGGATGCCAAGGAGGATGGGAAAACGGTGTCCCAGGAAGACATCCTGTTCCTGGACAAACTGAAAACTGGCATCAGGAAAAATAGCCAAGGTCACTACGAAATGCCCTTACCCTGTAAGGAGAGACCCAACTTACCTGACAACAGACAGCTTGCCGTCGTTCGTCTCAACCATCTCAAGAGGAAGCTGTCGAGGGATGAAAGGTACAAGGAACAGTACATCAAGTTCGTGGAGGATGTCATAGAAAAGGGTGACGCAGAGGAAGTCCATGATGGTGGGAAGGAAGGAGAAAAATGGTACGTACCTCATCATGGCGTCTACCACGCCAAGAAGCCAGACAAGCTGCGCGTGGTATTCGACTGCTCCGCCAAATACAAGGGAACCAGTCTAAATGATCATCTGCTCACCGGACCCGACTTGATGAACAATCTCAATGGTGTTCTCCTTCGCTTCCGACTACACTCCACGGCGTTGATGTGCGACGTAGAAAGGATGTTTCACCAATTTCATGTGAGCAAGATGGACCAGGACTATCTGCGCTTCCTTTGGTGGAGGAAAGGAGATCTCAACGCGCAGCCTCAGGAGTACCGTATGAAGGTGCATATCTTCGGCGCTGCCTCATCGCCTGGTTGCGCGAACTATGGCTTGAAGTATTTAGCTACCGAGAACAGAGACCTATACCCTCTAGGTTCACAGTTCATTATGAGAGACTTTTATGTCGATGACGGGGTCGCAAGTATAGACAGTACGGAAAAGGCTATTCAGCTCGCTCAAGAAGCCAGAGAACTTTGTGCCCTAGGTGGTCTTAGGCTCCACAAATTTGTGTCCAACGACAGAGCTGTCTTAGAGAGCATACCGTCATCTGAACGTGCATCAGACATTAAAGATCTCAACCTTACCTTTGATGATCTACCTGCAGAAAGAGCATTAGGTATCCAATGGCATGTCGAGTCAGACTGCTTAAAGTTCAACGTCAACCTCAAGGACCAACCTGCAACACGAAGAGGTATACTGTCTATGGTTGCCTCCTTGTACGACCCCTTAGGGTTTGTCGCCCCATTCTTGCTAATCGGAAAAGGAGTGCTGCAGGAAATGTGCAGACAGGGAACGGGTTGGGATGATCCCCTGACTGAAGAACTTCGTCCACGGTGGGAGAGATGGAAAAATGACCTTACCAACATGGAGAAGATAGACATCCCCCGGAGTTACGCACCTGCAAACTTTGGAAGGGTTACGAGACAAGAGATACACCACTTCTCCGATGCAAGCATGATTGGCTACGGGCAGTGTTCATACCTGAGACTCAGAAATGAAGAAGGAGACATCCACTGTGCCCTAATCATGGCAAAGTCTCGTGTTGCTCCTACGAAGGTCACCACAATCCCGAGATTAGAGCTAACAGCTGCAGTCATCTCAGTGAAGACCAGCAATGTGTTAAAAGAAGAACTTGGATACGCTGATGCCAAGGAGTACTTCTGGACTGATTCTAAAGTCGTTATAGGGTATATTAACAACGAGGCTCGACGTTTCCACACGTTCGTGGCCAACCGCATCCAGAAGATACACCTCAGCACGTCTCGACAGCAATGGAGATATGTCCCCACTGACCAAAATCCGGCGGATCACGCCTCCAGAGGCCTAACCATCAGTGAGCTGATATCATCAGACTGGTTCCAAGGACCTGCGTTTTTATGGGAAAGGGAAATCGGCCTCTCAGAGGAGGTGATCTCGGAACTGCCACTTGGAGACCCAGAAGTGAAAGGCGCTCAGACACTGAGCACAGAAACTACAGAGCAAGACTCCCTGGCAGATCGGCTGTCAGGGTTCTCATCCTGGTCCCGGGCTGTTAGAGCAGTGGCGCGTATCCTTCGACGAATCAACAAAGACAAATCCAATGGTCTCTCTACAGTGGAGGAACGAGAGGACGCGGAGCGCCTCATAATCAAAGATTTACAGAGACAGACATATCCAGAGGAATTGAAGTTTCTGAAGAAAGGCTCTCGGCTGCCACTCCACAACGAGATGCATCGCCTCGACGCCTTTCTGGACAATGATGGTGTGATCAAGGTGGGAGGTAGACTCGGTGACTCAAATCTCCCTCACGCAGCCAAACATCCTGCGATCATTCCGAAGGAACATCACGTCACGAAGATGATCATCGTCCACTGTCATGAAAAGGCTAAACATCAAGGTAAAGGAATGACCATCAACGAAATCAGGTCAAAGGGCTACTGGATATCGGGGATTGGTCGAGCCGTGGCATCTCATCTTCGCCAATGTGTGATGTGTAGAAAGCTCAGGAGACACACAGAAGAGCAAAGAATGGCCGATCTCCCACCAGAGCGTTTGGATCCATCTCCACCATTTACATACTGTGGAATGGACTGCTTTGGACCCTTTTACACCAAAAAAGGACGGCGTGTGTGCAAAAGATATGGCCTTCTCTTCACCTGCTTCTCCTCCAGAGCCATTCATATCGAAATGCTGGAGGACATGTCAACAGATTCCTTCATAAATGGACTGCGCTGCTTCATTGCCATACGTGGTGCAGTGCGCCAGATAAAATCTGACCAAGGAAGCAACTTCCTAGGAGCTAAAAATGAACTGAAGGAAGCTCTTAAGGAAGTTGATATTGACAAACTGGCAATCTTTCTCTCTGAGAATCAGTGCGACTTCATCATGAATGCACCAGGTTCAAGCCACGTCGGCGGAGTGTGGGAGCGTCAAATTAGGACGGTCAGGAGTGTCCTCAACTCGACCCTCTCTCTCTCTCCTGGTAATCTGGACGATGCGTCCCTCCGAGCATTCTTCTATGAAGCAATGACAATAGTTAATAGTCGCCCTCTCACTGTTGAAAACCTCAATGATCCCAACAGTCTTGAGCCGCTTACCCCTAACCAACTTCTTACCATGAAGTCTACCCCAGCTCTTCCTCCCCCCGGCAAGTTCATCAGAGAAGATATGTATGCGAGAAAGAGGTGGCGCCATGTACAGTACTTAGCGGAGCAGTTCTGGAGCCGTTGGCGTAAAGAGTATTTATCCAACATCGCCATCCGGCAACGCTGGCACACTCCGAAGAGAAACCTACAAAAAGGGGATGTAGTGATGATGAAAAATGATGATCTGCCTAGAAATGAATGGAGGTTGGGTAGAGTTTCAGAAACTACAGTGGATAGGGATGGGCTGGTTAGGAGGGTGAAAATCTGTCTAGGTGATAGAAAACTAGGCAAGAAAGGTGAACGTCTCACCAAGCAGTCAGTGCTTGAACGGCCTGTTCAGAAACTGGTCTTGTTACTAGATAGTGACTAGTTAGTTACAAACTAGCACATGCCTTGCATCTATTAAGATGTGTTTTCATTTGTTTTGAAGTACTTGACACTTCTTCCTTACCAGGTCTATGGTCTATGGTTATTTTGAGTTAAAAAATCATTTGTGTTTGCACATGGTTGATTTGACTATATTTGAAACACTAATGATTTGGTGGGAGTGTAAATGACCCATATAATTTTGTTTTATCATATTTTATATTATTGAGATTGGTTTATAGTGCCTTGGATATCACATTTGTTCATTCAAACTTGTATGGTGCCCTAAATGTGTTTCTGATTAATATTCATAGCGAATTTTACTTGCACCTTGTTGTGTGACCTTTATTTTGAAAGGCCACAGAGACGTTTACCTGCCGTCTCTCGGTGCGCGACTCAGACGGAAAGGAAGGTTTAAGAGGTGAACACGTTTGTTCATGCTTAGAACTGTTCACAAAACATATGAAGCATTGTTCATCCCTTTAATAGCACCTAGCTGGAAGGCGAACAGGTATGTGTGTTGATAAACTGTGGAATTAAGTTCTGTTACGTTTTGTTTTTGATATATGTGTAAGAGTATGCATTTTTGGAGTTAGCTAATGCTAGCTAGTGCTATTCACCTCGTGGTGGTAGCTAGCTGTGGGGAAAGCATGGTCATATTACGAGTGCATGATTGTACCTTTTTTATTTGCTTTCAGCTCTTACGGTGTATCTGTGGTGTGGATGTGTGAAAATAAATGGTTGATACCGCACCATGGGCCATCAGTCATCTTTATGGAGTGCATCGCTAATTAAAGTCTGAATAAAGTCCAGCTGGGAATGCTACAACCATGTCATTTATCATACGCACTACGACAGTTTAATACAATCTTGCATGTACCATCGTTACAACTTTCTGTTTGACTCCATTTACCATTAACGTCACCTGTTTTGTCGCAATAACCACTCGTCTTATGTTTATATGAGGGTTGGAGCACCGCGTCACCAGGGTTTATATCGACGTCAAATCTTCCGGGTAAACCGGAAGTGACCCTGATTTATTATATTTATTTTTATTGCTGTCTTTGTACATTTTGGCTATGCCAAAATATAGCAATGGTGCACAGTTTACAAGGTTAATTGTTTCTCGCTAATTGAGGATAGAACGGAAGCTGTTTTAAAGCTGTTGTGTAACTGCTCTGGTAAACACCCCTGACGCAACGGGAAAATTGGTATGCACCAATTAGCAGTGGGGGTTAGGCCTACTTAGGCCGACAATCAACAGTGGTTGTAGGAAGCGGTTAGAAAAAGGACTTATGCCTGAATATTGCTCTCCTGTATTTGACCTGTTTAAAGGTCCGGTTTCTTGAAGTTTTGACTTATGTTTTTTTTGGTGACTCTCAAGCCTATTTGATATGCTGAGTCAACCTTATGTGTATAGGCTATATATAGTTTTTTTTAATGTTTTTGTTTTTTTGTTAATTTTTGTTCTATTTTTTTATCGCCTTAAGGGCCTTAAATTGGGATAAATAAAATATCCCATCCTATCCATCACTCCTCGTCTGCTCCTGAGTGTTTTTCCATTTCGTTCAAGTCGCTCCAACACATCTACCCATGACAGTCCCCTGTTGTCAGCGAACATAGCCAACGTGGTCTTATTATAGCCCAATCATTAACTAAAAGCCACATAGAAAGAGTAAAGCATCCATCATATGATTTCAACAATGTGTGAGGGCATATGCAGCAGGGATGAACGCACAGTGGAATGTTTATGGAAAACCAGCGGACGAGCACTGGGCGGAGATTTCAGAAGCAGGGAGATTATAGAAAAATATAATTTGTCAGTTTGCCGTTTGTCTAGTCAATATGTTAACCTACTTATTTCTTTATTTCAATTTTGTCTGTGACGAACGAATCGGGGCAAAATCGGGCTGAAATCGTGTAGTCTGAACCAGCCATAAGCAAGCAGTAGCAGCGCCATGGGCAAATTCCCTACTAGACCAAACAAGACTCGTAATGGTAGGTTAAAACAATAGTTTATTATAGCATGCAATTGTGATGTAGATTTTTTTTTAAAGAAAACAAAGTGCTTGCATGATACGGAAGCCTACAGTGATCGTTAGTTAACTTGTGTGGCGGTGCCTTATTATTTGTTTACCCTTGGGCCATGGCATCGCGATTGCTACCTGCTGTAGTACTCTCATTGGCTGAATCGTTGAGAATGTTTAGAATAGAATGCTTTATTGTCATTATACAAAGTACAACGAAGTGCAATGAGCAGCTCCTTAAAAGTGCATAGATAGTTATCGAATCTATAATAATATACAAAAGCAATATATAATAAAGATAAATAAAAATTTAAATACACAGTAAAACTTAAATACAGAGTAAAGACCACAAACAGACAACAATCAGTGCAGATCTGAGTTCAGTATGGTGACAGCTTTGGGAAAGAAGCTGTTCCTGAGTCTATTTGTTCTGGCATATATGGACCTGAAGCGCCTGCCAGAAGGCAACAGGTTGAAGAGATGGTAGCCGGGGTGGGTGGTGTCCTTCAGGATCCCTCTGGCCCTGCTGAGACAGCGGGAGCCGTAGATGGTGCTTAAGGAAGGCAGAGGGCAGCCAATGATTTTTTGTGCGACGTTTGCCACCCTCTGCAGTCTCTTCCTGTCGGCCTCCGTGCAGCTGGAGTGCCACACTGACACAGCGTAGGTCAGCAAGCTCTCGATGGTGGAACGGTAGAAGGTCACCAGCAGCTGTGTGTTTAGATGCTCCCTCCTGAGCACCCTCAGAAATTGTAGCCGCTGCTGGGCCTTCTTGACCAGCGCTGAGGTGTTGACCGACCAGGAGAGATCAGCAGAGATGTGGACTCCGAGGAATTTGAAGGACTGCACTCGCTCCACACCTTCACTGTTGATGTACAGGGGGGCAGGGGCAGCTCTGTTCCGTCAGAAGTCCAGGATGAGTTCATTGGTCTTGGTGATGTTCAGTGCCAGGTTGTTAGATGCACACCACTCACCAAGTTTCAGGACCTCATCTCTGTAGGCCGCCTCATTTCCCCCTGTTATAAGGCCCACCACCGTTGTGTCATCAGCAAATTTGACAATAATATTCTCTGGGTGGGTGGGACTGCAGTCGGATGTGTAGAGGGAGTAGAGTAGTGGGCTCAGCACACAGCCCTGGGGAGAGCCAGTGCTGAGAGTGCGGGAGGAGGAGAGTTGAGGACACAGTTTCACCTGCTGGGGTCGGTTGACCAGAAAGTCTTTTATCCAGGAGCAGGTGGGTGGTGGGAGCCCCAGGTTGATTAACTTGGGGATCAGAATGTCTGGTATTATAGTGTTAAAAGCTGAGCTGAAGTCAATGAAGAGCATCCTGACGTAGCTCCCCCTTTTCTCCAGGTGACTCAGCGCGGAGAATGGAGAGCGATTGCTATTGCGTCGTTTTAGACTCAATCAATATAAGGTCGTGGGGAGGGAAGCTCTGTTTATTTGTATAGTAACAATATTAGGCCAAAACATTACTAAAAAACGAAATAGTTCATCAATACAGGCTAAAAAAATATATATAATTTTTTTTTTCACGAAAAGTGGGGTGGCCATTGGCCCCGCGGCCTCATAGGTTCCGGCGCCTATGCTTGTAGCCCTTCTCGGTCATTGACGACTGGAAGGAGTCGGCTCTGGATGGCAGTGTAGGGCTCGCCGAAGTCATGGCGGACTTTTGCGTGGGGTGGAGGTGCGACGCCAGCGGTGGTTCAACCGGAGGCAGGTGGGAGAACCCCTTTTCCTCCATACTTGCCCAATCCAACCCTGATCCACCCTGGACAGGGATCTTGGCTGAGAGAGACTTGCTCCAAGACCAGGTCGCTTCATCCAGGCACTCGGGAAAGGCCAGAAGTAGCAGGCTGGATGAGGCCTTCGCCTTTGGGAGTCGCTTGCCCTCGTAGCGAGATGTGGCGGTCTCCACCGGGGGCTCAGGCCACTCGATGTTCAGCCTCGCAGCTGCCCTTTTGCAGGCCTCGTGGAGGTCCACGCTGACGGCGGGGTTCAGGGAGCTGGTGCACGCGGTGCGGGGGGAAAAGTGATCATCGTCCTCGTCGTCATCAGAGCCGAAGCTAATAGATTCCTCCCCCGACTCAGAGTAACCGCCCTCGGCTTCATCAGGCCCTGCCAGCAGGCTAGCCTCGATAGCGTCAGGTGGAGTCAACTCCAGCGTCAGGGAAGCCCCGGTGAGGTCCACCTCCGATCCCCAGCTGGTGCCCGTAGGCCGGTGAGCCCCCGGGAACCTCCCGCAGGGGATTGATGAAGTTCTATCTATTGAACAGAAAGAAACACTTTGTCATTGTAGCAGGTCAGAGAGCGCGCGGCGACCACAGTTCGTCGTCCCTCACTGGTAGCTCGTTTATTTCAAACAAAAGTAAAACAGAACAGAGGCTTGAAACTATTAATCAACAGTGCGGGAGAGTCCTCTCGTTCAGCGCTCCGCGATCTGTGATCTCTTCTGGGGACCGTGTTGGATCTCTCCCTCTCTCTGCTCCCGGTTTCTCCCTACTACAAACAAAGCAGGCACATAAATACACACTCCCTGATTGGCCTGATTGCGAGCAGGTGCCCGCAATCAGGCCCGATCCCCCCAGCTGATCCGGTGCGCTCCCAACCTGCTCACCCTCCCCCTGCAGGCCAGACGCCGCACGTCCCCCCACAGTCATACTTTACACACTTTACCAGAGCATTGGCCTACTGAATGCCACAGATATATTTTAAGCATTGGACTGAATGCCACATAAAAATATAATTATGTTTTGCACGTTTGCAACGTTTAAAAGTTCAGGGAAAAGTATATGCCTCTACTGGTGTTTCTTAAGCCAATAGCCTTTTGAGGCAGTGTTGTTTCTGAATATTAGCGTTAAGGGCCAATAATGCTTACTATCATACATTAGTCACCATGTCTGTGAACACATTTTTATGCAGTCACATGTTAATATACCCCCCCCCCCCCCCCCCCCCCCCCCCCCCGCCGACAAAATCTCACTCTGAACTTGAACTTGAGAGCCCTGTAATTATATTATAGTTTATCCAAGATGGCAGTATGTGACAGCATGTCTCTTGTCTGATCAGTGTCGCTCTGGATTAAGTTGTTTTAAACGAATTGGACTGCATTTTTATATTTGTAAAAGTTGCAGTTTGCTGTTTTTATTGAAATCTCCTCAAAAACTTTTAGAGAATTGTGGACTTTTAATGAGTTTAAGGATACTCTGCTACATTTGCTCTAAGGTGGGCTAATCAGGCCTGTGCCTACTTCATCCTCCTGGAGCCAGGGCTAGCTTGCCTGGGCCTGCTACATCCTCCTGGAGCCTGGGCCAACTGGCCTGGGCCTGCTACATCCTCCTGGAGCCTGGGCCAACTATCCCGAGCCTGCTACATCCTCCTGGAGCCTGAGCCAACTGGCCTGGGCCTGCTACATCCTCCTGGAGCCTGGGCCAACTATCCCGAGCCTGCTACATCCTCCTGGAGTCTGGGCCAACTGGCCTGGTCCTGCTACATCCTCCTGGAGCATGGGCCAACTAGTTTAAGGCAATGGCATTTTTCTTAACTTTAGTATAGTTTGTTGGCTGTTTGGGACCTGAGACCAAGCAATTAGCCCTTGGTGAGTACCTCTAGCAATGTGTGGACACTTACTATAGTGGCACTAAAGCTAATGCTGCCGGGCATCTTCAGCAACCAGTCTCATTTGGTTTGGGCCTTAAACTTGTGGTTGGACCAACAACCACTTTTTTTTGCTCTATATAAACTCACTCTTTCGCTTAAGGAAAGGCATTGCCTGGCTTCAAAATTGAATGTGAAACGAGGACTGAAGATTTTCCTACTCTTACTTCTGTCTAAAGATGTGTAATCAAACCCTGGTCCTGAGCTGCAATGTATCCAGACTCCTGCTGATTTCAAATGAATGTCTGGTCTCAAATTTGTTAATCTTAATGTGCGCAGCTTTTTACCCAAGATAGAATAGTCAGAATTTGGATAAGATCAACAGATGCAGATATTGTGATAATTTCCGAAACTTGGCTGACGAAATCTATTACAATGAATGCATTAGCATACTTGGATAGAATGTTTATCGTACCGACAGGCTGAAGAAAGGTGGTGGTGTAGCCATTTAGTTTAAATCAAAATTCAAGTCAATTGTTTTGTCTGAGTCTGCAACCAAATGGAATTTTTGGCATTGAAGGTGGAAATAGCCAAGTCCCTAAGCATCTCTTGTCCAAATTAAATTAGAATGGCTGGAGATCTGAATTGGGACTGGCTAAATGCAGTTTCTGATTAATTTAAATCTTTCTGTGACTCTATTAATCTCAGCCAGCTGGTCAACCTACCTACAAGGTCAAATTTTAAGTCCACTTTGATTGATCTAATTCTAACAAATGTTCCTCATAAATGCTCATCTTTGGGAGTCTTCTGCAATGATAATCCCCAAATGTAAACCACGCATTATTTTCAAGAGGAATTTAATTTTTTTTAATGAACAGCCTTATCATCATGATTTGTCTTGGTTAATTGGGGGCATATAGGTCTGTTGCCGGTAGTAGAGCTAACTTGGACATTCTCTTAAAATGTTGTGAAAATTGCAAATAAACATGCTCCTATCAGGAAAAATTCAGGGTGAACAGCCTCAAAAACCCTTGTTTTTCTCGTGAACAGCCTCAAAAACCCTTGTTTTTCTCGTCAGTTGTCAGATACCGTCTATCACCGTAATGTGGCATGGGCCAAAGCAGGAAATAGTGATTTCGCCTCTGACTGGTCTATTTTCAGGCAATTAAGGAACAAATCAAAATCTCTTGTCAAAAAGGCAAAATCAGAATATTATTCTTCTGTCACTACTGAGAACCTCAATAATCCACAGAAATTTTGGAAAGTGATCAAGTCTTTATCTGTAATTAAAAGTCTGCAGGTCTTCCGAAAATCTCGGTCCCAGTCTATGATAAAACTAAGGTCCTAAATTGCTTTCACAAGCATTTTGTATCATCTGGTTCTTTGTTTGACTCAACAGGAGCTGCCCCTGTGACTCCATGCACAGACCCCCCAAGGTTTTTTGGAGAACCCTTTCATTTTTTACCTTATACTGTGCAGCAAGTGCATAACACCCTCAAAGCGTTGGATCACAGAAAAACCCCTGGACCTGATTTGATAGAGGCCTATTTTTTGAAAATAGCAGCTGACTTTGTAGCACAGGCTCTAACAATCCTTTTAAATCTCCAAATTGAAAACAAAGAAATTCCATCCGTTTGGAAATCAGCTTTTGTAACCCCCTTATTAAAGGAGGTGATCCAGCAGCTTTAACTAACTACAGGCCAATATCAAATTTGTGTGTCTTGTCAAAAATTCTTGATCTCTTGTGTGTGATCAACTTAAAGTGAGAGAGTTTCTAAACTCAAATGATCTCTCAAAACTGCAATCAGGCTTCAGGAAAAATCACAGTACCATCACTGCGGCTACAAAAGTGATCAATGATATACTTGTTGCTCTTGATAAAAAGCAGTACTGTGCCTTTTTATTGATCCGTCATAAGCTTTTGACAATGTGGACCATGCTGTTTTAAAGCACAGGCTTCTTTGTTTTGGTTTGTCCAATCATGTAATTTCCTGGTTCCCAAATTTGAGTGACAGGACTAAGTGTATTAAATATTATTGGTCTGTGTTTGTGAACACTGAATTTGTGTGTCTACAAGGGGATGCCATAGGGTTCGATATTAGGACCCCTCCTGCCTATTGTGTACATTAATGAGTTGGGAAAAAAATTGTTAGATGCTATCATGCATTTTTATGCCGAGGACACAATTATTTACTGTTTTGGATCCACTCATGCTAAAGCTGTTGAATCTCTGCAGAGAGCTTTTGATGTGGTCCAGCACACACTTTTGCAGCTAAAACTAGTCCTCAACGCTGACAGGACTAAACTAATGTTTCGAAAAACAAAGAAAGTACCTAAAACTGTCCCAACAGTGTCCACTCTTGACGTAAATGTCATACAGGTGGTTCATATGTACAAACACCTTGGTGTCTTGCTTGATGACTCCCTCACCTTCAAGCCCCATATTGTCAATCTTGTGAAGAAACTCAAACTTAAATTGTGTTTCTTCTTCCGAAATAAATTGTGTTTCTCTCTTGAGGTGAAAAAGCGGCTTGTCACTGCAACCTTTTTAACCATTTTAGATTATGGGGACCTGATGTATATGAACGCCTCAGCTCAATGTCTTAGTAAGATTGATGCTGTTTATCATGCTTCTCTGAGGTTTATTGCTAACTGTGGAGCCCTGACCCATCATTGTGAATTGTATTCTCGAGTAGGATGGCCTTCTTTGTCCCCCAGGAGACTGGGACACTGGTGCACTTTTATTTACGAGGCCATGCTTGTGCTACTACCCTCCTACATCTGTAATCTAAGAAGTGTAGAGAAGTGTTGATTCTTACGGTTTGCGTTCAAATGATCAGTTCTTGCTGACTTCTCCATTTGCCCGCACAGAACTGGAAAAAAGGCCTTTCATCTACTCTGCTCCTTCTACATGGAACATGCTGCAAAAAGTATGGAAAATAACTGAACTGATTTCTTTGAATGCTTTCAGATCCAGAGCACTTGAGACGACCTCCTTTACTTGTAACTGTTTATCATTTTAATTGCTGTCTGTATGTTGTAACTGTGTAACTTTTGCTGCCTTTTTTTGCTGCCTCTTGGCCAGGACTCCCTTGAAAAATAAGTTTTTTAACCTCAATGGGACTTTCCTGGTTAAATAAATGTTAAAAAAAAGCATACATATTATTATTAACTAATAAGTAACGATTAGAATAAGTAGCCAAAAACAAATTTACACAAATGTGTTAACTTTAAACTAGAGCAGGGGTTCTTCAACGTTTTCCAGGCCAAGGACCCCCAAACTGATGGAGAGATGGAGCGGGGAACCCCTACTGATATATTGTATAAAATTGTGTTCTAAAGAAAACTGGTCCTATAGTGCCATGTATAAATGTACCTTGCTATTTTGCATTCAATACTAAGATATTCAAATTATACACAGGTTCATATATTCATGTTTTTATTTTAAACATGTGCAGGGTACAGTGAGTAGGGTGGCCATGCCACTGCCATTCATAAACATAACATAATAAACTGATACCTGCCAAGATCAACAATGTCTGTCAATTGCATGTAATCATGCATAAAAGCTATTAAAATTGACATTTTTAAAACATAAATGTGGAAACGAAAATTAGTGATGCTTGTTAGTGTCATTTTTTGCCTGATTCACATCTTTCTTAACACTCTTAACACTCGTGTGCGGTTGCTAAGCGACGTCAACGTCTTTGGCAGACTTTCTCTGCTGATCGCTTATTTTTCCGATAATGACCGGCGTTCTGTACATTATCCCTTACATAACAGCACTCTCTCTCTCCCAACAGTCTTGGCTGCGCAATCTCATCCAAATATGTATTGTTTGCGGCGGAGGAGGGGGTAGATATAAAGACGGGACGAGAAAATTACGTCGCTGTGCTGTCCTTAATTAAAGGAGCAGGCAGAGATAAGCTCTCTCCTGCTGAACTTTCATTAAAATCAAATACATAAAAATGGCGCCGCCGGTCCAGATGTGTCAGGTGTGCGCGAGAGACATACCACTTTTGTAAATGCCATATATACAATACATTCGGATCGCATGATAGGAATATATCTATTCCGAGTAGAAATTGGATCAGAAGTGTCCATGTAAACGCGGCTAGTGTGTTGGATTCATGTTAATGTGTATTTAAAGACATTTCAATTTATCAAAAAACTTGCAGCGGGGGAATATAAAAAAAAGGTCTAATCAACCAAAACCTTCGCGACCCCTAGGGGGACCGCAGAGGTACTGCAGGGGGGTCGCACATTAACATGAATCCAACACACTAGCCGCGTTTACATGGACACTTCTGATCCGATTTCTACTCGGAATAGATCTATTCCTATCATGCGATCCGAATGTATTGTATATATGGCATTTGCAAAAGTGGTATTCCCAGTTGAAGACCTCTGCACTAGAGTGTTCAAACATCAACACATTAACTGTATTGTATGCGTTTAACATAACAATAGTTATTTTACCTCCTGGGCAAAGGGAACGATCTTGCGCCCCAAGGGGTGCTTCGGCGAAAGGAGGCGTGTTCTGGCGCAAACGTTCCCAGGTGCTATTTTGCAGTTTCAGAAACCACTTGCGCCACAAACCAGGAAATACCTGGTTTAAAGTCAGTGGCGCGTTGTTGAGATGCTATTTTAAGGGCGCATGCATAATGTTGCTTGTGCACCTCGCGCATACACTTTGCTTCTCTCATCTACCTAGCCACACATTCTTGGTAAATTATTTGGGAAAGAACAGCTGATACAGCGGTAATAAGTTGTACTTTTAAATCAATGCATCTGCAAACACCGTACAGCAAACAAATATTTTCTTGACACAGACATCGTGTACATGCCCATAACTTTTAGGATGGATGAGTATTTGATTGTGAGAAAACATTGTTTTACCGCGAGGGAGTGTTAAAAAGAATGAATGAATGAGGGCGCGTGTGTGTATGTGTAAAATAATAAATGAATGCGGGCACGCGTATGTGCGTCCATCTGTTTAAACACACGCAAACTAAACACGTAACGCATAATACAGTCCATGGCAATGTATATTAACGGGGGGACACATGCATATTAGGAACACAAGTCGATAACGATAATGCATACAATACTGATAAGAAACAGATAAGAAACATTAAATAGAACCAGTTACCGTATATCATATGTTATATCATATAAGATTTCTTTGCCGAAATTTATTTGAGGACTCAGTATTTCTGAAGTTGTGAAAGAAAACCTTATTCCATGTGTGAATTAGGCCTATTATTTGGCCATCAACTGAGCCATTTGAAGTTTGAAATTCATGTGCATCTGTCTCATCGGAGACTGCAGACGCGCTGTCAAAATATCAACTCGTCAGATTCAAATGCGCACATGGCTCTTAAAGGGGATGGGAGCTGGCACTCTCATTGGTTTATTGCACGTTACGCCCAAACCACACCTAAGGGTAATTAGGCTACTTCAGACCAACCCTTTTTAGATTTGCGCCGGGCGCAAGTCATTTTTTGCGCAGGTAAAATAGCGACATCGCCATAGAACCGCCCACAAAGCTACTTGCGCTTGGTGCTTCTCACTTGCGTTTCAGACCGTTAAAATAGGGCCCAAGATGTGTTGTCCTTAACTAAACACATGGATGCGTTAAGAATATGTTGTTTCCAACGCATCCTTTTTGAGAGTGAGAAACAATGTATAACTGTAAGGGGTCTCCTTCTAGAAGCCAATTCATTCTACGGTATCAGATTTAGCACCCCCATCCTGCCAATGGAATGTCCTCACAATTATCCTGGTATATTATTAGACTATTAAGTTGATGTTGACTAAATATCTTCATCCTGAGATGTTGAAAATCTCCATTAGTTATATTTATACTAGGGCTGTGATTTTTGCTTACAATTCCCAAATCTGTGGTGCTACTTATTTGAATTGAACTACACTTGTAGTAACTGTTGGTTTACAATTGTACTAAGTAACTGCCTGTTTACAATTCCCAAATTTGTTGTGTTCCATAAGTTTCATATTTAACCCACACTGAGTAAGTCAATAAAACTCCCTCAAGATCACTTGGTCTAGTTTTTATTTATTAAGTATATTTTGTATGAATGATAATGTGTCATTCCATTTGATAACATTTGACCGCCCTAATTTTATACATTAAAGGCCAGAACATTATAAAAAGTTATTTAATGTTAAAGTAAGGAATGTTGTGCCTTTCACACAGACAAGTACCCGTTCTTACTGCTAAACTGCCTTGTTCCTCAACGAGCTAAACGCAACACAGTGACGAATCCACACATTTAATTCTAGCATGTCCGAGGTCCATTAGCACGTTGCATTTCTCTGCTATTGCCTGCGAAAAACCTTTTCTTCCTCTTGTTCATAGAACTCTTTCAGTCTGATTCCCATGTCCCGGAACTCTGGTTTATTCTGAAAAAACAAAACAAATCTATTAAACATTACCAAAGACCTTTAACATGCCTGGCAAAAATAACTAATGAAAAAAACAAAAAAAACAATGACTAGTCTAGCTTACATATCTAACTCGCACGGCCGGTGTAATGCCGTGTTCGGGATGCATCGTACACCACCTGCCCGAGCTACAAAGTGGAAAATCTCCCAGCTTTCTTGCGACTTTTCACAGAGGCACGCCCCCTTTTGGTTGTAATATAACCTGTCCCACTCGTAGTCCTGAGAGTCCACCAAGTTCAGCAAGGTTAACCGCACGACTGGTTTGCTAAAGAGGCTAATGTAGCTAACAATAACAATGAATAGCCAATGACTGTTCTTCCCCGATGCCAACAAAGAGAAATGTAAACGCTATAAGGGCTACAAGCCAGGAAATTACGTCAAAAGAGCAACTCGGGCGGGTGGTGTACGATGCATCTCGAACGCGGCATTATTTGTGAGCCGGGAGGGAGGAGTCCTACTCACTAACCTGGTTAAATTGATCACAGTTGGAGAAAATGAGTTGGATATCGGTTAATAACTGTCCGACGGTGTACTGCTGGTCTAGGAGCTGCTCTGTGATCTTGTCCAGCCACATAGGAGCCACAATTTGAGAGCTGTATCCCCTCACCTGAAGTGAGGGAGGGAGGGAGATAAAGTGAGAGCAAGAGAGAAACTGAAAATCTTTCTGATTTGGTTCAGTCGTACAATTGCCAGTATGTTTGTTTATATCTGTCTGCTAGAGAGTTAAGGAAGGAGAGAGGGAGGGATGGAAGCAGGGAGGGAGGGAGGAAGGGAGGGAGGGACAGAGAGACCGAGCGAGATCACATACATACACAATAGAGAATAATGTTGAAAACAGTGATACTTACATGGATGCATGGATCTTTTGCAAAAATGTGATCCTTGTCTGCATTGTACAGAGACAGGAGCAGGTAGTGGCACTGCTGTTAGGGCACAAAGACAGCTTTTATATTACAAATTACGATATGAATACTGTATGTTGCTATTTTGGAAATGCAATATTACCATGAGTTGTGTCACAGCTAAAAAGACAACTTTTATTTTAAACCTTGGGATGCAGCAAATGGTTTTATTTTCCTTATAGCCAAATATGTTTATTCTATATGCTGTTACTTTACTGCTTTATGTATGGATTTGAGACAAAGTTATTGACCCTGTGTGCCAATCGGTTTCATTTTCCATATTACCAGGGACCAAAAAAGGCCCCTGCCAAACCTTGATCCTGGGTGGCCAAATGTCTTTAGCACCAACAAATAGGCTACACTAGCAGGGAGCGCTAGAAGGACGGTCTAGCAGAAGACCTAGCACTTGATATTCAAGGACTTAGTGTGATGAGTTAGCATGTGAGCTAGAAGGGAGTTAGCATGGAAGCTAGTGTGTGAGCTAGGATGGTAGCTAGCAAGAGAGGTAAAAAGGACCAGGGTGGTTACCAGCATGTGGTTGGAGACAGGATGCATGAGGGTCTCTTCGTGCGTCATTTGAGAGAGATACTCATTCATATTCCAGATGCAGAACGTACACAGCCAAGCACTGTCGTCCCTTTTCTCACACACAAAAACACACAGGCACATATACACACACACACAAGGTTAGGATGTTTTACTTTTTAGGGGAGGCAATGTGTTTGTGTGCCTGTGTATGTGTGTCAGTACGTGTCTCGTGTGCTTTTGTGTTTGTGCAAATACGCATGTGTGTACCAAGGTGTCCCTGTGTGTGTGGCTTTGGGTTTGTGTGTACATGCATATGTTGTGTGTGTGCTTGCACCCCATCGTTTGAACAGTGATATCTTAGCTTGTTGTCCCTGAGTGTGCGTGTAACTGGTGCGTGTGTGTGTGGGTGTGTGTGTGTGAGTGCTCACCCCAGTATAGAGGGGTCCAGCCGGGGCAGGTGACACTCTGGGTGGAAGGAGCGTGGACATTGGTCACACATCACCAGGTTACCCTCACTCCCACACACATAGCAATCATCATCATTCTTCTGTTCCTCCTGCACACACACACACAGGCACACATGCATTTACACACCCATATACACGTGCGCCCACGTGCACACACACACACACACACACACACACACACACACAAGGAGAACTGTAGTTTTAGGTGAAACTTCTGATCACAAATGATCTTCCATATGTGTTTAGTAAAGTTTCATGGTTTAATATACATAAATGTAGAATAGCTGAACCGAAGTGAAAAGATTTTAAAAGAGTTCAATACATTAATGTCGGACTGGAGTAAACGTAACAGTTTGAACGAACCAACCATTTGAATGATGTAAAACTGTTGGTTTTACACCTAAGTGAAAGAGGTAAACAAATGGCTAAACTTAAGTGATATAGTTTGAACCTATGTCTAGTAGTATGATTAGCATTAGTTTGATAAGTAGTATAAGGATGATAGGTAAGCCTAACAGAAGTACTACGAGTATAATGCATAATAGTATCGGAATGATCCCTTCTAAGTAGTAGTATAAGCAAAGGTAGTACAAGTATGAATCATAGTAGTATTGCTATGATACCTTATTATTAGTTTAAGTATTAGTAGTAGAATTAGTACTAGTCTGATACATAGTAGCATTGGTATGATAACTTACGAGTAGTAGCATTTGTCTGATAAAAGTAGTGTAAGTAGTAGTATAAGTATGATAAGTAGCATTGAAATGACCGGAAATAGAATAATATTAGTATTTTGTATGATAAATAGAAGTAATGGTATGATAAGTAGTCCTGAACATCCTTTTCCAGCTGTTTAGGATAACTCCTAAAATAATATATTTGGGGGTCTTTTCTTCACCAATCAAACATGTTGCAACTATCTCCAACAGACAGGGGGACTCACCAGGGCTTTAGGCTCAGGATGGCACAGCTGACAGAAACACTGCTCAGAGTGTAAGGTCAACCTCTTCCTCTGGAAGGATCAAGAACACACTCTCTCAGATATATGTAAAGGGTATGAATGATACTAATGTGAACTCAAACCTAAACCCACACCTATTCCATATTTAATATATTTTGCTGTACACACACAAACACACACACTTACATAGGGCTGGGAAAAATCTATATATGATCAACTACATAAAAAGTTGTTTATGCAATTGTGCTGTATTCTGCATTAAGGAACAACAGCTTTAAGAATTGGTTAGTATTCTTTGTATTGTTCCGTCATTTTATAATATTATCTTTTTACGTTAACTTGGGTAGTAAAGGGTACTGCAGGGCAATAGTTAGTGCATTGCAACTAACTAAAATATGGTTTGATTACAAAACTTGTTGTAGTTCTATAATGAAGAAGAGGCCTTCACAAGGCAGATGATCGGATGGGTATTCAAATGTTACACATGCATACACACACACACACACTCATGCAAGCGCATATCGAGGTCTTAAAAGGTCCCATGGCATGCTACATTATGGATGCTTTAATATAGATATTAGTAGGCCCCAAACACAGTATTTTAAGACTTTCCCGAAATTCAGCCGTGGTGCAGAATTACAGCTACGACGAGCCAGTCGCACATTGAGCTTTTCCCAAATGCGCCGTTTCGGTGTCTGTAGCTTTAATGCAAATGAGGAGCAGAGAGGCGGGTCAAGGAGGAGGGTGGGGGTGTGGCCCTGAGCAGCTTGCAGCCATGGTACCATGCGCTCTGTTTACATTGGATGTATCGCGATGGCGAGGCCACACAGCCTTTAGCCTAGTTCTGTAAATATTCTAGAACACACGGGAGTACTGGAGCTCTATATCTAAATAATATCATATTATACATAGATATCCTATAATATATATTATCACGGCCAAAGCTGTGTTAGCCTCCAGACGATATTATGAATCACAAACGGCCGCGTCGGGTTCTCCAACGTCTCTGGTTCTTCCACGTCCACATCAATCTGAAGTTGACTGAACCATGACGTGGAGGAGAAAGGGATTGTTGACCGCGGTTGTCTCCCACTGGAGCCTCGCTGCCGAGGGACCACCGCCTCGGCAGCGGTCAGCGCTTAGGCACCACCGCCTCCTGGCGGTGGTCCCTCGGCAGCGGGAAACCTTCTCAACCATGGCTGAGATAACTCCAACGACAGTCTCGTTGTGGAAATACAAGAGACGTCAAAGAACCAATGTGTTATGCGCCATAACACCAACAGCAAACACTTGCGTTACAGTGTGTGTAATCACACACACACACACACACACACGTGGCACTCACACGGTCGTGTCTCATTGGCGGGCCAAATTCTCTGGGCAGGCAAGGCAGAGAAACGGGAGGAGATTAGATCCTTTATGACGACATAAGGGACCACATTCCATATCAGCGCGCTTGAGCCTCCGTTTTTTCATAGGCAAGCAGAACACCTAGTGCTCGTTTTACACCGAATGCAAGTTTTAGCCACTGGGGGACCATAGGCAGGCTAGAGGAACTCATATTTAGGTTAGAAAACCTCATAAGGTGGGATTTTCATGCCATTGGACCTTTAATGTTATATTGTAGGATATTTTCAAATGAAAGATTTCAGTTCATTCTCTTTCTATCATCGAATGAGGTAACATAATGGTTATTAAGCCTGTGGTCCTTCTATTGCAATGTGTGAAAAATCCGAACTAGGTGGCAACATGTACATTTTTTTAACTTTTATATTACCTAACAAAACATACAGCGGTCCTAACCTCGGTGACCTCAATGGCCTCAATGGAAGTGTGTGTGTGTGTGTGCGTGCACGCTTTTTTTTAATTGCACAAACAACTTTTTATGTAGTTGTTCCGAAATACATTTTTCCCAGCCCTATGTAAGTGTGTGTGTGTGTGTGTGTACAGCAAAATATATAAAATATGGCATAGGTGTGGGTTTAGTTGTGAGTTCACATTAGTGTCATTCACGCACACACAGAAAGTGTGTTACCTCAATGAGACTGCTGAGAGGTTGTCCTTCCCATTGGATGTCCCTCCTCCAGAGGGCGTGAGGCGCTGCTGACCCCTGCTCCACGAACTCCACTGGACTCAACCAATGGTCCTCTGTCCGAATACTCTTCCCACACCTCCCTGGAGAAAGAGGACCTTCAGCCATCCAACCACGCCTGACCAGACCATAACTCACCTCACTTTCGTACAGCGTTCATAATGCCACACAACATTAAACAAATGCCGTTCTTCATGCCATGATCATAATCAATATGTATGCATTTGCCACGTCTTTTTTAAATAAGTCAAAGTGCATTCAATTATCTATATTTTGGTCCAGGAAGACAATTGGCAGTCAGGAAAAGGTAGACAGATAGACCCTGATACCTGAGGCGAAGCGGCTCTTGTGCAGCATCCCACTCAGAGCTCCACATATGACTCTGAACACATTCTGGCCGACCCTGGGCGTCTCGTCTGTCACTTCCTCCCGATAATCTCCTTTGTCTGTATATATATACACACACACAACATTTGAATGAATAATTATGTCAATAATTATGTCAACAATGCTAATAATTCCATTGCTCAAAATGCTAATTCTAGTATATGGTTGTTGCAGGTCTCAACAAGTTAAATTTAAGACCAGACTTTCATGAATGCAATTTAAGACTTATTTAACTAACATACTTGCAAAAAAGTATGAAGGATATGAAGGAAAATAAAAGTACCAGAATTACTTGCAAAGTAAATAAATGTATTTGCATTCAAAATAACACGACTACACAGAACTGTGTGTACGTAAGGGTTGTACGAGTATAATATGCAATGCTTCATTCAACAAAAACATAGATCCCACTAGAGACATTGTAGAAGACATAAAATGTCTGCAGCTGGTGGTTAATCTAACTGATTAGCCACATACAGTCACATAATATATCAGAGAGCGTGATTCATATAATCACGTGTGATAGGTGCCTATAATTTAGTACTCTGTAAGACATATCTGTTTACAATTATGAGATACGACAGATACAAACAAAAGTTAGGTTTGTGGAATTTCGCCGAATATGCTGACGTGACCTATGCCTCATTTAGGTAAAAATGCTTGTGTCCGCCACATACAACCGTTTTTGAGCCATTACAGAGTTACAGGGTCATTGTTAATGCAGTGTGGGTCGCGCTGGAACCACCTTGATGCTCCCGATGTGAATACTGAAAGATAATGGGTGAAGGCAGGAGTTTGCTGGTGGCTTGTAACAGCGGTTTTATGCTTTTCTGACTTCCCATGCGACTCTAAAAGCCGTTATACCCAAAGTTCCTAATTTGAGCATTTTCTTGCACAAGGTGCAGAGCTGTTCTCGGGCCAGATCTTGTTGAAGTTGCACTTAGCCATAGTAGATGAAATTAATGTTAACACAAACATGTTTCCATTTTTTTGACGAGAGGAGACGCCACTAGGCCCTGCAACACACTGTTTTGGGGCACATGACGCTGGATGTGCTCTGATAAATTCTAACCTGATTGAACCGTTTTACTGGCATTACTGGTTATTGGTTCCATAATCCAATACATTTTTAAAACCTGTCATAATCATATCTAAAGAGCCAGTGAACTCGAAACCACTTTGTTTTAAAACGTGGTTGTTTGTCTTATATGATCATCCACATAATAATCAATGCAATTTTATCACTGTTTATCACTGGACAAAAGCAAAACATTCTCCCCAAAACACTTGCGTTCTTCTCGCGACGTCAGACTACTTTTTCCAATGTAGTCTGATGTCACGATGAAGGGGCTCCGGCGGCGCGGTGTGTGTGGATTTGTGGAGCTCTGTCTGGGAAGCGGTTGACTGCGTGTCGCAAGAAAGTTGGGCTTTTCAGACACTCATAGTAGAATGCCATGATGTGTGTGGCTGGTGAAGCTCCATCTGAGCAGCAATGTATTTAATACCCTCATCTAAGGATAAGGCTTCCCGGACACATACAGCATAACGCTACTGTGTGTATGTTAGGGCTGGGTAAAAATATCGAGTCATCATTGCACTGCAATTTATTTGTTCTCGATTCAATTTCGATTCAGAATTTTTTTGAAATCGATTATTTCATAAAAAATAAAAGAAGAAGCATACTCAGTCATTGTAATCTAGAAGCGAGTATGCCTAAATGTACATGCCCTTTTACATTTGTCCATGTTAAGATTATTACTTTTATGCTGCAAGTTTAGCTCAGGAACAATACTATACAATGGTGTATTCCCTTTTTGCTAGTTAAAGCACAATGAAATGGTTAATTCATTATGAAATGGTTAATTCTAAATAATATTTAGGTATTTTTGTCATCTGCACTTGGAAATCGAATCGAATGAAGACCTAAAGAATCGAATTTGATTGAATTGTGAGGTACCTGGCAATACCCAGCCCTAGTGTGTGTGTGTGTGTGTGTGTGTGTGTGCATATTAGTGTTGACTCGTTCGCGAACGAATCAGTTCGAATGAACGAATCGTTAAGACGAACAAACTGAACTGGTTCCTCTCTCTCTCGTTCGCCTCGTTCATCTCGTTCGCCTCGTTCGTCTCGTTCGTCTCGTTCGCCTCGTTCGTCTCGTTCGCCTCGTTCGTTCTCAGACTCGACTCCTCCCAGACCCACTAGTTGCTGACTCGCTGACAGTTCGTTCACTCACTGTGTGAGTGGTGAGGAGGGACCGACTGAGAGACGTCACGACTCACGAGAGCCAGCCAATCGTATGCTGTTCTAGGACTGAGTTTAGGACGCTCTCGTTGAATTTTAGTCAATGAGAGACAGAAATCAACAGGTTTAATGGGGAAAAAACAAATGGGCTTAGTGAGCGAGCTATCTATTATTCACATTGGCCATCTGTTGCATGGACTTATTTAAAGGATGCATTGTACATATTTATAATTCGAAATTCGTCCCAGCCTTTATACCACATTTTCACAACCTACCAGCTCTCGTTGTGAAGACTAGTCGCCGCGCAATTCGTTTCAATGGAAATCGCGACAGTATACTTTCAACATAAAGTGTACATATTTATCATTTGAACTTCGTCCCAGCCTTTATACCAGAAACTCTAGAGTCTATAGTGTAGCGACCCTGGGACATTTAAAGAGTTTGTGTGTTATGTGTTGCATTGTATTTCGTTGTCCGTTATGCCAGTTGTTCTCTGTGCATGCATTGGATGTTCTTCTTGTCAATCAGTGTGGGGGGCAAATCATCAGGTCAGCTGGGGGAGGGCCTTGGGAGAACAGGAGGGTGGGGGCTTGCACGTTGAAGGGACCGGGTTGGGGGGTTGCCCGGGTAACCGGTTGTTGTTAGTGTGGCTTTTTGCCATTGGTTACGGGTTTTCAGTGACCTGGTTTGTCACCGGCGAGGTCATTACAATAGCGTTTAACTGCGTTGTCTGATGACAGTTTTTTGCATTTTTCACAATTAACCAGCTCTCGTTTTGAAGGCAGTGTTAATTTTTGCAGCTAGATTTAGTCTTTGGCTGCACAGGGTTCTGTTTATGGGAGCCTAAAACACCCGGGACACCCACCATCATTGCTAAATCAAGTCTATTATTTTGCTGATATGTTAAACATCCAATAATCAACTACACCCCCCATCCCGCTGCGTTTGGTTAAAGTTGTAATGTTGACGTATGAGAATGAGAACGAGGGAGGCGCTGAGTCTGAGCCGTTCATTCCATGATTCTACCGGAAACTCGACTGAACCGGAAACTCGACTGAACGAACGAACGAACGAACGAACGAACGAACGAACGAACGAACGAACGAACGAACGAGGGGCTGAGTCTGACTGACTCAGAGAATCGTGTATGATTCGATTCACCGCTACCGGAAACTCGACTGAACGAACGATTCGCGAACGACTCCTCTTGGCGAACTGAATGACGCGAACTGGTTCGCGGAAACAAATCACTAAATCCAACCCTAGTGCATATGTTGGAGCTACAAACGGCGTCCGTTGATTACGTAGCTGCCGCTATAGCCATCCGGCTAACCCCGCCCTACCATATTGGTACGGTCGGCGTTGGAAACGCGAGCAGCACCTAACCGCACCTAACCATACCGCACCTAACCGCAGTGTTGGGAAAGTTCAGTTCCCTCTTTGGTTGCTCAGTGTGACATGGGTGGGATTCCTGGTACAATAAGGAGAAAGTGTGATATGATTAGATTGTGGAATCGTTTTATTAATGTGTCAGATGACAGGATCAATAAGAAAGTTCTCCTTTGGAGTAAAGTACAGAACTCTCCATGGGCCGCAGAGATTCATGCTGTCTTTGAAGAAGCCAAATTTCAGTATATCTATAGCAATAATTTATCATGCAGCATAAACAAAATTAGAAAAAACTTACTTGTCGGGTTCAATAAAAAATAGTTAAATGATATAATGTTAAAACCAAAATTACGGACATACGTCCAAATCAAGCATAATTATGAAACAGAATAATTTGTTAAAACAAATTTACCAAGAAATCAGAGATCCTTGATTGCTCAATTAAGAATGGGAATCCTTCCCCTTGCACTTGAGGTCAGCAGATTTAAAAATATCCCAGAGGAACAGAGACTTTGTGAACTTTGTGATTTACGAGAAGTGGAGAATGAATCTCATTTTCTTTTATACTGTCCCTTCTATGATGAACTAAGAGTACCTTTTGTAAATGAACTGTTTGCTCAAAACCCTGAAATATTTTGGAGCAATGATGGTGTCAGGATGGAATGTTTGTTTACCTTTAATGTTTATAAGTTAGCCTCTTTTGTTACTAAAGCCTGGATGAAACGTCAGGATGGTTTATATCGATAATGTTAGTATTGTTTAGCATCTACTTTTGGTTTTTGGTCTGTCTATGTTGTTTTATAATGGTGCCCCAGCCTTTATACCACAGATACTATAGGGTCTATAGCATATAACCACATTTTCTGATTACAGTTTAATATAACAGTAAGCTGACAACAACGCAACTGCAAATGAACCACACGGAGATAACCATGGCAACTGGTCAAACAATCTTCTTTTTGCGATCATTCTGTGCGCGCATCCGCCGTGTTGATAGAAAAATAATCCCCCTATTGAACGAAGTTAAACCGAGTGAGCGTGCCGTTCACAGACACCAGAATGAACGAGTTCACAGTAATGTTCATCAGGCAGTAATACAGTACGTTCAGTTCACGTTTGCCCAAAATATGAACGAGTTCATGAACTATCGTTCAATGAACGCGTTCAGGCACATCACTGCCTAACCACACCGCTCGGTGGAATTGGCCACTTAAATTGGCATGGGTCGTAACCATGTGGATAACACTCCACCCTCTTCCCAAAAACTCCTCAAAACACATTTGAAGGCTTAAAATTCAGATATTGGATTTTAGCCTGTAATAGCTAATAATCCTTTTAATATAAATTAATACTACAATAGTGGTAATACATTTTAATGTGTCCATATGTAGCACTGTCTCATGTACCTGTATCGGAGCTCTGGGTAGAGCAGTCATTCCCCTGCAGTTCCACTTCGTCCTCAATGCTAACCTCGTCTTCATCCGGGTTGGCCTGCAGCCCCTCCTCCTCCCCCTCCTCTTCCTCCAACTCTTCTTCGCTGTCAGAGATAGCTGGAACTGACAATAGAAAAAAAGCTCATGCAAATGTTCATTATCATCTCTGGTCATATTGATTGATCTCAGCCTCACCTGTTCAGTCACTTAATAGATAAATGCGGTAAAAATACCTAACCTTTACAAGTAAAATGTCAAATAAATGAAGCAGAATAACCGCAACAAACCGGTGTTTGAGCTGCAGGGGAGCATCAATTTCTTAGCCTAGACATGAGAACAAACGAGCAGAAGGAGGACAAACAGCCAAGCATGAATCCTGAGAAAACACAAACCAGCAATCCAAATGATTTTACGGTAACCGCCGGATTGATTTATTGAAAGTTACCTTGCTCTTATTATACCCCGGGCATTTCAGGTGTCCGTGCTGCAATAGGGTTTCACAACACACACACACACACACACACACACACACACACACACACACACACACACACACACACACACACACACACACACATTAAGCTAATGGAAAGAGGTTCCTCACATAGGATATCAACTCCCCTATGTCTAAACAGGCTGTGCTGTGAGTGTGTTTAGAATGTAGAATCTAGATATTTTAAACAGAACCAAAGTGATTGATCACTAGTAGTTTGCTCATGCAGGCATGAACTTTCAAACCTTACACCCAACTCTCTTGCCCCGAACACCCTGTTTGACCTTGTCCCTGCCCACAACCAAAATTGTGAAACATGCCGTCTCACAGACACTTTTTTTAAATTAAGTGGTGGCTTTATTGCTGTTCAGGCCTAGGGGTCTTCACTTTCTACTCGAGTCATGAGTCCATATATAAATTAGTCTTTTAATATTGATCCATATTCCTAACATCACTTCTGTCATCTGATAGATTTAACGATTTTTTGCATGAAATGGTAATAATTTTGGTTTTGGGGTAGGGTTCTACTCCTTTATGGTTTTCCCTGCAGTAAGATTTTAAGCAGGACATACAGATGTCAGATAGATAATACCATCATTTGACAACAGGGAGCACTACACAAATCCTCCATGTGGTACATCAGATATCTCAACCCATTGTGGTGATATATAATACAGAGCAGAACCAAAGCAGGTGGAGGCTGGGTGGTGGTGGGCCAAAGCCTTCACAGCCCACTTTACTTTGAGCGTGTGGGAGATGAAAGGTCTTAAATCTGTGTAAATGTGTGCTTGACTGGACCAAGTCTGCCATCAATTGATAACGCGGCGCATGACTAGAGGGTCATTCGTACCCCATAATAATTGATTTTAGGGTTTGGTTCTCCTTTTAAATACCTTAAATAGCTCTTTTAACGTGGTGTCCATGCAATGGATACTCTGCTTCCAGTTCCTCGACCTGTGCATGCCGCCCAGCTTCTCAAACTTGCTGGGTGTGTACCACTTATTGCTACTCAGGATGCACGGCTCTCCTGAAACCACAGAGAGAGTGAGGTTAAAACTGCTTGAAGGTGGAAAATAGGTTTAAAAAATAAACTAGAACTTAACTTTGCATTTCTTTGTTTTTCAAACCCCTGTAAACTGCGTTTAAATCTCTGGTCAAGCCCACTCTGTTTAACCTGAAGAGACAACTAAAAACCCCAACTTGTTTGTTTTTTCCCTTTCCTCCAGTTGGTTACTGTTTCCAGTGTAACCAATGTCTTTCCATTTTTTAATGTCATATTTATTTATTTTCAAATGCAATACCAGTTTGATTTTCAACATTTCCAAAGAAAACCATAATAATTAATCTTTAATGTGACCAATAATACAGAAAGTTTAATGATGAATCCCCTAAACCAAGGAGGAAATCAGGCTTTTACTCCTTTATGGCTCATTTTGTCTTATTAGTTCATTACCTCAAACGCCAAACCAATTCCTTCACATGAATAACAAAACATAAAACCCATTGTTGTGTTTCTGTACACAACTTTGTATAAACTCAACCCTTGGAACAGGAATAAAATGATTACCGATTCCAGCCTCTAATTAGGCTATTACCGGCTCACCTTTTGCCATTTTGGTGCGGTAGAGCGCCCCCTGCTGGTCACCACAGGTAACAGGCAGATGGTGCCTGAAAAAGCCCCACGTCCAGATCTCTGCATTTTCCCCCTTCGGCAGAGAGCCTAGGCTCAGGAATATAACACAAACCATATTAATATATTCAGGGTGAAGATACGATTAATTCAATGATACATAATAATGTACCACTGTCTTTCTCGTAAAAGTGGTACTTTATATCAAAGAGACAAACCTGGCTGAATGAAATACATAACTTCTGTCAATAACTCAAGAGAGGCGAGTGGCTTTAAATATACCTAATACCGATTTATTTTCTTGAACACCGGGTTGTGAATGGTCAAAAATACCTTGGTTCTGGTTATGGATTTCTGGACCGCTTACTCAAAAGTGCACCCAAAGTACACCTAAAGTACATATGTGTAGGCTTGAACTTTTAAAACAAATGTGCAAGCCACTCCGTCTGGACTAGCCTCACTGGATGAATATCTGGATTAAAGGGTTTCGCTTTTTTCCCTGTGTTGGTTTCGACCAATCATGTTGCTGGAGAAAGGGATCTGTAAGCGCATAATTAGCAAACATAAACTCGGCTTGCAGTAGTAAACGGTAGCATGTCAATAAATATTCCCTTTGGACTAGCCACTGTAGAAATCCCCTAATATATATCTTCCTAATGAGGCATAACTTGCAGTTTTTGATTTCTAGCACAGGCCCTCTGCTGGCCATATCACAGAAGGACTGCAGAGTCCAACATTAGGGCTGAGACGGCGGTTGTTTCTTTATAACATGTGGCCTCACTCTCACCTATTCACACACACAAGGGACAGTGGGGGACAATGTTTACTCTAAATTAATGACATTGTGATAATCAGTGATTCAGGGTATATATTCCTATTTGCAATAAACACTGATCAGCAGGTGATCTCTTTCGTACTTAATCCCTCCCTCAACCCAAACACCATGCACAATTGTTTGAACATCAAAAAAATACCAATCAAAGCACCATAATTGTACTGTAAAGTACAGTTCGTAATTTATGCCAGTCATGATTACTGATATTTTTTTGTTCTTAATATACTTTTACATAATAACGTACTTCTAGTTAACCTTCATTGGTGCTATGTTTATGCCAACATCCCATTCTTAATTCCCACTGCAAGTTGTTCCTCGCCCCTCTACAATTGGGGTTAAGATCGATTTACAGTTCTACTTACGATATAATGCTACATTTTTATATCTGTCGGTTTTCCCAAGGCTGTATATTAAGTGCTATACAAAACAAAAGGGACTTGACTTAAAAAGGGTTTCACAACATCAACCAAGCTAGCGAGGGACAGTATACCGAAGGTTGGCTTCCTCTTCCTTGGAGTTGCCTGAGAAGAAGAGTGTCCCTGCTGGTCGTCCCGGTCACAGAAACTCCCACGTTTACCTCTCCCCCCTCTCTCTCTCCCCATGGACTCGTCTTCCGAGAGTCCTTCCCTTGCATGTTCGCCACTGTTCTCCTCATCAGAAAGCGGGAAGGAGCCTAGAACAGTAAGAAAAGCAAAGCCATTTAGTTCATTTTCTTGGAAGCATTCTTATTGTTTTATAAAATGTTGTACTTTAAGAAGTGTACAGTCCTTTAGCATATTAAGGGATCCACCGATTCCACTTTTTCTCAGACCAATACAAGTACAAGTTCTTACATTTGGGTATTCGCAGATACAGAGTACCGATACGAGTACTTAAAAATAACATTACAGTTTAAAGAACCATTGAACTCACTATTTCACCGGGAAATCTAAAACTTTGAGGTCTTCAAAAATGTATTTTAGGCTGCGAGTTCTAAGAGAGGGGCATGTTATCGCCTTGGTTACGGCCCAGGGCAACATTGTGACACTTTTTTAGTACCGTCATTTTGTATGAGTGTTATAATAAGCTGTTTTTATGTCATGCGCCACACCGTAGCGTTATACTATATCGGTCCGGGAAGCCTAATAAATCGATGCTCCGACGGAGCTTCACTATCCAACACACCGGCATACAATAAGTTTCCCGAAAAGCTCAACTTTCTCTTGGACACCGCAGTCAACCGCTGCCCAGGCAGAGCTGCACAAGTCCACACAAACCATGCCGCTGGTGCTGTCACACCAAAATTGTACCGGGGGCGAAAATTGTACCGCCTACGTAATCCGCTTTCGAAAATGCCAAACCTGCCTGGCAACGGACGATCGCGTCGAACGTTGCCTGGCAACGGACGATCGCGTCAAACGATGACGTAGGAAGGTTCATGAACATTCGCGCTCATTCATTAAGCGTCACAAGACGAAATAACATTTAATAGATAACACTTATTTTACAAATGACATTTATATATTAACTTTTTGTATTGTATTTAATTGTTTAATCGCATTTAGTTAGTAAACTGAGTGTATTAACACAAGCTAGCTAGACTATGATACACTTTAAACACTCTGTTTACTAGCTAAATTCAATACAAAACAAATATAAAGTAAAAACATCTGAATTATGTTATTTCGACTTTAGCAACATGAGCGCGAATGTTCTTTGAAAACTGCCTGGCAACGGACAATCTCGGCAAACGCGCCTGTCATCATCTGAAAACGGGAAGGAGCCTGGGGTTGAGAAGAGGTGGGTAGGTGACTAAAATCATAGATAGTGAGCTGATAATGAGATTCTGACATTAAGTAAAGCAAAGCCAATTAGTTCTCTACTTTCTTGTAAATACTCAATGTGCTTATTGTTTCACTACATTTCCTACTTAAGAATGAAAACAGTCCTTTAGCACATATAAGGACAACCCTACCCACACACGCACGCACAAGTAATACGATTGAGTAAAACAGTTCGAAAATCAACACTTTCATCTACAAATCCCCATCAGTTGTTTTTTTTTTATACCTGGCTGCTCTCACGGGTGTTTGTTTTAAGGGCTATACAAATAAAAGGGACTTGACTTAAGAGGGGATTTCACAAAATCAGCCAGGCCTAGCACCCCTGGTGGTGAGGGACAGCATACCGAAGGTTGGCTTCATGAGTTTCTTCCTCTTCCTTGGAGTTGCCTGAGAAGAAGAGTGTCCCTGCTGGTCGTCCCGGTCGCAGAAACTCCCACGTTTACCTCTCCCCCCTTGCTCTTTCTCCGGGTACTCCTCTTCTGAGAGTCCTTCCCTTGTATGTTTGTCGCTGACCTCGCCATCAGAAAACTGGAAGGAACCTTGGGTTTGAGAAGAGATGGGTCAGGTCACTGACAATATAGCTAGTGAGCTGATTCTGAGATTCTATCAGTAAGAAAAGCAATGCCAATTAGTTCTTCATTAATTTAACTTGGAAATACTCAACGTACTTATCATTACATTAACTTTTGTCCTTTAAAAAGAGCACTGTCCTTTAACATATTAAAGAACACAAACAACCACACAAGTAATACGATTAAGTCATAAAGTTATAATATATTGCTTTCCCCAATAAATCCACAGCAGTCGTGGGTCACAGTGAGATTCAATGTGACATTCATCCACAGCTTCGCCAACATCCTCATCAGCAGCAATAACAACATCTCCCTTCAATGCCCGTAGCCAGCTATGAGGTGACCGAGGTCCGGACCTCGTCATTTCTTTAGAGATAAAAGCTAATTAGAAACTAAATACAACTGTATACAGAATCAGCGTCTGAGAATTTGTCTGAGGTGAGTAAATGCTTAATTCAGTAGACTTTGTGTCCGCCGTGTGTGACATCTATTGGTGCGTACGTGGGCCAGGCACTACCACCACCCACCCCCTCCAGCAAAACTGAAAGCTGCAACCCCCCTGCCCCCCACCCCGGACCTCAAACCCTGGCTCTGGCCCTGCTCCCGTCACAATATCCACAGCAGGGTTCTGACCGTCGAGGAGGCTGTCTCTTAGACGCTTCAGAGTGGGGTACTGGGTCATCATGATCTCCTTGAAGACGCAGGTCCAGAAAAACCTGATGTTAAGAGGTCGCTCTTTCTCGATCCAGTCCAGAAGTTCATATACAGTCGTCTTCATTTTGTCTATGCTCTTTATACGGATCACCTTCTGGAGATGGGAGGAAGAAACGTTTTTCATTAACATCGAGGAGGTGTGAATGAAGTAACATTCTCGCTCCACAGGTAGTCGAGCGAGTCACAAACTGTAGTATGAGGACCATAAGGGCATGGATGCCTATTGGAATAGTCCATTTGTACATTCCCACCTTTGTATTTATTTAAATATTTACATTGTTCGCCCCGTTGTTTTGTCTTCAACAACTTAAGTTGTTGTTTTTTAAATAGGTTGGCTTACAGTAGGCCTAAATGGGCCAGTGAAACGTATCCAATTACCTATATTTGTATGTTAAGGTATATTTGAGTGTGATATGAATTACTTATTTATTTATAGTAGCAGGCAAGCAAACAAATAAATGGCCTTGGGCCCTAAGACAACGACTGGTTATGGATAAAATGGAACGACAAACTGATCGGCGATCAGCATAGGCGACCTAGTCCTAGGGCCTAGTCGTCCCCCCCGCCCTTTATATTAGTAACCCAGAAATAGGGGATTTCACTTAGCCAATTACATTTGCGCGCAGAATTCAAATGTGTTGCGTCCCATAGTCATGCCTGTTGGATCCGAGATACGTTTTGTCTCACCTTATATTTCTCCTCATGAATGAGGTTGTGGTCCCGAAGGTGGTTTAAAAATGTTTGCGGCTTATCCATGCAAGACATTTCTATCTTATTGCGTCGGAAAAACACTTGAAGTTGGTCTTTGTCAAGGAAATCCAATGGGTTCATTTTGAATAGTTCCGTGTGCAGTTACAAATTTCATAACCAACCATGCGAGTTATTATTTCCGGACTGAAATCACAACTGGCGCGAAGTGGTAAACATTTCAGTTCCTCTTCCTTGGTGACGTTTCGAAAGTGAAACTTGGAGGCCTGATTTATTCAGTAGCAGCCAGGGAGCACCCTTGCGTAGGCCACCCACAGTATTATATTTACATGGCTATTTGCTCCCTGCCAAGGATGTGAGCTATGGTTTGATCAGACAGACACGTGTGTGTTTGTGTCTTCGGTTTTTGTTGAGTGGGTCTTTGGGTGTGTGTGTGTGTGTGTGTGTGTGTGTGTGTGTGTGTGTGTGTGTGTGTGTGTGTGTGTGTGTGTGTGTTGGAATTGGCAGCGTTCTCTTACTGCTATGGGGATGACCAGAGTGATAGATATAAAGGTACGGCCACACTGAACGCGTTACTCGCGTTGGATAACGCGAGTAACGCGCCTAACCTGCCTCTTGATTGTGTGTCACAAAAATGGTTCAACGCGCCTAACGCGCCTTCGCTGCGCTGTATTTAGGAGTCCGAGGTAGGAAACCCAAACGCCGCCGTGTTTGGGTGCATGGTAGAGTTTAGATCGAGTTTGATTAAATAATCTCGGATATAAATAACAATAATCGGGTTAAAGAACTTCACATGGTGTGGCTGGTGTGTTTCCAGCATTCGTAGTGTTGATCAGCAGAGAAATAGTCGACAAAGACGTCTTTGGTTGCTTAGCAACCAAAGACGCTGCCCATGCAAGTGAATGGAGCGTTCCCTCTTCGCCATAA
This sequence comes from Pollachius pollachius, assembly GCF_949987615.1. Lineage (NCBI taxonomy): Eukaryota > Metazoa > Chordata > Actinopteri > Gadiformes > Gadidae > Pollachius > Pollachius pollachius. The sequence goes on from NC_136944.1 coordinate 13,820,830, forward strand.
CCATCAAACCAAACATCCTTCACATTCACCGAGCGAACATTATGAAAGTAAAATGCACATTTCACCTTTCCTCCAAGTACTTCTGGGTCATCTCGTTAGGAAATGCAAAAAAGAGAATTCGTAGAGGCCCCTGGTATATTATTAGATTATTCAGTCGACTAAATATATTTTTCCTGAGATGTTGAAAAGCTCCATTAGTTATATTTATACAAGGGCTGTGATTTTTGCTTACAATTCTAAAATCTGTGGTGCTACTTATTTGAATTTAACTACACTTGTTGTAACTGTTGGTTTACAAATTGTACTAAGTGACTGCCTGTTTACAATTTCCAAATCTGTTGTGTTCCGTGAGTTTCATATTCATCACACACCTCAAGATCACTTGGTCTAGTTTTTATTTCTTAAGTACATTTGGTATGAATGATAATGTGTCATTCCATTTGATAACATTAGACAGCCCTAATTGTATACTTAAAAAGCCAGAACATTATAAAAAGTTATTTTGTGTTAAAGTAAGGAATGTGGTGACTTTCACACAGACAAGTACCCATTCTTATTGGTAAAACTGCCTTGTTCCTCACCGTGCTAAACGCACCACAGTGACGAATCCACACATTTAATTCTAGCATGTCCAAGGTCCGTTGGCACGTTGCATTCCTCTGCTAATGGCTGCGGAAAACTTTTTCTACCTCTTGTTCATAGAACTCTTTCAGTTCGATTCCCATGTCCCGGTACTCGGGTTTATTCTGAAAAAACAACAACAAATCTATTAAACATTACAGAAGACTTTTAACATGCATGGCAAAAATACACGCATGGCCGGTGGTAATGCTGCGTTCGTGATGCATCGCCTGCCCGAGTTGCAAAGTGGAAAATCTTTCAGCTTTCTTGAACATTTCACAGAGGCACGCCCCCTTTAGGTCGTAATATAACCTGTCCCACTCGTAGTCCTGAGAGTCCACCAAGTTCAGCAAGGTTAACCGCACGACTGTTTTGCTAAAGAGGCTAATGTAGCTAACAATAACAATGAATAGCCAATGACTGTCCTTCCCCGATGCCAACAAAGAGAAATGTAAACGCTATAAGTGCTACAAGCCAGGAAATTACGTCAAAAGAGCAACTCGGGCGGGTGGTGTACGATGCATCTCGAACGCGGCATTATTTGTGAGCCGGGAGGGAGGAGTCCTACTCACTAACCTGGTTAAATTGATCACAGTTGGAGAAAATGAGTTGGATATCGGTTAATAACTGTCCGACGGTGTACTGCTGGTCTAGGAGCTGCTCTGTGATCTTGTCCAGCCACATAGGAGCCACAATTTGAGAGCTGTATCCCCTCACCTGAAGTGAGGGAGGGAGGGAGATAAAGTGAGAGCAAGAGAGAAACTGAAAATCTTTCTGATTTGGTTCAGTCATACAATTGCCAGTATGTTTGTTTATATCTGTCTGCTAGAGAGTTAAGGAAGGAGAGAGGGAGGGATGGAAGCAGGGAGGGAGGGAGGAAGGGAGGGAGGGACAGAGAGACTGAGCGAGATCACGTACATACACAATAGAGAATAATGTTGAAAACAGTGATACTTACATGGATGCATGGATCTTTTGCAAAAATGTGATCCTTGTCTGCATTGTACAGAGACAGGAGCAGGTAGTGGCACTGCTGTTAGGGCACAAAGACAGCTTTTATATTACAAATTACGATATGAATAGTTTAATATTGGAGTTTGACTTTCTCTAGAAAGATTCTAGGTTTGTTATAGGGTCATAACATGTTATATTGCTATTACGGAAATCCAATTACCATGAGTTGTGTCACAGCTAAAATAGCCAACTTTTATTTTAGACTATTGCCAAACACGTTTATTGAATATGCTGTTGCTTTACTGTTTGATGTCAATCTATATGGTCTCAACAGATTTTGTTTGTAAATTGATGTTCAAGCCAAGTTTTGATATGGATTTGAGAAAGAGTTGTTGACCCTGTGTGCCAATTGGTTTTATTTTCCATATTGTCAGGGCCAAAAAAAGGCCCCTGCCAAACCTTGATCCTGGGTGGCCAAATGTCTTTAGCACAAATAGGCTACACTAGCAGGGAGCGCTAGTAGGGATGTATGTGGAGGGCTAAGGGATATTCAAGGACTTAGTGTGATGAGTTAGCATGGGAGCTAGAAGAGAGTTAGCATTGAAGCTAGTGTGTGAGCTAGGATGGTAGCTAGCAAGAGAGGTAAAAAGGACCAGGGTGGTTACCAGCATGTGGTTGGAGACAGGATGCATGAGGGTCTCTTCGTGCGTCATTTGACAGAGATACTCATTCATATTCCAGATGCAGAACGTACACAGCCAAGCACTGTCGTCCCTTTTCTCACACACAAAAACACACATACACACACACACAAGGTTAGGATGTTTTACTTTTTGGGGGAGGCAGTGTGTTTGCGGGCCTGTGTATGTGTGTCAGTACGTTTGTTCTTGCATGAGTCAGTGTGCTTTTTTTGTGTTTGTGTACTAGGGGTTTAACAATACACGTATTTGTACCGAACCGTCACGTTACAGGCACTTCGGTGGTTACAGAGGTGGACCGCGGTGCGTAAATGTGGCATACATAGCGTTAATATGGCGAATGTAAAGGCTTGTTTTGCAATGCGGAATTTAAAACTTGAAGTCGGAGTTCCCCCTGGACCGTTTAGCCAAAGTATACTACTCCGACTCCGTAATGTGACTCCGTAACTACGGAGACCCCTCAGCAGCTCTCTGTCGGGATGTCGGATAGGCAATGCAATTTGCCGCCCGATCGATCTTATATGTTGACTACAAACCATATAAGCAGTGTTGTAAATAAAATAAGCTTTTTAAATCTTATTTGGTTTTATTGGTCCTTAAGGTGCAAAGTAAATATTGTACAATGTAAGTAAGGTGCAAAGTCAAACCGGAATGTGATTCCGGAAATTATTTTGTTATAGGACCAATCACAGCCCTTGCCGTCTCCGTTGCGTCGACCAATAGGTCCGTGGCGTCGATGGATAGTTAAAAAATATTGGATGCACACGTAAGCTACGGAGAGGGTCTCCGACAGGCTCTCCGGCTACGGAGAGGGCTCTCCGTGTCTACGTACAGCACTTTAACATGCACACGCATTTGAAAAGGCACCATCCAGGTGTTACTACCACCGTTGCTGTGAAAAAAAAACAAGCTGTCCAAACCCAGCTCACGACACTATTTCAACAACCCCTGTCTGGGAATTGAGAAATGCAAATGCCATAACCAAGTTTATTGGTGTTTTCATTGCTGCTGATCTACGGCCATTCTCCGATGTTGACAAACAAGCAGTTTTTAAAAATTTTCCCCTTAACCATGAACCGTACCGTCCTGTACCGTACCGTGACTTCTAAATCGAGGTACGTACCGAACCGTGACATTTGTGTACCGTTAAACCCCTTTAACGGTATACATGCGCATGTGTGTACCTACATGTCCCTGTGTGTGTGTGGCTGTGGGTGTGTGTGCACATGCATATGTTTTGCTTGCACCCGTCCCTGAGTGTGTGTGTAACTGGTGCGTGTGTGTGTGTGTGTGTGTGTGTGTGTGTGTGTGTGTGTGTGTGTGTGTGTGTGTGTGTGTGTGTGAGTGCTCACCCTAGTGTAGAGGGGTCCAGCCGGGGCAGGTGACACTCTGGGTGGAAGGACCGTGGACAGTGGTCACACATCACCAGGTTACCCTCACTCCCACACACAAAGCAATCATCATCATTCTTCTGTCCCTCCTGCACGCACACACACACACACACATGAGGAGAAGTGTCGTTTAAGGTGATACTTCTGATCACAAATGATCTTCCACAAGTGATTAATAAAGATTGAATGTACATAAATGTTGAATAGCTGAACCAAAGTGAAAAGATTTAAAAATAGTTCAATACATTAATGTCAGACTGGAGTAAACGTAACAGTATAAACATACCATTTGAATGAAGTAAACTGTTGGGAATAATGAAGGAGGTAAATAAATGGCTAAACTAAAGTGATATAGTTTGAACCTATGTCTAGAAGTATGATTAAAATTAGTTTGATAAGTAGTATAAGTATGATAAGTCAGCTTAACAGAAGCAGTCATGTATAATGTAATGTAGAATGATCCCTTACAAGTAGTAGTATTAGTAAAGGTAGTGCAAGTATGAATCATATTAGTATTGGTATGATACCTTATAAGTAGTGGTATAAGTATGATTAGTAGGGGTGTGCATCTCTCCTTTATAGGACGATCCGATACATATCTAGATACATGTGCTACGATATGATCCAGGGACGATACATTCTAATATGGAACGATTCGATGCGTTTTGATTAAATGTTCTATTGATCCGGTGCGTTTTGATGAAATATGAATTAATCTGATAGATAGTTAATATTCGTTTAAGGTTAACACATGCCTACTTTCAAATATATATATGGTATAGGGACCATGAAATCTTAGGTTTTTATATTTATTTCTTTATGGCATGGTGAAAAAATGGAAGAGACAATTATAAATTTAGAACTACATGTCTATTTATTTGTTTATTTATAGACTTGATCGCTGTCCTAGACAATTTAAAAAATAGCGAAGCTTTTGTCAATATTTCCCTCCGTGTCGAAGCCAAAGGGCTACGACACGTTTGATTTCAGATTGGCTGGTGCACTGAAAATCGTTTCACCCTTTTCAGACACATGGCTGTTATTCGCCCACTCACATCTCTGGTTGTTCCCTGCGTGCGGAGACGCAGGGCGCGCGCGCAAACATACACAAACACACGCACGGATCCGCCGGCTTCCTTAAGTTTCATTTTCCGGATCCGTATGGAAACGGAATGAAATGAGTGGACAATCCTGTCTTGATATCAGGCTATAGCTTCACTCGACCCATTCGCAACGTTTAAATCGCTGCATCGGCAGATTCTTGGTCATTTTAAATTTTAAATCGATTCAGGGGCCCACGTATCGATATAGTCGCATCTGTTTTAATCCAACCGGATACCGATTCGTATGGTGTATCGTTACACCCGTAATGATTAGCAGTAGAATTAGTACTAGTCTGATACATAGTAGCATTGGAATAATAACTTACAAGTAGTACCATTAGTCTGATAAATAGTAGAAGTATACATCTGATACATAGTAGTATTGGTATGATAACTTATAAGTAGTAGTAATAGTATGATAAGAAGCATTTAAATTACCGTAATTAGAATAATAAGTATGATAAATAGAAGTACTGGTATGAAACGTAGTTTTAAGTATTAGTACTATTACGTTTTCAAGTACATTTAGCTTCTATGAAGCAGACAACCAGCATTGTATGAAGAACCTAGCCTCAAACTATAGACTTGTTCTTAAAAACTGCAACTCAAACTACAACTACAACTAAAAGTTGGCCATTATCAGAAGAAGGAGACAAACATGTGGATGCCCAGTATCTGTCTGCCCCTTTAGTATGTGAGTTTATTCTTGACCTTTGCTGTCTTCCCAATGACATCCATTACATTATACACAATTTTAAATGTGTCCGGTGTGCAGCACTCACCTTAATAAATTAATAAATAAATAAACCTGGCCAGCTTTCCAGCTGTTTAGGATTCCTCAGAAAAAAACCTAAATATGTGAAGAAATAAACATTGCTATTGCCAATTGATTCAGTGTACTATTTTAGTGTAGTATGGCGGTCTTGTCTTCACCAATCAAACATGTTGCAACTATCTCCAACAGACAGAGGGACTCACCAGGGCTTGAGGGTCAGGATGGCACAGCTGACAGCGACACTGCTCAGAGTGTAAGGTCAACATCTTCCTCTGGAAGGATCAAGAACACACTCTCTCAGATATATGTAAAGGGTATGAATGATACTAATGTGAACTCACACCTAAACCCACACCTATGCCATATTTTATATATTTAGCTGTACACACACACACACACACACACACACACACACACACACACACACACACACACACACACACACACACACTTACAAGGGGCTGGGGAAAAATCTATATAAGAGCAACTACATAAAAAGTTGTTTGTGCAATTGGACTGTACGTATTCTAACTTTAAGGAACAACAACAACTGGACAGTAAAGAGCAGCTTTAAGATTTGGTTAGTATTTTTTGCTCTTGGTTTGTTTGTTTTTGCTTATAATCAAACCATACTTTGCAGCTAACCAAAATATGGTTTAATAATAACACATGTTGTAGTGCTATAATCAAGAAGAGGCTTTCACAAGGAAGATGATCGGAGGGGTATTCAAATGTTACACATGCACACACACGCACTCACGCAGGCATATATCGAGGACTTAATGTTATATTGTAGAAGATTTTCGCATGAAAAAATGACAGCTAATTCTCTAGCTATCACCGAATGAGGTAATGCAATGGTTATTAAGTCTGTGGTCCTTCTATTGCAATGTGTGAAAGTTACAAACTAGGTGACTAGGTGGCAACATGTAAATGTTTTTACTTTTATGTTACCTCACAAAACATACAGAGGTCCTAACCTCCGTGACCTCAATGGAAAATACGGGCCTGTGTGTGCCCGCACACACACACACACACACACACACACACACACACACACACACACACACAGTGAAGAGAAAGTGTGTTACCTCAATGAGACTGCTGAGAGGTTGTCCTTCCCATTGGATGTCCCTCCTCCAGAGGGCATGAGGTGCTGCTGACTTCTGCTCCACGAACTCCACTGGACTCAACCAACGGTCCTCCGTCCGAATACTCTTCCCATACCTCCCTGGAGAAGGAGGACATTCAGCCATCTTACTCTGCCCAACCAGACCATAACTCACCTCACTTTCCTACATCGTCATAATGCCACACGACATTTAACAAATGCCGTTCTTCATGCCAGGAAATGCATGATCATAATCAATATGTGTGCATCTGCCATGTCTTTTTAAAATATGCCAAAGTGCATTTAATTACCTATCTTTTCGTCCAGGAAGACAATTGAATTGCAATATTTCAAAACGTTTATATGTTCTCAATGCCAACAGACAGGCAAACAGGCAGACAGGTTGGCAGATAGGAAAAGGTAGACAGACCCACAGATAGAAAGACAGATAGACCCTGATACCTGTGGCGAAGCGGCTCTTGTGCAGCATCCCAGTCAGAGATCCACATATTACTCTGAACACATTCTGGCCGACCCTGGGCCTCTCGTCTGTCACTTCCCCCAGATGATCTCCTGGGTCTGTACAAGTCATATACATATATATATATATATTATGACAACTAAACTGCAGCCCTGATTGGCGCCTAGGTAGCCGAGCGTGTTATGGCGCATAACACGGCGTGTTCTCTGACGGCGACATGGAGGAGAAAGGGATTGGTGTCCGCGATTGTCTCCCGCCGGAGCCCCGGAGCCCGCTGCCCGCTTCCGAGGCACCACGGCCTCGACACTGCCCGCTGCGGGGCTAATGCCGTTATACCCAAAATACCTACGTTCTCTTGCACAAGGTGCAGCGCTGTTCTCAAGCTAGATCTTGTTGAAGTTGTACTTACCCATAGTAGATGAAATTAACAATGTGTGTGGATTTTTGGAGCTCTGTCTGGGCAGCGGTTGACTGCGGTGTCGCAAGAAAGTTAGGCGGAGGAGGAGGCTTCCTGGACACGTATAGCATAACGCTACTGTGTGTGTGTGTATATAGTAAAGCTCCGTCTGACCAGTGATTTATTTAATGGGTTAGGGTTAGGCTTCCTGGACACCCATAGTATAACGCTGCGGTGTGTGGTGCATTTCATATACAACATTGCTTATTTTACGCTCATAAAAGTTACACAACAACGGTACTAAGAAAGTATCTTATGGCGTGTTTCCAGCGAGCGTTGATGTACGGTTAGGCGTGGTTAGGTCGTGGTTAGGTGCGGAACGGTTCGCGTTTACACCGAGAGGTGAGGTACGGTTGTACGGCTTGGTGTGATTAGGTGCAGTACAGTTCGCAGTTCCACCGACGAAGGTGGCTGGGGTCCGGCATGAGCCGCGCTTAGCTGACTCCTCCGTTGGGGTACCAAGCGGTCTGAAAGGGTGCCGAAAGGTTGGAGCTACACACACCATCCATTGACTGGTCGACAGAATCGTAACTTCAGTGCGGGGGGGGGATAAAAACAAACAAACACATTTCAAATCAAAAACATTTCTGGACAACGGCAAAAGCTTTGTTTATTTGAAATGTTGCGCAAAAGACTTCATTTTGCGCGACATGCTAAATTGTTGCTCTTTGTTTAATGTGTTGTGTTCTTCTTTTTCATTACATTTATTAGCAGTCAGCACTGTGTCAGGCTGCTATGATGTCACGATGCTTACGTAGCTACCGCGGCTATCGCCATCTGGCTCAAACCCGCCCTACCATAATGGTACGGTTGGCGGTTGAAATGCGAGCCGCACCTACCGTACTGCACCTAATCGTACCTCACCGCTCAGTGGCAACACGCCATTAAAGTTGGCGTGCGTCGTAACCATGGGGATAACACACCCCCCTCTTCAATATAAATGAATACTACAATAGTGGTAATACATTTGAATGTGTCCATATGTAGCACTTCCATATGTACCTGTATCGGACCTAACCTCGTCTTCATCCAGGTTGGCCTGCACCTCCTTCTCCTCCTCTTCCTCAATCTCTTCCTCGCTGACAGAGATAGTTAGAACTGACAGTAGAAGACGAGAGGTTTGGTTTTAATTTGAAGACCTATTCATAATTAACTCTGGTCATATTGATTATATATGCTTTGACCCTTCTCAGCCTCACCTACCAAACCTTTACAAGTAAAATGTAAAATAAATGTAGCAGAATAACTGCAACCAACCGGTGTTTGAGCTGCAGGGGAGCGTCGATTTCTTGGCCTAGACATGAGAACAAACGAGCAGAAGGAGGACAAACAGCCAAGCATGAATCCAAATAATATAACGGTAACACCAAAAATTAATTTATTGAAAGTTACCTTGCTCTTTTTATATCCCGGGCATTTCAGGTGACCGTTCTGCAATGGGGTTGCACAACACACACACACACACACACACACACACACACACACACACACACACACACACACACACACACACACACACACACACACAGACACACACACACACACACATTAAGTTAATGGAAGGAATCTGTTTGAATCTGGATTCAAACACGATTGTAGAATCTAGATATTTTAAACAGGACGAAATTGATGGATCAGTAGTAGTTTGCTCGGGCAGGCGTGAACTTTCAAACCTTACGCCCAACTCTCCTGCCCACCTGAGTTTGACCACGTCCCTGCCCACAACCAAAATTGTGAAATATGCCGTTGCAGACAATTTTTTTGGTGGTGGTGGCTATATTGCTGTTCCGGCATAGGTGTCTTCACTATCTACTCACTTAAGTCGTGAGTCTATATTTAAATTAGTATTTGAATATTATATTATATTATTTTTACTATAATATTAATTATCCTACGTTTTTAGAACTTTATGCTTTCAGGTCGAGATTTCGAGATCCATATGCCTAACATCACTACATCACTTCTGTAAAAAATCCCTTATGTGAAAGATTTGATTTTTTTTGCATGAAATGATTAAAGTTTAGTTTGGGGTTGTGGTTCCTCTCCTTTAAGATGTTCCCTGTTGAAAGATTTAAATCAGGACATACGGATGTCAGCTAAAGCATATCAACTTTTGACAACAGGGGGCACTAGACAAATCCTCCATGTGGAACATCAGATATCTCAACCCATTGTGGTGATATATAATACAGAGCAGAACCAAAGCAGGTGGAGGCTGGGGTGGAGGTGGGCCAAAGCCTTTACAGCCCACTTTACTTCGAGCGTGTGGGAGGTGAAAGGTCTTAAATTGAGAACCTATCTGTGTATGGGCCCTATCTTGCACCAAGCACAATTGACTTTCTACACCGACGCATGTATCATTGCTAGTCTGCACCCGGCGCAAAGCTGATTTTCCCCCGCAGCAAACTCGCGCCACTGAGAAAAGTATGGAGGCCTAGGCAGGTCGGAGCTGTAAGATAAGCTTACACACGTATGCTATACACAGTACAAACATGCAAACAATTAGTCCAATTGAAATATTATGATGTCAAAGAATGTTCATACGTGTGAAACTGCATAGAAATAGCATGTGGATTGTGGATCTTTTTTCCATAGGGGCTGCATGACACTGTAGTAGGCTATGCCATGCCTTAAAATAATAGTAATTACAATAATAAACTCGACCAAAGTATATCCCAGCCTTCCAAAACAGTATCTCATTTTAGGGTAAATGATAATGTTGGTTAAATCATTTGGGAAAGAACAAATGATACAGTGGTAATAAGTTGTACTTTTAAATCAATGCATCTGCAAACACCGTACAGCAAACACATAATTTCTTGACCCAGACATCGGGCCCTATCTTGCATCCGGCGAAATTGACTTAATCACTGGCGCATGTGTCGTTGCTAGATTGCAACTGGCGCAGAGCGTTCTTTTCCCTCCTGCGCCACGCATCGGTAAATTAGGGAATGATCTTGCGCCCCAAGGGGCGGTTTGGCGAAAGGAGGAGGCGTGCTCTGGCGCAAACGTTCCCTGTTGCTATTTTGCAGTTTCAGAAACCACTTGCGCCACAAACCAGGAAACACCTGGTTTAAAGTCAGTGGCGCGTTGTTGAGATGCTATTTTAAGGGCGCATGCATAATGTTGCTTGTGCACCTCGCGCATACACTTTGCTTCTCTCATCTACCTAGCCACACATTCTTGGTAAATTATTTGGGAAAAAACAGCGGTAATAAGCTGTACTTTTAAATCAATGCATCTGCAAACACCGTACAGCAGACACATATTTTCTTGACACAGACATCGTGTACATTCCCATAACTTGTTTGATTGTGAGAAAACATTGTTTTACCGCGAGTGAGTGTTAAAAAGAATGAATGAATATGGGCGCGCGTGTGTGTATGTGTAAAATAGTTAATGAATAAGGGCGCGTGTGTGTGCGTCCATCTAAACACACGCAAACTAAACACGTAACGCATAATACAGTCCATGGCAATGTATATTAACGGGGGGACACATGCATATTAGGAACACCAGTCGATAACGATAATGCATACAATACTGATAAGAAACGATGTTTATAATGTATTGCGTATATCATTAAATAGAACCACAGTTACCGCATATCATATGTTATATCATATAAGTTTTCTTTGCCGAAATTTATTTGAGGACTCAGTATTTCTGAAGTTGTGGAAGAAAACCTTATTCCATGTGTGAATTAGGCCATATTATTTGGCCATAAACTGAGCCATTTGAAGTTCGAAATTCATGTGCATCTGTCTCATCGGAGACTGCAGACGCGCTGTCAAAATATCAACTCGTCAGATTCAAATGCGCTTATGGCTCTTAAAGGGGATGGGAGCTGGCACTCTCATTGGTTTATTGCACGTTACGCCCAAACCACACCTAAGGGTAATTAGGCTACTTCAGACCAACCCTTTTTAGATTTGCGCCGGGCGCAAGAGTATTTTTTTTGCGCCGGTAAACTAGCGACATCGCCATAGAACCACCCACAAAGCTACTACGTCTTCCCACAAAGAATGAGTATTCTTTGTGAGAAGACGTAGTTTTACCGCGAGCAAGTGTTTAAAAGAATGAATGAAAGCGGGTGATGCTTGGTGGGTGTGTGCGGCCATCTGTTTAAACACACGCAAAATAAATACGTTATGCATAATACAGTCCATGGCAATGTATATTAATAGTCCCATGGCATTCTTCTTTATGGATGCTTATTTATAAATGTTAGTGGGCCCTTAATACAGTAAATTAGTATTTGAATAGTATATTATATTATTTGTACTGTAATATTAATTGTGCAGAATAACAGCCACTACGAGCCAGTCCCACGATGAGCTATCAACAAACGTGCCATTTTTTAGAGGCGGGTCAAGGTGGAGGGTGGGGGTGTGGCCCTGAGCAGCTTGCAGCCACGGTACCATGCGCTCAAGGTACCATGCGCTCGTGTCTACCGTGGATGCATCGCAATGGAGAGGCGCACACAGCTTTTGCCTTGTTCTGGAAATATTCTAGAACACTCCGGGTGCTCCGGCGGAATTTTTTAGCTTTCTACTCCATTACGTGGTTCATGTAATTCAGGGAGTCGAAGCCAAAGTTCCTTTCCCCCACATCCTTCTCAACTATTGCTGATGTAACCCCCACTACGGGTCTCGTTGTGGAAATACCAGAGACGACAGAGACAGTGGCGTAGCCAGAACATTATCACTGTGGTGGCCAGCTCGGGCCGGGTGGGGGGGTGTTGGTGCGCTTGACTGTCAACGGGGGGGCGTTCATAACGCCAAAATATAACACTATTTGAATACGAATAATAAGTCAAAGTTAGATCAAACTAATAGTCCATATATTTCATTTTAGACCGTTTCCGTTCAGGATTTTATTTTTATTATTCAGCGGGGGGCAAACATGGCCCCCATGTGGCCACGCCCCTGGTCAGAGAACCCAACGTGGTATGGGCCATAATACCAGCAGCAGAACGGTTATCCAAAGAAGTGTACAACAGTCGTAGCTCATGGTCTCATTGGCGGGCAAAATTCTCTGGGCGGGCAAGGCAGAGAAGGGGAGGTAACCTAGCCCCTTATGACAACATATGGGGCCAAATTCGAAATCGGAGCGTCTGAGCTTTCAAGCTTTAGAAGAAAATGGTATTCTATCTGTGAATAAGGCCTATTATTTGGCCATAAACAGAGCCATTTGAAGTTTGAAATTCATGTGGTCGTGCATTTGTCTCAGCGTAGACTGCGCTGTCAAAATATCAACTCGTCAAGTTCAAATGCGCAGGCTCTTAAAGAGGATGGGAGATGGTACTCTCATGGTACGCCCAAAACACACCTACGGGTTTCAGACCAACCCATTTTAAATTTGAATCAGGCGCAAGAGTCATTTATCCGCCGGTATAATAGCAACAGCGCCAGAGATCCACCCACAAAGCTACTTGCGTTACGCGCTTCTCACTTTCGTTTCAGACCGCTAAAATGGGGCCCTATGCGTGCTTGACTGGACCAAGTCTGCTGTCAATTGATAACGCGGCTCATGACTAGAGGGTACTTTGTCACCTAAAATAATTTTTCTTAGGGTTTGTTTTTCTTTTTAAATACCTTCAATAGCTTTTCTAACTTGGTGCCCTTGCAATGGATACTCTTCTTCCAGTTCCTCGAGCTGTGATTGCTGCCCAGCTTCTCAAACTCGCTGGGTGTGTACCACTTATTGCTCCTCAGGATGCACGGCTCTCCTGAAACCACAGACAGTGATAAGGTAAGAACTGCCTGAAGGTGGGAAATAGGTTTAAAAAAGAAAACATAACTTAACACTGCATTTCTTTGCTCGTCAAACTCCTAAAAACTGCTTTTAAATTTCTTGTCAAGCCCACTCTGTTTAACTTGAAGAAAAAAATAAGTACCCCATCTTGTTCGGTTTTTCCCTTTCCTCCCATTGGTTACTGTTTCCAATGGAAACAATGCCTTGTCATTTTTTGTTATCTAAAATCATAATAATTTATTTAAAATGAACAATGATAGAGAAATAAGTTTAACCATGAATCCCCTACACACAAGTGGAAATAAGGCTTTTTCTCCTTTATGACCAATTTTGTAGTCGTATTAGTTCATTACCTCAAACTCAACACTGAAATACCAATCTTTCACATGAATAACAAAACATAAATCCCATTGCTGTGTTTCTGTACACAACTTTGTATGAACTCAACACTTGGAACAGGAATAAAATTATCACAGATTCCAGCTTCTAATCAGGCTATTACCGGCTCACCTTTTGCCAGTTTGGTGCGGTAGAGCGTCCCCTGCTGGTCACCACAGGCAACAGGCAGAAGTTGCCTGTATAAACCCCACGTCCAGATCTCTGCATTTCCCCCCTTTGGCAGAGGGCCTAGACTCAGGAATATAACAAACTATATTTATTTATTCAGGCTGAATATCTATGCTTTATCCAACATACATAATAATGTACCACTGTATCTCTCTTAAAAGTGGTACTTTATCTCAAAGAGACAAACCTGGCTGAATAAATGTTATTCAGCCAGGATCCAAGGTATTTCAACCATTATTAAGCAATGCATCAGAAGGCCTGCCTCGGTTATGTTTCAGAGGGGATTTATTTTCTTGAACACAGTGTTGTGAATGGTAAAAAATACCTTGGTTTGGTGTATGGATTTATGGATCCAGTTACTCAAAATGTGTACCCAAGGTACACCTAAAGTACAGGTGTGTAGGTTTTGAGCTTTTAAAACTTGACTAGTCTCACAAATCAGACTTTGGATACATTTCTAATGCCAAATGGCAGACGAGCTAAAATCTGGGAGAATAGGGTTTCGGTTTTTTTTTTGTTCTGTTTTGGTTTCGACCAATCATGTTGTTGGATCTGTGTGTGCATAATTGGCAAAACAAACTTGGCTAGCAGCAGTAAACGGTAAAGTGTCTATATTAAAGTGTGTATATTTTAAAATTTAAGAAATCCCCTTCTGAAAACGTAATCTCCTCGTAAAATTAGTTTTCTTCGGTAGTATATCTCCCTAACGAGGCATAACTTTTGCTTTACATGTTTCTTTATAACATGTGGCCTCACTCTCACCTATTCACACACACAAGGGACAGTGGGGGACAATGTTTACTTTAAATGAATAACAACATGATCATTGAATCAGGGTATATATTCCTATTTGCAATGGACACTTATGAGCAGGTGATCTCTTTAGTACTTAATCCCTCCATCAACCCCAAACACCATGCACAATTGCTTGAACATCAATCCAATCAATGGACCATAATTGTACTGTACAGTACAGTTAGTAATTTATGCCAGTCATGATTACTGATATTTTGTGTTCCTAATATACTATTCTATAATAACCTTTTGTTAATTAACCTTCATTGGTGCTTTGTTTATGCCACCATCCCATTAAGCAACATTTGTTTTCTTAATTCCCACTGCAAGTTGTTCCTCGCCCCTTTACCATAGGGGTTAAGATAGATTTACAGTTCTATGTGCAACGTAGTTCTACATTTTTATATCTGGCTCTTTTCACAAGGCTGGGTATTAAGGTCTATAAAAACAAAAGGGAATTTACTTATTGAGGGATTCGCAACCTCAACCTGGTGGTGAGGGACAACATACCGAAGACTGGAGTTGCCTGAGAAGAAGAGTGTCCCTGCTGGTCGTCCCGGTCACAGAAACTCCCACGTTTACCTCTCCCCCCTCTCTCTTCCTCCATGGGCTCGTCTTCCCTTGTATGTTTGTCACTGTCCTCACCATCAGAAAACTGGAAGGAGCCTTGGGTTTGAGAAGAGTTGGGTCAGGTTACTGACAATATAGCTAGTGAGCTGATTCTGAGATTCTAACAGTAAGAAAAACAATGCCAATTCGTTCTCCAATCATTTCCAATAATTTACTTGGAAATAGTCAACGTGCTTATCATTAAAATAACTTTTATACTTAAAAAGAGTACTGTCCTTTAATATATTAAAGGACACAAACACACACACAAGTAATACGGTTAAGTCATAAAGTTAGAATATCAATGCTTTCCCCAATAAATCAGTCGTGGGTCACATTGAGATTCAACGTGACATTCATCAACGGCAACGACAACATCCTCAACCTTTAGCAGCAACACCAACATTTCCCTTTCATGCCCGTAACAAGCTTTGAGGTGGCCGAGGTCCAGACCTTGGTAATTTCTTTAGAGATCAAAAAAATAATTGGAAACTAAATAGAACTGTCTACAAAATCATCGTTTGAGAATTTGCCCGAGATGAGTAAATGCTTAATTCAGGCCCCTTTTACACGAGGACACTTGCGGGTAAAAACAACAAAATATTTTATCGGAAGTGGCTTTCGTTTAGACCAGGGGTTCTCAAAGTTGTGACAGCTGAGGGCCAATTTATGAACCCCAAATTTGACTGAGGGCCGCCAAAGGATAAAGAATTAGGCGGGAAACGCCGTCAGCATCCCAGTGGTGAAAAAAAACATTGCACCGTGGATCTCTAGGAGTGAGGTCAAGTGAGGTCTAAATCATGAAACTGAGGTTAATCCTTTCAAAGTAATGTACAGTCGGATTAAAACTAACAAATGTAACAGGATTGAAAGCTAGAGAGAGTCGACTTTTCTCTTTATATTTATTTATTTTTGTTTAAATTAAGATTGATATAATAATAATTTTAAAAAAAAGAAAGAAATTTTCTGTATGTCATTGCGGGCCGCCAGGAATGTTTCTGCGGGTCACCATTGGCCCGCGGGCTGCACTTTGAGAACCAATGGTTTAGACGGTAACAGCGTTTTTGGGGCTTAAAAACGCAAAAATCTGAAACCACCCTCCAGAGTGGAAAACTTGAATACGCTCCGCCGTAGCGTTTCCGTCTACACTGCCAAGACACAAAACTCTGCTCAGATCTGCTCACGTCGCGTCGCGTTTACGTCACATACAGCACCAGTACAGGGAAATAAACAAACATGTTGTATTATTTCCATGCGTCGGACGGACCGTCAAGCTGCTCTGGCAGCTCTAATAAACTTACAGGAGTCTTTCCACGAAATGTACAGGATATGTACAGATATGTACAGATAGTCTGTAATTATGTTTTGGTTTTCGCGGCACAGATAAGAGAAGAAGGAAGATTCTACGCATGCACTCAGACATGGTGGTGTTGTGTGATGGTGTATCACAGCACCACCTAATCGCCTGTAGTAATGTGCGATATAAACAAAATACGATATAAATGATTAAAAAAAAATGGCCTACGATAGAGATTTTAATTCTATCGCTCTATCGCGATAATGCATGTTGATGACGCAAAATACAATGTTTAATTTTTGGTTTGGTGCAATTACTTTTCACATTGCAATTTTCGCAACAGTGCCAGAATTCGTCAACAAACCTGCATGTGGGCAAAGAACGTTAACCCATTTGTACCGGCTGCTGTGCGGCGCAACATTGTATCTAGTAGATACAATGTTGCTCCGCGCAGCCGGTAGAAATGGGTTAATGGTAAACACGCATTGATGCGCAATCCGGTCTTAAAGGTAAACACGCACAGAGGCGTGATCCGGTCTGAATGGGTTAAATCATTGGACAAAAAGGTCTGGGGCGTTGTAAAGCGTTAAAGAAAAAGGGGGGGGGGGGGGGGGAAGCACCGGTGAAAGTAAACAATCATGGATATCCAGCGTGATATACATTGATCTGCGGACTGGTCCAACTCCTTCTCCCTCATCCTGACTCGGAATGTGTTAAATGCATCGGCATTTTTAAGTTATGTTTTCCAGCATACTTTTTACTTGCTTTTGTCGGACCGTCGGGTGGTGGCTCAACATGGAGCAAAGAGGAGACGGAATGTCTTTTGGATATTGGACCCAAATATCCAAAAGACGTTCCGTCTCCTCTTTGCTCCATGTTGAGCAACGTCTCCGAGACCACCTCTCCGGCTGGGTCAACCTCCTTTTGATGGTTAAAAATATCACGTAATCGACAAAAATCTTAACAATCAATGATCGATCATCAATTAATCATGCCCATCCCTAATTGTCAGTACAGTGTCTGTTCCTTATTTAGAAAGACACCCGTTTTTCCTGTTCTCTGCATCTTGGGTGGCATTTAAGAACCAAGGACTTAAACTAAGTGTAATGCCTTTTAGAATGGTTTGCACTAAAGGAAAGAAACCCAATACTAATTTTATTTATCTGCAACATTATGTTGTATGATTACAGTGTTTCACAATAAATGTTCTCGAAATGACATACTATATTTCTCTTTTTTTTTTAAATACATTTAGCAGTTTGGCTTTCCTTAGGTTCTATCTAACCTGTTCTGAAACGGTTATTTTATGATTTTATATCGTGATATATATCGTTATCACAAGAGGCTGCAATGTATATCGCAATATGGATTTTAGGCCATATCGCCCATCTCTAGTCGCCTGTCATGCATACCCGATCGAAATCCACACACTTTTGGAAATCCACACGCAGATTTCCTCCCGAAAACGCTTGTCTAAACGCAGAATAAAAAGTGAAGACGCGACGCCACTTTTGCGTCTTCTGTTCAGACCGTCATCATGTAAACGTAGCCTCAGTAGAGACTTTGGCCCCGTCCACACAAGGCAAATTTTTTGGTGAAACCGCATAAGTCTTGTGCGTTTCGGCCGACCGTCAAAACGGAGCCGGCGAATCCGGTGCCCGAAACCGCACATTTCTGAAACCACCCTAGGAGGTGGTTTCAAACCTATCCGGACCTATGCGGTTTCATGTTAGGATTCGTGTGGACGCCTGAAACGCAAACGATGACGCCATTAGCCCCCCACCAGCTGGGGGCGTCAGAGTTGCGTTGATTTTTTTATTTATTATTTTATTTGTATTCTTTTTGTAGCTTTAACTAAAGCCCCTTGATACATTTAATTACTAACTGTACATTAAAAAGTAGTTCTGCTCAATTTAAAAGGTTGAATCTCCTCGTGACTGAATGTTTGTATACAGCGCGCAGGCTGCATGCGCACAGGCTTGATGCGCTCCACTTTTGTCGGAGAACCAGCGCCTTGAATATTTACTACAGCGTTTCTACAGCTCGATGCGGTTTCGCAATGACTCCGTCTTTACGGAGATATACCTGAACCGCATAAAACAAAACCGGATCGATTTCGCCCGTTTCGGCTCCGTGTGGGCGGGGCCTTTGTGTCCACCGTATGTGACATCGCATGCGTACGCGGGCCGAGCACAACCCCCACCCCACCCCCCTCCAACAAAACTGAACCAAGTGAAGCTGCTCCCTTCATAATATCCACAGCAGGGTTCTGACCGTCGCGGAGGCTGTCTCTTAGCCGCTTCAGAGTGGGGTACTGGGTCATGATGCTCTCCTTGAAGACGCAGGTCCAGAACTTCCGGATTCTCCGAGGTCGCTCTTTCTCGATCCAGTCTAGAAGTTTATATATGCTTTGCTTCATTTTTTCAATGCTCTTTACACGGATCATCTCCTGGAGATGGGGGAAAGAAAAGTTTTCCATTAACATCGAGGAGGTAATTGTAACGCCACCAACTCCACCAATCAGTCAAAGATATGAGCCATGTGACAGTTTCAGTCTCCTCCTCCTTCCTTTACGATCACTCATGGAAATGTTCCACTAGTTCGCGCCATTTTTCCAAGAGTTACGAGAGAAGTCCAAATTTTAAGGTAAGAAAGTAACTTTTACCGTTGTAGATAAAGTTGTACGAGTTATAACAGGTCAAACTATAGTTTCTCTAGTAAAGAATGGTGTATCTCTCCCTTGCTAATGTCAAAGCACCATGCCAATACAGCTAGTTTAGCAATGGATGACAGGGCGGGGTAGGTTGTAACACATGTTTTGTATCCCCTTACATACAAAGTTGTTACCAGAGAAGATGTTGAAGATGTTGCCCTGTTCTCAAAAAAACAACTGTTCAGCTCTCTCTCAAGAGAGACACAAATACATGTAGCCGAGCTAAATTTAATTTGATTTTGTTTTATTTTTTAATCGTTGTTCATACCTTTTTTTTTTTATTGTGAACTCCACCAAATATTGGTTCCTAAGTAAGTTGGTTTTGTTGTTTCCTATGGCATGCCTTTTGTTTCCCTGGGGAGTGGTTTGGCGTTGCACCTGTGTGTCTAGCGTCAGTGAGCGCTGATGCACGGAGCTGGTGAGTTGCGTTTGTGTCTCTCTCCGTTAGATTTTTATGTTAACCCCTTGTTGGTTGCCCTTGAACGGTTGTGGTGGTTCACACTGCTTTGCGACATGCTTTTAGGCGACGGGAGACGGGAGAAACTCCCTGGTGCGTAGACAATTTTTTAGTCATTGAATTGTTGGAAGGGTGGACTTTTTAACTTTTAACTCGTGAACTAGCTTGAGCTGGTGTTAGCTTACTACAGGGTTTCCCGGCCGCGTGAGATTCGGCACGGGAGGAAGATCGCTGTATTTCCCGCGTTGATATTACAAATGCAGTTGTGTGATCCGATATGTGTGGTCAATTGTTTGCTTCCTTTGTTTTGTAGAGTGGAGAGAGATATCCCGGATTGTGTGTGACGCCTGTGTTGTTTTGTCTCCTTTTGAAAGCTATGCCTGTTATGTGTTTTTGTTTATGGTATAATATGTAAAATGAGTGTGAGAGGAAAATGACAATTCTTTATTATATTTTATTTCCTTTATCAGTGTATATATTTTATATACTGTCTTTTTATTTAAGATCATTTTATGCTTTGTTTACATTTTTAAAATTTATCCCCTACATGTATTCATTGAAAGTCACAGGATATATTAAGCTAACGTGAGTGAGCGCTGATGCACGGAGCTGAGTGGAGAGAGATATCCCGGATTGTGTGTGACGCCTGTGTTGTTTTGTCTCCTTTTGAAAGAATAAACCTCCATCACTCGACTCCTGTGTGTGTGCCTCACTCAAAGATACAAGACACAACGCAGAAAGACATCGGTTACATACACACACACACACAAAGTATAAACGTTATGCTTTTTATATTTTGTTCATAACATTAATATGATCTTTATTCTCTATGTGAAGAATGGATTGTGTGTTATACAATTATATTTTTTCTGTATACCTACAGTAACTGAATGTAGCCTACCATTTTTCATATAGGCATAGGCTATAGATGGCATCCAGCCTGCCTTTGCCAATGTATCACACACATGCACACACACGCAGACCCACACACACACACAGACACACACGCACACATACACACAGGATGCATATGTCTTCATTTACAATACAGTTTAAGAATATTTTGTTTGGTGAATCTATTTTCAAACCCTGTTGTTTATACTTATCATTAAATTGGCATAGCAAATGGAGTCCCATTGTTTTGTTTTGCATTTTGTCTAACTATTACAACCTACCCCAGTAGGTGTTACAACCTACCCCGGTAGTGGGGTAGGTTGTAACAAAGGTATACATTGTATTTGTCATAATCTCACAAATTCCGTGATATAGTTGAGGAGATTTAAGTGTTTGCCACTTGTTGTAGACAAATATGGGTCCTTTGCCTGAAAGGTCCAGAACTGTAGCTTTAAAAATAATTTTTAGGTGCTGAAGAAAAATGTGTTACAACCATACCCGGTCTCCCCTATTTATTTATGCATTTACTTATTTATTTATGCATTTACATTGTTCCCCCCGTTGTTTAGTGTTCAACAACTTAAGTAGTTGTTTTGACATAGGCTGGCCTACAGTAAAACATACCCAATGACCTATATGTATATGTTAAGGTATAATCGATTGTGATATGATATGAATTAGTTATTTATTTATATCACTATTCCAGCAAGGGGTGGATTTCAAGAGGCCAATTACATTTGCGCAGAAATCAAATGTTGCGTCCCACAGTCATGGCTGGACTGGTTAATTCGAAAATATTTTTTGTCTCACCTCATATCTCTCCTCGAGAATAAACTTGTTGTCCCGCAGCTGGTTTAAAAATGTTTGCGGCTTATCCATGCAAGACATTTCTGTCTTGTTGCGTCCGAAAAAGCATAGAAGTTGGTGTTCGTCAAGGTCCGGGATATCCAATTGGCTCATTTTGAATATTATACTCTGAAGATCCGTCTGCAGTTACAAATGTGATAACCATGTGACACATAGAGACTCAATGTAAACGTCTACGTAGGCTATGTACTTACAAACGTATAACAACGACCAACCCGTGAAACTGGTTGGTAGTCCGGAAGCAAGTTATTGCTTCCGGACTGAATTCACAACTGGCGTGTGCACCGGGTGAACATTAAGTTTCTGCTTTCACACTGCCGCCTCCATTCATTTCAATGAGGGAAGGGCGGTAGAGGGGAGGCGGTTACAAAAGCGGCTGAAAACCAGGAAGCGGTTGCCGCCCACGTGAACGCGCACAGATTTATAACCTCTATAATCCTAACCCTAACCCTAACCCTCATTGAAATGATTGGAGGCGGCGGAGTTGCCGCGCGGCGGTGTGAAAGTACGCGGTGATGTTTCGAGAGAGAAACTTGGAGACGTGAAGGAGCAAGGTATGGTGACCAGATGTCCCGTTTGTGCGGGACAGTCACGCATTTCCATTACTTTTTACACGTCCCGCAAATTGAGACGTTGTCCCGCATTGTTGTTGACAGTCAGACTCGATTTTTTATTTATATAATCTGGCATTTATCAAATAGCTGTGAGCGGAGACAGCAGTAAGGACTTTCATCAGGGTTGTGGCGGGCTGTTTGATCATGTCAATCAAACTGGGACGCGGACGCAGGTTAAGGACACGCCCACCAAGAAGAAACTGCAAATCAGGTCAGAAGAGAAGCCCTTGACTGCAGCCCGCAGACGGAGCCCACGTTGAGGGGGTCGGCACTCAGTCCACATTGAGGGGGCGGGCACTCCGCCCACATTGAGGTGGCACTCACACATTCACTTGCAGATTTCCGCTGCCGCCGTAGGCTAATGCTCTTGTTAATGCAAGAGTAAAGGTAATACTATGTTAAGCTAGCGGGAGCCCACGCAGTTAATTAAATTATACAAACAGATGGCACGGGAGTATTGTGACTGGCTATCTTTCTTGCTGCGTACCATGGACCTATTATAAAGTTAAGCATAGCCTAAACGACTTGTTTAATTATTTGCCTGTAGTACCAAGTACTAACGGCTGCGGCCTGCTGCAATGCAATGGGAGGCGGGGCTTGACCGTCAAGCAGGTCAAGCCCCGCCCATGACACACGCTTGCCCCGCCCATGACACACGCGTCACATGCCAAGCTCTGCGTAGAAGTTCAGGGACAGTCGGGATTTCGGAAACTCAGGATGGAGGATATTGTGTTTTTGCAAGTATTAAATAGGTAGATTTCATCAAGGAGAAATGATGTCGGTGAGTGAAATTACGTTGCTACATTAAATGCATTAAATGAAAAACTTTATTCACATCTCTCGACTCGACTCGTGAACAATCACTATGTTTTCATTTGAAACGTCTGACATGCAGTGAAATGTCTCTAGTGGGATGTTTTGCACTAATTGCACAGGGTGTCCGCGCATCCTTAAAAAGTCTTAAATTTGTTACAAATGTCATATGCTGGTCTTAAATACTGTTGCTCAAGGTCTTAAATTTGTCGGGGCAGGACTATATTTTTTTATTTTTCTCGTGGGACTTTTCAGGAAGGACATGTAGAGAGGCTTCTTTCTTGCTAGCTGCATATATAAACGATTATCTGCGTGCTTGCTAGCTAGTCTGCGACAATGGGTAGGTGCAAATTCAAGGACAGTTGGCTGGAAGACGTCCGTTTCCGGAGTTGGCTCGCGTCTGTTGCCAACCCCCACCATCGCGTCTTTTAGGTCTTAAATTTCATTCAAGGTGGTATTAAAAAGGTCTTAAAAAGTCTTACATTTGACTTGCTGAAACCTTGCAGATACCCTGTTGCAATGATGTTAATTACAATATATTTGACTGGGTGAGGTGCACCATTTTCTGTATTTGTTCTTTCCCACTAAGCCTGTACAATAGGGGGCAAGCTATTCTGTAACTGTATGTTCATGATCAATAATACAGTTTCCTTTAAAGGAAACATTCATTGTGTGTTTTCTTCATATTGCATTGCAATAGCCTGTTTAAAGCGATCATATATGCAGCAAACAACTAATCAGCACTGATACTATATGCTAATAGATAAAGGAGTGACAATACCACAGTAAATGCTTTGAATTTTTCTTAAGATATAGCTGTGCAGTATTCTTAGGAAAAAAGGCATATGAGAGAAGGCTCATTACAACTAGAAGAGACATATGACTTTTATAGATATACTTTTAAAGACTTGAGACTTATAATAATATTAATGCTAATATGCCTTGTGTATCTTGAATCTAATGGTCACTTGGTCTTCTGTTTTTGTTCAGCATCCGACCCATTTCCGAGCCAGCGAGGAGCCAGTTTTTCCCTCAGGGGAATCATATAACTGTCTTTGTTGTTCCTTTAAGACAAGACAGCATCACAGTATGAAAAACCATATGAAAAACCATTTAGATGCAGCAGTCCGCCACGGAGGTATTGTCACTCTTTGTCACTCTTTGTGTGGTCTACAGAAGCACATACTGTACTTTTGTTAGGCTGTCAATAACTCTGATGTAATAAATATTTTGTTTTGCAGAATACCGTATCTGCAAATGCAGCTTTAAATGCAGAGACACTCACCATTTTCACTGCCTCACCTGTGAGACAACTATCATAAGAAGGAACCATTTCATTGCTCACTTGAAAGTCTGTTCTGTAAGATCTGTTCCCAAGAGCCAAAAAACATCCACCGTGAGCCCCGTAGCAGCCACTGTCACTGAGAGCCCCGTAGCAGCCACTGTCACGGAGAGCCCAATAGCAGCCACTGTCACTGAGAGCCCCGTAGCAGCCACTGTTGCTCAGAGCCCAATAGCAGCCACTGTCACTGAGAGCCCTGTAGCAGCCACTGTCACTGAGAGCCCTGTAGCAGCCACTGTCACTGAGAGCCCCGTAGCAGCCCCAGCTCCCGCTGATCAGCCACAAATACATGTGCGTGGACAAAAGCAGTTTAAGATCAAGTGTGTACACTGTGGCCTTCAACTCAACAGACGCAATTTGAGGGTGCATATTAAGAGGAAACACCCTGGGAAAAAAGACATCACCGCTGAACGCCATTTAAGCTGTCAGTGTATTGACCCACAAAATGGTATTTTTGCTGTTAAAAAAACATTCACTGGTCCAAGCAATCCAATTCATGTAATTAAAAAAACATCTGGCACAAACCTACAGGTTAGGTGTGAATTGGACTTGTGCAAGGCCAATGCTGAGTTTGCTGAAAGAAGCAATTGTTAGATTTTGCTGCTGCTGCTCCTATGGGGTTTTGGAAACCCACCTCCTACCTAGCATCCACCTGTGGGCTCTGTTTTTATGTTTCCCGATGGATGGGTCTGCAAAGCAGATCATTAAAGGAACGAATAACCAAGGCAGAGCCTGTCGCCAAACCTGCTGCAGCTATGCTCAAGGATGCCTGTGCTGTGCAACCATGCTCAAGAATATGCTACGGCAAATCGAGTAACATGTTATGCTTTCCTTTCAGGAGGGACAGAGATGACAGGACATGACCCTCTCTCATCATTCATGCTTCATTTATTTGTTTTCTACTGCTTATATTGGTCAGTTATATGTTGATATGTTTAACCAAGCCAATAAATGAAAATAATTTTCTTGAGTCCTTGAGTCATTTTATCTGTAGTTAGATGCTGCAGATGATTTTTCAGTCTGTGGTGGCAAGATTGTCGTTTTCTTTTCTCATTCTGCTGGTGAGGTGGCATCAGACACAAGGATGCAAGGCAAAAAAACTGGGAAAACTACTTGGTGGTGGAGAGATGTACACTGAAGATGAGAGGCCATTCAGAACAACCACCAGGATCATCCACTTCATAACATCTTTATGGATCAAGAAAAAAGGCATTGAAATAACTTGGTCTGCATGAATGCTGCACCAATATTATATGTGTGTATACATATATATATATAGATGTATATTTTATTTTTTTTGCCTGACCTACTGAAACATTTCTTTTGGTAATGATTTGCATTACTTGCTATCACTGGCTTTTTCCAATCATCTATCATTATGATATTCCATGAAAAGGGTTGCACTTTTTTACTTAACCAGTCAACTGAGAACCACTGCCCTTGATTACCTGGACAAGTCCCAAAATACACTCCACATAAACGGGCACATACAGTAACAAAGGCAGTGACACATCAATACAGGTCATGATGCTGTATAGGTGAGAAGGGGTGAAAAAAAGTTTTTCAAGGTATGTTTTTTAGACTGATGCAGACCTACATCATTGGAAGATAGTAAAATTATAGAAAAATTATATAATGCTTTCTTTGATTGTTGTACAGTCTAATTTTTATAGCCTACATAATTGATGTAGCCTATAAAATAATCACTCACTTCTCTGCATTTTGCTGTTCTCGGGTTTCCGTTAATGACAAACAATGACAAACCTATCTATTAATAGCAAAAACACAATATGTCGCTGCAAAAGACATTGCAAAGACAGTTTTTATAGGGTAGTAGTAGGGGAAAATCCTCCCCAGGCGCTGTTTCTACTGAGTTTCCGAAATCCCGACTGTCCCTGAACTTCTACGCAGAGCTTGGCGTGTGACGCGTGTGTCATGGGCGGGGCTTGACCTGCTGGACGGTCAAGCCCCGCCTCCCGCTGCAGACGATTGTATTGCAGCAGGCCGCAGCCGTTACCCACTCTGTAGTACGCAATCGTACATCCGGTTTAGTGATATCAAAATAAGAGTCCTGCATGCCGCAGTAGCATACTTGGGAGTAATAACCGGATATAAGAAAGATTTCGATTATTTAATGTTTAACCTTTAGTATTAACCAGTTAAAGATCTTAACGGTCAACAGGTTAACAATGGACATCCCTACGTACCACGTTGATTGCTTATGCTATCTTGTAACAGTTTCCTTATGAGGTCATAGATGATCCTGTGAGTGTTAAAATAGTTGTGTCTCCCAAGGGTCAGCACGGAGATCTATACAGACAAATTAAGCCAGTATCTATGTCTGTAAAATGATTAAGTGTACCCGTATGTCTGTGAGAGTTACAGGCCCAACTGCCTATGACCTAAGTAAGAGCCAAAATTCGATTTTGGGAACTATGAAGACTGGGACCCCAAGGTATGACCTTAACAGATGTAATTTGAGGAATAACGAAGTGACCACATCTACGGGCAAAAAATGTACCTCAATAGACATAATGAAAAGCTAAATGTGTGAAGCACATTAAGTTACACCAGTCACAGGAGCGCTAACAACAGTCTTTTTATTCAACAGAACAATTTAAAAATAACTACAAAAAAATAGATTGTAAACTATTAACATAAAATTATCAATTAAGAGTAGAACAAACAAAGAACAAACTTTCTACTCAAAAGAGGCAAACACCTTCAGGTTTCTCCTGTCTATCATCTCCACACAGAACAGTTCATAATCAGTATGTGATCTGAATGAGAATAGGAATGGGTCATTTTTTTACGAGTTTCTTCCTCGTCCCCGCCGTCATTGGATTTGCGCTGTGTTGATGCTGCCTCCTGCTCCCAACCTTCCATCCCAATGACCTCTGGGAGAGAAACGCTATCCTTGAAGGACTGCAACTGGCACCATGCTGCTGCCTGAATTGTGTCCTTCAGGACAGCATCATCTTTCTTGAAGAAGAAAGAAAAATAATTTGTGTCTGTACTTGACAAAATAACACAATAATTGACACCTTACTCTCCCAAAACCACAAAATGGTATGCAAACAAAGGCTACTTCTACTGATGAGTTTTCAGTGATAAAAAACACTATTCAACTAGTCGTCAGAACTATTTCATCTGGCTATAAATACCACAACCTCCAGCATTACACACATATTACATACCAGGTTCCAGTTCCTGGTCTTCAGTTTTGTCTGGAAATAAAACAGATTGTCTGTAATGTTGAGTAGGCTAATTCAATGGAATAATAAAAGTAGGCCCTAGTAGTGCAATAGATCAGCCATGGAGTAGGCTATAACTTGTATATTGATGGAGATATCTGTACAACTTAATTTGGAAGTAGAAGCGTAATAGAATCAATCAGATCTCACAAATACTCGGAATAGGTGTAGGACTACATGGATTCACCTGGATTAACAGTCTATACATTTCCTGATCCTTCAGAGCTGGATGCTGTTGGAGCATCTCTAGCCTTTTCGTGCAGTGAAGCAAATTTCAGAACTGTAAAGGAAACGTTAAGCCCAATCCAAGACACTTACAGCATGGGGAAGTTCTTCAACAGAACAAGGCACCACCATCGCCGTATTTGCTTCATGTTTGACTGACAAAAGAAACAATAGTCAAATGGGTTAACAAATACAAATCAAGAGAGTGCCAAAACAAAATTTCCTCCACTAGTGATGATACACTTGTCCACTTGATGTAAACATGCGTCAGTAAAGTCCCACCTTCCATCCATTACAATGTACATTACGTACTGTAAATTAGGAGAAGTGGTTTATATTTATGTTTATAAAAATAAAAACAACTATACGAGATATTCATAATATACTGAATAGCCATTTTCTTACCATCAACACAAACACCCCACAGTTGTTGGAAAGACCTTGCCTGGGTACACCCTGTAGTGTGGAGAGTACACATGTTTAAGTAGAAGGTAGAATCAGATGGTTTATTTCTGAAATAATAAAAAAAAAAAACGAAGATCATCCACAGTAAGTCTTCCAAGGCCCAGGGGCTAAGATCTGAGCCAAGTTTCGGTGAACGCAGTATATATGAAAGTCAATTAAACAGTACAATACTTCTGCTATTCTTAACCCTCCTAAACATGCATACAAGCTTAGAACACAGTTGTAACAGGATAAGCCAACAGGCTGGAATTCAAAAAATAAATAAATAAATAAATGGCCTAATGGGGTCAAAACAGCCCCACCAACTATGCCTCTTTTTCACGCATCAAATTGGAATTGATGTATGTTCCGTATTTTAAGCACATAAGCTGCCCTCATGTAGCCACAAGGAAGCAGGATCGAACACACAAGCTGCATCACCTCCACATAGCCACAAGGAAGCAGGATCAAGGGAAGGAAATACAGTCAATGTTATTATTAAGTACACTTTACAGATAAGTACAATGTCTTTGTAGTACACTTCACCTGCTGTGTCTGTATGTCCAGAAGCTCCTGTCCCCAGCATGCTCTGCTCGCCGTTACTTTCTGAAGACTAGTAAAGTCATCCAGCTCACTGTCATCAGTAGCTAGAGGAAAGACCACCCAAAAAGATTTTCAATAATTATGACAAAGTCCACATTGGAACATACAAATATAATTTGAAGAAGCATCTGACTTACACGTTTTTAGTTCCTCACTGTTATTAATGCGGCTTGATGACATGGTGCACAGTACAGGTAGTGGGGGAGGGACTGTTGAACTAAATGTTAAATGTTTTTTAAAGAAACTGAAACATTGAAATTCCAAACATTGTTATAGTATATGTATTTTATAGATTACCCATGATTTTTCCATGGCTATCTAATTGCATTTCAGTATTTGCAGGAACAATCTTACAGAATTATTCCTTTGTTTTCTGGTTCCTCGCCATATTGTGATGGTGTAAAATATTTCTTTGTAGAAATATATGGTTGGAGGGTGTTGTCATGTTGAGGAAATAATTATTTTTCCTCATTTGTTATTGTGATGAATTCGGGTGATTTTGAGTGTGATATTAGCTTCACAGGTTGTATTGGGATAAGTGATTTGGGGCTTTTGTTTTCTTTGTTTTCGTTTGTTTCTTTATTTTTGTCACTTTAAAAAATATATTCTAAGGCTTTGTAAATGTTGTTAATATAAGTGTATTGTATAAATATGAATAATCTGAATGCGCATTATGTAAATAGTTGTTTAAAACTGAAAAATGCATAGCAGATAATTACGAGCAGTTGAACAAGGGGTGGGAATATATAAGCGTCGGCTTCCTCTCCTCTCCTCCTTTTCGGACACAGACACTACATTTATTTTATAAATATTGTTTATGACACTTTATAATTATTGTTGTTTTGTGTTATGTGTATTTGTATGATGTGTCATACTTGCTTTTCTTATTTATTTATTTATTTTTGTTTGAAATAAAGACGAAATGAAATTCCTGAAAACAATTGTTCCACACAATGGCTGTTTATTTGACCAACAAGCTCAGGCACGAGTCCGATCTTTCTAAGGACATCACTTGGATCTTGACTGTTGCTCTGGTGGAAGACATCACAAAGAGCATAATGCTCCAATGAGCCAGTTAGTGGGTGGCCATTTTTATCTTCTGGCACCTTGGGGTTCTTCAACCAAGGCATATGGACTTTAAGCTTGCCATCTGATGCCTGCTTAATGTTCTCCACAGTTGGCTCCAATAACCTCCCCTGAAATGGTTCAAACGTGTCCGGCTGTCTTCTGTTGGCATGCATTGCTAATCCCCTCGCGTAGTCATAGACTGAAATGTTTGGGAAGTGTTTCCATGACAGCAGCATATCAACATATTCACGTGGGCTCTCTGCTCTGAAATTGAATTTTACAGAATACACAACGCCACACGGGCAAGTGATGACAGCCAAGCCACCTACAAGACAACAGAAGTGTTTTGTTAGTAATCTCACAATATTCATCTTTACGCTCCGAAAAAATGCCTAATATACATAACTTAATGATAAAGCTGTTGCTCATTTACACAAACGAAATTATTGTCAGATTAAATTAAACAAGTATTGGATTCACATATTCTTTCACTCACCAGAAGCCCCCCACACCTTCTCAAAGACTTTGTTGTAAGTGACCCTATTGGACATTTTTTGCTGTAGTTGGACCGCAAGGTCTGTCTGAGCCCTTGTTATCTAACCCACAGGCTTTGCAAAGAGCCCTTACTTCCTCTATCTGTTAGGAAAATGCTTTTTATATATATATATTATTGAGAAATTATGTTTTGTGTCACAGAAAATACATATTTAGTTAAGTTGTTTCACATCAAACTTACCTTCAGGTTTAATTCTTCGTCAACCAGGTAGGGCTGCTCGATTATGGGAAAAATCATGATCACGATTATTTTGGTCAATATTGAAATCATGATTATTCAAACGATTATTTTTGAGCTTGAAAACATGTTGTTTATTCAGCATACATACATCTATGTATTATAATACATAGATATCTATATCATATAATACATATTATCACGGCCAAGCTGTGTGCGCCTCCAGACGATATTATGAATCACAAACAACTTCGTCGGGTTCTCTGACGTCTCTGGTTCTTCCACTTCCACATCAATCTGAAGAAGACTGAACCGCGCGCTGCCTACTGCCGGCTGCCCGCTGCCGGGCGGTGCTGCTTCGCGGCGGTTGTGCTTCACGGTGGTGGTGCCTCGCGGCAACCGGCGGCAGGCAGCATGTCGCAGTTCATACTTCAGGGAGTCAAAGCCAAAGTTCCAATCCCCCAATTCCTTCTCAACCATGGCTGAGATAACCCAAATTACAGTCTCTTTGTGGAAATACAAGAGATGTCAAAGAACCGACGTGTAATACGCCATAACATCAACAGTAAACACTGTGCAATCACACACACACACGAGGTGCTCGCACGGTCGTGTCTCATTGGCGGGCCAAATTCTCTGGGCGGGCCAGGGAGAGAAAGGGGAGGAGTTTAGATTCTTATGCCGACATAAGGGACCACATTCCAAATCAGTGCGCTTGAGCCTCCGTTTTTTCCAAAGGCGAGCAGAACACCTAGTGCTCGTTTTACACCGAATGCAAGTTTTAGCCACTGGGGGACCATAGGCAGGCTAGGGGGACTCATATTTATGTTAGAAAACCTCATAAAGTGAGATTTTCATGCCATGGGACCTTTAACTAAAAAACACAGAAAGATTAAAGCATCCAGCATGTGCTTTCAACAATGTGTGAGGGCATACGCAACAGAGATAATCGTGGAATGGTGCGCAATTTAATCTGCACAGTGGAAAGCGCTCGTCCACTGGGCGGACGAGCGCTGGCCGGAGATGTTCGCCCATTTTAGAAGCAGGGAGATTACAAGACAAAAATAAATGTGTGTGTCGGCCTGGCACTAATGCTCCCGTTGAACTGATCTTTATTTCATCATGAACAATGCTTGGACTGACGAGGTGAACTGTGTAGGCTAAGGCTACATTCACATGATGACGGTCTGAACAGAAGCCGCAGTCACCTATGATCAGTTAATCTCATACCATCCATACACCCAACTGCAGCTTGTTCTTTTGTTCAAGGAGAGATCATTTTGTCAATGTTTACGTATGGGCTAACCCATATTTAGAAATTGTTCTGTGTTTGTGTTTCCTAATTTGTCCATTCACTTCTTTCTTTTTTTATTGTTTTAAAAAGATAATTTTAACCACCCGGTGGTTCTTTCCTCCTTTCTCCCATTTGTTACTCCGAGGGAGACCAGTAGCAATATGGGGCTGGGGGTCAAGGAAGACGGGATTGCAGAGTACCCAGTCGAGGACCAGGGTTCAGAGGCAGCAGCAGGGACAGCGAGTGACCTAGGAGGTTGGTCGATAAGTGAAGACACATGCACGCCCATACACAGTATGACAAACTCATGATTTGTTCTATAGATTGATAACTACCTCTTGTCACCTCAGAAGATCTAAGCTGTACAAGCTGCGAGCAGCCGGAGGCTGCTGCTGCCTCTGAACCCATTCCACCGCCACCAACTGTTGCTGTCACCACTCCTCCTATTGCCCCAGGTATGTCATTTAACATGTGGGAAATTACATCTATTTTATGCTACACTTTGTTTATGTGGTTATGAGGGTCCCTATGCGTGAATGGTATGTTATGGGTATGACTAGTTATGTACTCATAGCCTTTCATGTTGAATGTAATTTTGACCTGACCCCAAAAATGTTGTTTCCATTTGAAACAGTGAGGACACAGAAAAGAAGGAGTGGGGGGGAGGGAGAGGGAGAGTGAGATAGATAAGTGCCTCCTTGAGGTTTTGAGGAGGCCGCCTCTACCTGCTCAAGCGCC
Organism: Pollachius pollachius; assembly: GCF_949987615.1. Taxonomy (NCBI): domain Eukaryota; kingdom Metazoa; phylum Chordata; class Actinopteri; order Gadiformes; family Gadidae; genus Pollachius; species Pollachius pollachius. Next base: position 13,853,505 of record NC_136944.1, read on the forward strand.
TCCGCCTCCTCCTCTTCCTCCTCCTCCAGCGCCTCTCTCTGAGGAGGAACATTTTTTTAAAGGGATACTAACTTCCCTGCAACGGGAAAGGGATACTAACTTCCCTGCAACGATTGCCACCCCATGCCAAAGAACAAGTTCAAATTCATAAATTATTGCATGATGCTAACAGTTACTATAATCCAGTACTGCTCAAGTTGGACAATCAATTTGGACCATTCAGTGAATAGGTTCACTGGGGTGACAATCGTTGCAGGGAATGATCCATGCCCATTTTTTTTTGTTTACACACACACACACACACACACACACACACCCCAATAAATTATTATTTTTATTCAAAAAATGTGGCTTCATATTCTTTATTGAATGGCCATTTATGTTTCTTGAGGGAAAGGTTGCAAATTATTTTGTGCCACAGATTTTGGGGTCCAAGCAACTTTGCTTAAGGTATTTTTGTCAGCTATGTTGTGCCCTGCTCGTTGAAAAGCACAACCAAGAACGGGAGGTCCACACAGCGACAGTTAAATGTACGTTACATTTATTTAGTAACTCGAAAAAGCCCACAAATCAGTATTCTGTAGTGTAGTGTGGTGTTTACAGTTAAACTAAAGTATGAGTATGCAAACAAAGGCTAAAGGGCTAGAATAACCCCAAACAAAACCCAGGTGCCAGGCAGCACCAGCCTTCCAGGTGGGAGAGCGAGAGCGCCATGTTGGATTCCCCCATTCTTATGCAGGCTTCCGGCAGGTGATTTCAATCCCTCAATGAGGTGGCCAGCCAATCAGCTTCCCTGGAAGAAGAATAGAGGCCAGCAGAAGGGAAGCAAGACAGCTCAGGACCGTCACAGTTACCTGATTTCAAAATATAAACAAACTTTAACATTAACAAACTTAGTTAATAATGGCATATTACTGTTGTATGTTAAGGAGACATGCTTCATTAAGTCAGAAGATCACAGTAAATATAGTCATTTCAGAAGGTTTGCTCAACAGTAATGTGTAGGTGGCTCTTACATTTACATTTACATTTAGGGCATTTAGCAGACGCTTTTATCCAAAGCGACTTACAATAAGTGCATTTGTTACAATAAGTACATTTGTCATAAGAAGTGAAACAATATATCGCTGTCGGTACAGTAAAGATGTTCATAGAACCAAGTGCAAGTATTACAATCGCTAGGCTAACCCATTCCCCGTGTAAAGCAACGATAGCAGCTACTGTAGATGCTACACAATTAAGTACCTTGAATAAGTGCAATGTACAAGTGCCAGTACGTACAACATTCAATGGTGGCTGTGCATTGGTTTCTATGCAGAGTCGAGATGAACTCTGAACAGGTGAGTTTTGAGTCTTTTGCAGAAGCTGTTGAGCGACTCTGCGGTCCTGACATCGGTAGGGAGCTCGTTCCACCACTGAGGTCCCAAAACAGAGAAAAGTTGTGACTTTGCTGATCGACCTTTGCTTGCTCTTAGCGATGGCGGTACCAGACGTCCAGCTGAGGTAGTTGAGCGGAGAGATCGAGCTGGGGTGTGTGGCTTTACTAATGCTTGGAGGTAGGCAGGGGCAGTTCCATCGACTGCCTTGTATGCCAGTACCATCATCTTGAATCTGATGTGAGCTATTACAGGGAGCCAGTGGAGGTCTCGGAAGAGGGGGGTTACATGTGAGAACTTTGGTAGGTTGAACACGAGGCGCGCTGCCGCATTCTGGATGCGCTGCAAGGGTTTAATCGCAGAGGCAGGGAGTCCAGCCAGGAGCGAGTTGCAGTAGTCGAGGCGGGAGATGACCAGTGATTGGACTAGAAGCTGAGCTGCTTCCCTTGTGAGGATGGGCCGGATCCTGCGGATGGTGTAAAGTGCAAATCTGCAGGATTGGGCCACCGCAGTGATGTTTGCGGTGCAGCATAACTGATTGTCCAACACTAAACCAAGGTTTTTGGCAGTTGGAGAAGGAGATACAGTGATGTTCTCAACAGTGACCAGTAAGTCCATGTGTGGGCAATCTTTCCCTGGTATTAGGAGGAGCTCAGTCTTGTTGAGGTTAAGCCTCAGGTGATGGGCAGTTGTCCAGGGGCTGACTTCTGCCAGACATTCAGAAATGCGTGTTGCAATCAGGGCTTTGTCAGATGAGGGAAAGGAGAGAAATAGCTGAGTGTTGTCAGCATAGCAGTGATAGGAAAAGCCGTGGGATGTAATTACAGAGCCCAGAGATCTGGTGTAGAGGGAGAACAGAAGCCCCAGTACCGAGCCTTGAGGGACACCTGTATCAAGCGTGCAAGGTTTGGACAGGGAGCCATTCCATGTTACCTGATAAGTGTGATTCATCAGGTAGGACGTGAACCAGGAAAGGGCAGATTCAGCTATGCCAAGCTCGGCGAGAGTGGCGAGAAGGATCTGGTAGTTGTAGCAGCATTTGACACCACAGTGTCAAATGCTGCAGACAAGTCAAGGAGAATGAGAACCGATGAGAGGGACGAGGCTCTGGCCGCACGGAGGGACTCAGTGGAGTGTGCTTTTTTGAAGCCTGACTGGTGAGGGTCAAGCAGGTTGTTAGATGAGAGATAGGAGGACAGTTGGTTAGCGACGGCACGTTCCAATGTTTTAGAGAGGAATGAAAGAAGAGATACCGGTCTGTAATTCTGGATGTCAGTGGTATCAAGCGTTGGTTTTTTGAGGAGAGGCTTTATTTTTTTGAGGAGAGGCTTTATCTGGCTCTTCAAAGAGCCATTTTGGGTGTGCTGGTGCGCTACATGTTCTCTTGCCATTGGACGGTTCCCTCAGCAGAGAAGTAGGACGTGAAGGCCTCCCGAATCCTGATTGCTTCCCTCACTTGTTGGCAGCAACTCTTCCCAGACCTGGCAGTGGGTCCACGTCAGTTGCTGGGATGTTCCCCCTCAATGACTTGGGGGGGGGGGTCCTCCGCATGAAGTTGTGGAGAACACAGGTAGCCTTCACACACATTCTCCGCAACTTCTACGTTGACCTCCAAGGCGCGCCTGTAGACCCTCCACTGGGAAGAAAGGATCCCAAAGGCATTCTCAACAACCAGCCAAGCTCGGGACAGACGTTAGTTGAAAACCCGGCGCTCTCGCCAGGTTGCGACCAGGGAATGGCCTCATGAGGTTTTTCCGAAGTGGAAAGGCCTCATCAGCCACAAAGACATGTGGCTGTGGTCCTAGGTGGTCAGCTCCTGTTAGTGGCAGGTCAGCAGGCAGTTGGAGGGTGCCAGACTGGAGCGCTGCAACAAAAGCAGAGTTGGCCAGAATCCCACCATCGCTGGTTCTTCCGTAGCCCCCGACATCAATCACCCGGAAACAATATTCCGCGTCTTCAACCGCCAAGAGAACAAGAGAGAAAGTTCCCTTATAGCTGAAGAACTGGGATCGTGAGTGACCAGGGGCTTTGATGACCACATGCTTCCCATCCAATGCTCCACAGCAAAGAGGAAAATTCCACCGCTCCTCAAACCTCCCTGCAATGGACCTCCACTCATCTCTGCTGGGCACAGCTATGTACTCCTCCACAAGACAGTCCCAGATTGCAGTGGCAACATTAGGGACAATGCTGGAGACAGTGGAGGCCTCAGTGGCTAGGTATCTGCATAATAAAAAAAATGTAATTGTATTGTAGTGAAGATACTATAGGTATCGGCAGAGGATAATCAACCCAGCTTACGCACTTTATGACCAATCATGCGTTGCCGCCACGTAAGTTTTAACATTGCCGATACGTGCGGATGAAAGACGCGATCACGTTGCCGCAACATATCTTGGCGATGTTGCTCGTCCGTAACTACCACGTCCTGGCGACGTCGTGGCAACGAAAATACATACTAGCGACATTGTAGCAACCTTCTTCAAAAAGGTTGCCATAACGTTGCAAGGACGTTAGGGCGGATCTGCATGGTGCAGTCCTTATTTGCCCTTTATAGAACCCACAAAATCTAGTCTGAAATCTAAAAGCCACATTCATATTTTAACTACTTTTTGGCTGGTGGCTGTTGCTAATGTTGACCCCAAGCCTATTCAAAAGACAAGACAGCTGTACACTAACAAATATCAATTTATTATATTTTTATTTAAAATCATTTTGATTTTAATTTTGGGGATCTTCCACCTGCCGTTCCATCCGACCCTGTGAAGAACAAATAAAAGACGACATGTGAGTGCATTTATTTTCATTTTACATTCAGTCAAATGGCATTGTACATTTAGTCAAAACTTAAATATGTTATTAGACATTTCAATTTGTGGAAAAAATTGCTGGGGAATTTAAAAGAAATCTCTAATCAACCAAAACTTTCGCGGCCCCCCTGCAGTACCTCCGCGGACCCCATGTTGAAGACCTCTGGTTTATATGGTTAGATATGTTCTTAATTTAATTATTCTTAAGTAAATAAGCTACAGGAGAAATAATTTTTGATCGTTTTCCTGCCGTTTGTGTTTAGCAGCTGTGTCAGATTCAATGCTGCTGTTATTTCATGTCCATACAGTTCTTCTGTCATTCTAAATTTATAAGAAACTGTTAAATATTTTGGACAGTTCCCTGCCCGCCTTGCTGGGTAAATAAATGGAGAGAGAAACCGACCCTCCAAAGATATAATTCTGTTTCAGTCTTTTTGTGTATTGAACGTTCAAAAGAGATAAATTAAGTTAGGCTTACTGCCAAGGTGTATGTCTTTGTCCGCTTCAGCTCTGAGCTGAGGACAGCGACACAAGAGCCACACAGGCTCTGAGTCGCTGTCGTCAGTGCTTCAGAAAAGCGCTGAAATGGAGATGAAGGGGAACCCTGGGTTACTTTTTGGGCTTATTTTAACTGACCCATCCAGTTTTCTGGAGGCCCACCCACAATCAAAATCCTGGCGCCGCTGCATGTCCATTCCACTGCATGTGCATTCATCATGTGTCAATTCTAGAGATATGAGCGGCCAGGGTATTTGAGAAACCCAGACGCTCAAGGCCACAAAAACAAGTGTAATTCCTGCACATAGCCACAAGAGGTCAGCACCAAGCCAGAAATCAAGTTGCAATGCCAACACATAGCCGCGAGGGATCAGCACAGAGTACACATACGGGTATCCAGGAGGCGGGAGTTCAGCACCATGCTTAGCCATTCAGAGCACATAACTGAGTCCAAGCCTGCCCAGTTTTAAAGCCACAACACAATGCCCAGGGGGCCAGAACGCTCCAGGTAACGCATCCATCAGATGCCCTACTAAGCGTATCTCCACGCATGCATAATGCAATTCCTCTCCTTTTGCTTCATAGATATCATAGTGAACCTTTACCAAATAAAGTGAGTTACAAGCGATCCTGACTCGGCAAACTTTTTTCAAAAAGAACATGGCTTTGTCTATATAGTAACTATGCGAAATGCATTGTTCGCCATAAATCTCAATAGAGTGATGATTTCAAAATGCATAAGCAACGTCCAACCTGCCTTATTCTATAATTTAGGGAATTCACTTTAAATACACCCAATGTAAGAAATATGTCGCATATGTTTTCAACAGCTGAGAGGTAGTGGCGGTGGCGTAGTGGATTACTATAAGACCCGAATGCCAGCGACAGGGGTTCAAATCTAGCTGGTCCATCATCATGCCTTTTAACCCCATAGATGTGGTGCCAGCACGGCCTTGAGAACATGGGTTCAAGTGCGAAATAAGCAAAAAAAAATATTTCCTTTCCTTTACTTTAGTGAATAAGTTTTCCTTATTACATAAGAATTGGGACTATTTAAGCTTCACATAAATGCGCATCACTTGGGAGACGAACCCTGCACGCAGAAATTCAAGACTGATGCTCTCCCTCCAATCTACCACTCTCTTGGAGACACACTGTGCAACAGTAAGATTTGCCTACATAAGGTCCAACAAGGACGGTCACACGCCAATCTAACCCGACAGACATAGCTGACAGACATAGACATAGCTGGTTGAGAGCGTAAGTGACCATGGTGATACAGCGATCGACTTTCGTGTCAAAACTAACCCAGGCTTTGAGTGCAACATACCTCACTAACCAACTAATCGAGGTTCGTAGTACAGGGCACAGGTGTATTCTTCATCCAAAAAATTAAATCCCTGCGGGGACTGATATAGGTGAGTCAGGAGGTGCTTGATCCTGTCCTCATCAAAATAACCCTGCATCTCATCATCCAGATAAACTGATTGAGTGAAAGTCGGTTTCGTTATATTTATGTAGAGCGGATTTGTGCGTCTGATGATAAAAATAATGACATTTGGCACACGGTCAAAGCTTAATATTGTGCCATTGGCAGGATTCAGGTTAGGCTTTCTAACGGTAACGTAAGATAGCGGTAGCTGATACTAGCGATTTCTTGTCTGCGACATATTTTGGGCTTCATTTAGTAAACATAACCTGTAGTGGTACACAGTCGTATGTGTTATGTTTTGATTACAATGTGTTGAATCACCTATGTCTGGTACCAACAGGGGCGGCCATTGTTGTTTATGTGTGTGGCGTCAAAAGCTGTAACTGGGAGTACACCGATCTGGTACCAGTTCATGGGTGCAGAGCAAGTGAGCGGAGCGAGAAGCGGAGCGGATCGAATTTTGCTTGAGCGCGGAACGCTTTTTAATTTAAAGGCCAGAGCGGCCGCTCTGTTCCGCTCGGATACTGCTCACACCCCGGAGTCTGAGGCATGCCCAAATCCACCCAGAATTAATTTCTTCCTAATACAACCACGTTGCCCTGTGTTAGACCTTTCCTGCTGTCGGTTTCCAGACCGTATTCGAGGAGTACAGGGGAAACGTTCCCTCCAGGGCCAATGGTCTCTCGGGGGTAACACCCTTCACTTTGACCGGCAGTGGGTCTGTTTATTGGTCGGAATATGGTCAGAATGGCCATATTCTAAAATGGCTAGAATCTTCTACCAGAGCGCAATGACGCGAATTTGAGCGGAGGAGCGGCCGGGTGAACAGCCGCCTGAGCAAGGAGAGGGATATTCGCACCACTCAGCTCCGCTCACTAGCTCTGGTAGTGAGTTACGGTTTTGACTGCCGTTCCAGGCCACTTTCGCAGGTAGAAGGTTGTGAAAACACGAAAACATCAGTCAGCATAGCAGACCTGTTGATTTCTCCAGACAACGGTGTTATCCGCCAGACCTCTACCGTTATTTATCTTGGAAGACAGCCCGTAACCTAATGTCTGTCCCTACATGGTGCGTCAGACTTGAAGTATGTTCCTAACCTTTCCCTGGGAGAGTGCAATCTTGCCTATATAGGGGGTTAGTTGCGTGGTACTCACCCCAAATCCAGAGCCATCGTAGGCGAACAACTCTCTCTGTAACACGCTGCACTGGCACCTCGTCTCCAGGTGACCAACCCGCGAGAGAGACTCTCAACCCAGAGTCTCAATTCCTGAGACTACCTGCCGCCTCAGCTGTTGCTATTTACCGCTAATGAGCTCCTCAACACCGCTTCCTCTGTGTGATGTCATTGCTGTCCCTAATCATAAGTACCCTAAAGCGAGCACTGCTGTCGCATTGAAAGCGCTTGGAAACAAGTTTCAAAAGTTTTGATGTCGTTTATTTTTCAGTCTGGTTCTTCATAGTGTCCCTCTAAATCGTCGTAGACAGCATCATCACGAAGATCTTGACAGGTGCGCAACACCTGCAATACCATTGCTAGGCGACGGTCCAATGCGGAGAGATGTGCTTCTGAGAGAAGGGGTTGGATGACAGCAAGGGGGTCCCGGTCCAGCGACTCACGCATGACATCACTCAAACGGAAGCCCGGCCGGGACATGAGGCGTAAACGTAGGAGAGTGGAACGTCGGATTCTGTAAAGAGAATAAGTGAAAATTAGGTGTTTTTATAATTTGATGTAATCCAACAAATTATATCTTTGTACGCAAATTGGTTCTGTATGGTTAGGGTCCTTGACACCCAACCAACATGTAATGGGTTTGATCTCCAACGTACCTGTAGGCATCCTTGAGCAAAATTAATATGTTGCTTTGTTTCCCAATGCTAGGGACACACTACAGGATGATTAGCCCGATTTTGTACCCGATTTCACCCTTCCAACTCAGCTAACCAAGATTATTTGATGGTTCTACCAATTTTGTTTGGCTAGATAGATAGCTATACTAGTATCATCTAGGAGCATTATCAACATTTGGTTTTTAAATGAATTGCACAAGCAGTTATTCGAATATATGAGGTTTGCAATGCACAAAGGTAACCAGTTGTCCCAAAATTTTCCCAGGATAGTGACGTCATAGATTTTTAATTAACAGACAAAAGCTAGTAAGTATGCCATGGTGACCGGGCGACATCCACTTAGGCTGGCAATTACAGTTGTATCAGAGACAAGTAAGGAGACATTATTTTAGATCATCACTCTGGGTTTTCGTTCCTTTAATGTGGTAAGCTGCAAGAAATGCCTATTTACATGAAGAACAATGTGACATTACATGCTGTTTTATATGGTGCAAACCCAGGATACTGTTTGGCCGTAACCTACGCTTAATAAAGACTGTTAAGATAAATCGGGATCCATACACGGAAGACACCCTCTCCGAATCACCAACGATTAACACCAACACTAGATGGGCCACTCATGAACGATCCGTTTCAAAGAGTTGGCTCCCGACGCGAGCCGTTTTCTTTTTTTCTATATAAAGTTTGCCTAGGCAGAATGATATGAAGAGCTCCTCACTACGTGTGCTCCGTGCATACTATGTGTCTGTGCAATGACGGCACGTGCATGCATGCAACCAATTACGTGTGGATAGACAGTGATCATACTATTAAGTAAGCGGCGAGGATGCCCGTTGCGCTCATACGTGTAAATGCAAAGAAAACAATCGGCTACATTAATTTATTGATATTACAGAATGTTATTTTTACTTTTGAATAATTCAGTACAAGGAAGGATTGAAAAATGTAAGTGATATATAGGCCTACACATATGAATCATAAGTCAGAACAGGCTACATTGGGCTGAATTATAAAAGGTAATATGAAGAGCCGTTTGGGAGCCGGCTCTTGTTGATGAGCAGATCCAAATGATTCAGCTCACTAAAAAGAACCAAAATTTCCATCACCACATTCTTGCCGCTTTGATTCCCTACCCAAACAGATGGACCGGTATAACATTTCAATAACTGCATACGGGAACAACTGCCTAATGGATAAGGTAAATACCAAACACATAACACATCAACTCTTTAAAAAAAAAGTTATTTTAAAAAAACGAAACGCAGAAATATATGGCACCATTTTAACACATCGTGACCACGGGGAAAATGCAATTATTTTTGTGTGAAATATAATTATTTTTGATTGGAATCTTGATTATAAAATACAATAGTCTATTAAAACCTTAAAAGCTAGTTTTTGCCTTCAGAATAATTGCAAAAATTATAGATTTTTTTTTTTTTGTATATTTACAAAAATTAGAATGCAAAAAGTTTTTCACTCAACATAAAGATGCAAATCTACCTCCATGCAGTCTACCCCCAGAAGTTCAGCTATTGCGTTATCAAACTTCTGGATCTTAGATTACTTAAAAGCCAAGTAGTAAATAAAAGGGTCTTATATTACATGAAACATGTCTATAGTATGTATTAGTTCCGTAGTTTGACTGAAACACTGTTGTACCTGCAGCACTGACGTAGAGGGGCCAGAATGCTGGGTTCATCTCGAGAGTGACGTCCAAAGCTGTAGATTTAAGATTAAAATTTAAAAAAAGAATTTCATTGATTTATTCATTCATCTTTTGTTTTTCTGGGCGTCTACAGTAATTAATCAATTCAAATTGAGTGACTTCTACAAATGCAACTCACGCACGTCCGTTGTCAAGATGCAGCATAAATGTCTTGTTACCAAACTTCTCAAAGGTCTCATAGTGATGTCTGTCCATGTTGCCTGGGGAGTCAGAAAATACCTTGGTCATCAGCTATCAATTCGTATTTACTCTTTAAGTAATTGGTAGAGACATTTATATGAAGCCACTTACAGTTATTTCAGATACAGGTCATTAATCGGACACTCAAGCCACAAGCAGCATGTTGCATTACGAAATTGGAAACATTATTTCAATGACATATCATAGTGTTCATCCAACGGTGCTGTGATATGACTTCTAGCTATGCTCAAAATTGTGCCGCATATGTAGGTGGTGACCAACCCATGAGGAAATCCAGCACAGCCATATCCATGAGGTCGACCAGCCGGGTTCCCTCGTCGTAGGGAGGGGTTTGCTTCACTCCGTCACAGTAGGCCGGGTCCTTCTCCCACCTGCGCACACACAGTGTCTTATCCTGGACATAAAACGTTTATAAAAAATGTCTTTCAATTGCTGTGCTTGGTATGCTACCATAATTTGTCTGCCCATGATGGCACAAATTTCACTCCTAACCAGACCTTGAGGGATGGATCCCACATGGTGCATAACGGTTCCTTTTCAAGGTTTCTTCCTTGATAATTTAGTTTTTTTTCCTTGCCCTTGAGAGGGTTGTATAATTAACCCTGGGAAGGGCTGTACGATTACAAAATACTTGATTGGGAAGATGTTGATAAAACTTGAAAAATAATTAACTAAACACATGTTTCTCCACAAAATTTAAATCTCACAACTTTTCACAAATTCTTGGCTAAGAAGGTGAAACTTTAATTTGATGGATAAACAATATTCTCTACAAACACACACACACTAAACTAAATGGCCACACACACAAACACATGACCAGCAGACTGTTACCCACTGTGCTAGTTTGGTGCGGCTATAGGAACGTCTCCATGGTGACCTCCAGGACCGGCGGGGTGCCAGGGTGAGATCAGGGAGCATGGTTGCAAGAGACACCTCCAGCGCACGCGGAGCGCCGCACACCGGGTTCTCCGTGGAGCAGTAGTACTCACACTGGCCGTAGAAACACGTGTTCCCCACTGGAGGGAGCCAGAGAGTGAAAAGAGAAGAACATAGAGTTTAAGTCGTTTGTGGGCGCTTAAAGCCCTGCTAAAAGCCCAAAACTGTCAAGAGGAAACATCCATCTCTGTTGTAATACACATGCATTCACGTGGCGCACAAACCGGGGGAGGTAAAGAAGGTCCTCAACAGCTTTTTGTCTGTGGTGACATCTTTGATTTCCGAGATGACGTCGACAAGTCTTCCAACCACTGGAGGGATCCGTTGGAATCCTAGGATCCTGCGAGAGTGCGAGAGAGAGAGAGAGATTAGAGAGAGGCAGGGGGGAGAGCGAGAGAGATAGAGAGAGAGAAAGTCTTATATTGCTGTATATACTGTATGTTATAAAGCACATCCAAAATCATTTACAGAGAGGGTCTAGACTAGATGGTCATTGTCCAGGAGATAGTTTGATTAACTCAACTGCTATCAATCGATTCGATACACACAGCACGTTCTACACTTCCTGTCACTATAGCAGCCTACAATTAAATATATGCTGGATACTCACCTGTCCAGGTGGAAGGCGGAGATCTCTGCATTGTGTCGCTCAAAGTCTGAGAAGTAGAACAGATTAACATCTGTTTCCGCATCTCTGGTCTGTCTGACAATGGCGATGGAACACATTGACACACCCACAGACAAACATAAATATTCTTATAGTTCCTGTAATCCCAAAAATGATTATTCACTATTTTTTATGGAGTAATTTTGCAGACGCTTTTATCCAATGAGTTAATATTTTTAAATATAGAAGTCATTAAGGAGTTAATCTTGCAAAGGGAAGTCTACTCGTAGGCCTAGACTATGGTGGACATTGTGGCACAAAGTTAACTCCACATTCTTTCCACTGAAAGTCAAACATAACCATTAGAATTTCCTGTTCTACACTTTATTCAATGTACAGGACACCCTATTACGATGAAGCTGTGGTCTTACTTCATTGGTTTGAGCAGAGCCTCTCCGTGATTGGGAAACGACATGAGTAGTTTTAGCTGGGTACCCCCTTTTTTCTGCACTGAGAGATACAAACAGACACATCAATATTAATATGCATCCAAACACTATAACAGGCAAGGTAGGCCTACACTAAATCATTTGATAAAAGCATGTGTTAGATGTATACTTAGCTGAGGTCACAGTGGACATGCCAGTTTAAAGCATTAACAAACCATCATGACACAAAAGTAGTAAAAGTAGAAAAGCTAGTTGGTAGTAGGCTAACTAAATAGGTCAAGTCTTCTATTCTCTAGTTAGTAGTTCCAAAGTATCATTCCTCATATAAAAGATACAATATCTTTATACTTTGCTATAGGAAGGCCTAACTGTAAACACACTTTGTCGATTGTGGATTCAACATGTCTTGTCACTGTTTCTCCACAACGTGGTGCCCTGCCACAACTATAACCAGACCATTAACATTGAATTTCCATTGCCATCAACCACCATAGGTTTTGCTGTCTACAATGTATCATCTTCTATACATAATGTAGGGTATATCTAGAGCTCTACTATAGTTCATTCATAGCAATACATGTTGCATTCCCATAGGCAGCGTTGCTGCAATATAGCAAAAGCCAAGTGTATTTCAAGTAAACAAAAAAATATTGAAACGATCCAAGGCATTTTGCACAGATACATACTTTATTATTTTTATCTTTCAAATTGTGTAATACCAATTGCCACAGTGATCATAATTTAGAAACTGAAGAAAAGAAAAAAAGCCAGTGAATATATGCAGTGTAGCTCTAGAGTCTAGATCATGAATAACAAATGTGTGGAAAAGATGAGATTCCATATATCGGACAGAAACCAGTACTAAAAGCTTGCGCGGCTGGGAACTTGTTTTGTTTAATCTGCAGCACTCCAGACAAATTACAATACTGTTGATATTCATTCTGCTGTGCTCTATCAAATACAGCCTGTTTGTGTGTGGTTGTGTGTGTGTTCATGAGTGTTTGTCTTTGTTTGTGTTTCTGGGTATTTTTTTTTTATCTGCGTGGGCCTCACAGTTGGTTTAGTTGGTGTATGTAGTGGGAATGGAGTTTGTATTGTGTGTATCCATTTGTATTCAGAAAATAGGGTTAGGGTTAATGTGGATGAGTGAGTGACTGAGTAGATTCTATCAAGACTTTCAAATGAAAGACCACGCAAGCTGGAGATTGTTGAGTGAGAGATTGTATCCCCAACTTCTCCATTTTATGTGAGTGTGACCATACATGTTTATGAGTCGGTGCTTATTCAAATGTCTTGATGTTTTAGAGATCATTTTCTTCACTTCCAGGTTTATGGGCTATGTCTCTGACACAAACACACAATTATGCTCTAACGCACCCGCACACATTAACACCCATGAGAGCCCGTAACTAACCAACATTGAGGATACGCTGTGTGGAAATGTAGTGGGTGATCTGGTCCAGCAGGGGATCGGACCTGTGGTAAAGCTCCCAGCGGGAGATGCCCAGGTGGAAGCGCAGCCAGGGAGGGTGGGTTTCAGCCGCCACCGTCCAGTTAGCTTTGTCGTAGCCGTCCTCCTCACTACCGCTCTGCCTATGGGAGGGGAGAATGGACAAACATATTGTGTTTAGGCCCTGATCAACTACAAATCTGGATTCTGAGATTAAATACATTAGATTTTAAGTGAAATTATATCTCACAACTAATGCATCAAGTTTTTCACCATATCCTAACTTATCAAACTTTCTACAAACAAACAAATACTGATATAAAAAAGTCAACAATCATGCAGAAACATCATGAATGTCAAAGTATGGAGTTCCTTCTTTTACTTTTCAAGTACTTCTCTGTACCCCTGTTGACAAGTGCAAAGAATACTGCTATGCTACAAAAAATAGCGATATGCATCAGTGGCCTGATCTATTATTTATGGATTTCCACTCACCAGTAGCTGTCTTCCTCCTCCTCACCTCCTGTGTCCCTCTCTTCTTCTTCATCTTCGCTGTTCTTGACTCGCAGCAACCAATCATCTTCTTGCATTTCAGGCCGTTGCAGGTTATACAACGGGTGGCTGAACAGAGCCTCTAACTTTGAACCTCCCGGATCTACCTCCCTCATACCCTTGGTGGACATTTTATCTCCGGTTGGTTCCTTTTCCCACTCAGTGGCATTATTGGCAAAGATTCCGTTGGAGATGATGACGGAGGATTTTGTTTGGCGGGAAGTACTTCCAGGATCATGGAGGGGAGATGAGGAAGAAGAGTGAGGTAGGACACAGGCCGTCTGGAGGACGGAGAGACAGAAGATGGCCAGGAGGATATGCAGCGCCAGGGACAGACATGCCAGAACCAGACAGATGGAGCGCGTGGACCGACCGCCAACGCTTCGCCTCAGCATGCTGGTCCTGGGAGAAAGAAAGAACCACCAGGGGGGAACTAAAAGGGGACATTTTTGAAGATAATTTTTCTTCCCCAAGATACTAAAAAAAAATCGCAATGTAGCAGGCTGCACCGCACAGGCCATTACATTTCGGCATTGTTTTGCAGATACCGTTCAGAAATCCAGACAACTATTAAGTATATTATTGTACACATTGATATAAACATACTCTAGGAAGGAATTCACCTGAAGAAAGGAAAGTTGGGAATAATTGCCTAGAATGTAGTAGGTCCAGATCCCTGACATCCAGCTTGATAGTTATGTCAGTACAAATGCAGATAAATCAGTGAATTAGCAAATAGGGAGAAAGGCTAACATTTACACAAACATACGCACATATTTAGATAAGAGAAAAAATAATGAGTGCCATGAATTAAACAGTTTCTGTTTAACATAGTAGAGGTGAGGGGTACATACAATCAGCTAGTGTCGGTTCCCGACGGAAAGACTCAAGGACTCTGAAGTTGATCCAGTGTTCAGTCCTCCAGCGCGGATTGTCTCAGCTGGAGATCCAAACTCTCTCTCTCTCTCTCTCTCTCTCTCTCTCTCTCTCTCTCGCTCTCTCTCTCTCGTCAGGTTCTCCTTGGGGTCTCTACCTCTCTTGAATCAGTTATCGCTCACGCTCTCTTTCTCTCTCCATCTGTCTGATCCCTCTGTCGATTGATTTGTAATTTTGGTACAATGAAACAAGCACATCAAAGACACCTGACATATGAAGGGTTACTCTTTTTTTGGTTATTTTGAAGATTATTAAGTGTGCCTGTTTATGTGTGTGTGTGTTTGTGTGTGTGTTGCCAATTCTTCAGCAATGTAAACACAGAGATGCAGCAGGTTTCTGTGCCCCGTGTCGCTCTGACCTGGAGTGGGGAGTGGACGGTACCATATTGATCTGCTGTCCGTTCAACGGTCAGCCAGTTAGTTATTAGCTAGCTTCATGGCTCACGCAAATCCTGTATTAATGCTGAGATTTCAACATTAGTTGCTCAATCATTCAATAATTACAAGTAATTAATAAAAATAAGTCATTAAGAAGATAGCTGTTTAGTAATGAAAAATAATCCAATGAAATAAAAGCATACACTTAAATCTAATTTATTGTGATTTTCTGGTGCATTTAGTCCATTACCTCCTCCCCAACAAACACATTGAGACATTTATTTTAAACCCTTACACATTAACAAGATTCCCTCTCAAATCCAAGTCTTTATGATATATGAGAAAATACTGGGAAAGTCGTGAACGAGAGCAGGGAACAGCAGTATATAAATTGAGATACTGCGTACGGGATAGGATGTGTGTGTGTGTGAGAAAGTACTTATAGGTTGTGCCTGACTGCTCGCATTGATCGAGTGCCAGCATGTTCTTCTAAGGTGCCGACTTAGATTAGAGTGACCTTCCAGCGTATTGGCCACAAATACATGGTCTGACCTGACCAAAGTGTCCATAAACCCTGAGCCACACGACAGGGAGGCCCATATATTCCACCTCCAGCTCTCCCTTTTCCTGGGCATCTTCCAGTGTATTTCACCTGGCTTTTGATTAAACTCTAGGGTCTAAACAGGTTAGAGCAGCTTAGAACTGACTAAGCTCTTTCCTAGTCTCTACAATGGCATGCAGCATACCCACACTCACAAACACACAGACACATACACACATAGATACACACACATACACATGCTGCATATACAATGCTTGGATGTCAATTTGAAAAAGAAATTCCCAGGTTGCAGAACATCATCCAAAATGTCTTTCTTCTTCCGTGGCAAAGTTATAAAATATTATGTTCATTTAGTCTCATGGCTATCTTAAAGAATACCAATAAAGAAATGTATAGTGTGTGCAAATGGGTTTGTGAGATGTAAGATGTGCCACTGGGCGAGAACTAAATTGAACGTTCTTGACACATGCTGACTGACTCGACATTCTGTCCATCCACTCTGCCTCCTTCCCTCTTTTCTGCTCTCTCTCTCATCGACTTTTCTTCACTTTCCTTTCCTCAGTCTCACAACCAAATGTTCTCTTTCTCTCTGTCTAACTCTATCCCTCTCTATTACATTCTCTCCCTTTCGTTGTCCTTTTTTCTCCATTTCTCCCTTCCCCTCTCTTTCTTGCACTCTTTCCTTATCTCTCTCCATCCCTTCCTCTACTGGCGTTGGATCCTCTCTCATTCCCTGCTTGTCCTCCCAAAGCATTTCTTCTCTTCCCTCCCTACCTTTATTCTGTCTTTGTCTTCATCTCACATTTTTCCTCTGGCAATTCAACCTCAGTCCTTTCCCCTTTCTTTAAAACATGTCCCTCTGTCCTGCCTCTTTCATCCTCATCCTCATTGTCAACTGCTGATCCGGGGTCGGGTCGCAGGGGCTGCCTCTCAAGCAGTGTCCCCCACACTTCCCTTTTCCGGGCCACATTGACCAGCTCTGACGGGGGGATCCCGGGGCGTTCCCAGGCCAGTGTTGATATATCATCTCTCCACGTAGTCCTGGGTCTCCCCCGAGGTCTCCTCCCCACTGGTCGTGCCTGGAACCCCTCCCTAGGGAGGCACCCATTGGGCATCCTTACCAGATGCCTGAACCACCTCAACTGACTCCTTTCAATGGCTCCTATTTTTCTCTCTTTCTTCTTCTCTCTCTGCTTTTAGGAATCCCACATCCCCAATCCCATATCATAGTAACCACTGTGTGGATCTCTTTGATGTAGAAACCTCCCATTCTCTCTCATTGCTGTGTGTAGGATTAGAAATGTGAGATGATTCCTGAAAGGCCTCAAGAGAAAAATCATTTTTTTCATACATTTCATACAGACTGGAGGATTATAGAGAATCTTGTTAATGTGTAAGGTAAGGTTAAGATGAATCAAACTATTAAGTTCTTTATCAGGGTGGTAGTCTTTGGAAAACGTTGAAAATATAATTGAAGTGCTAAAAACTGCTTTCCTCACGTATTCATTGTATGTCGCTACGGTAGGAGGTAAACTGGTCACCTAAGCCAACTACTGTATATGAGGTGCAGAATCCCCATTGATGGCAAGGATGTCCATCTTTCCCGCTAACCTCAACATCTCAAATGATGTTGATCCCCAGGTGAAATCCTGTCTGGAAGAGGCCCACAGCCTGCTTTGGGTCCATCCATCCAGCGGTCAATCCGCCACCTTCCATCGAATCATTGGGTGACGAACCAAACTCCATCACACTGACCCCCGCCTCCACCCCCATTGGCAACCACCATGGTGGTGTTATATGGAGCCTGTAACCGAGGTGTTGATGGAATGTGAAGGGGGTGGGCTTGGATCTGGGGGTGTGCACACCAGGGCTTGAGATGCAGGTGTTGCTAGCTTTTCTGTCTCCAGGTTCTTCGGACCGACACACACAAAGACACGAGCGCACACGCATACACTTTAGCATTCTTAACCCCCCCCCCCCCCCCCTCCCCTCTAAAAAGAGAACACCCACACAAACACATATACCACACCCCCACACCCTAGCACATGTGCTTCAAAAGCACTGCACACCTTGTGTGTTTGACCCTCCAAAGCCTGCGGTGTGATTGTGGTCGGTTGCTTGGATACAACCCATAATATGGACATGGACGCTGAGCAGAGGAAGGTGAGGTGAAACCAGAGGAGGAAGAGAGTGCTACATTACACCTCTCCTCACTGACGAACACGCACAGAGCTTGTATTATTCATCAGTGTCAACCACAGGCTAATTGAGTGACCGAAGGTGTTCGTACGTACCTACAACGTGTTTGTGTTCATTCGGCTATTTGAATGTGTGTGTGTGTGTGTGTGTGTGTGTTTGTGACTGTAAAATACCACTAGGCATTCTGTGCATATGTATAAAACCCTCTCACTCTTTTGTTGCCTTTTTTTCTCCTGCTCACTGTCTCTGTCTGTCATATTTTTGTATTTCCTCCAGCTCTCTTTGTGTCTGCCTTGTCGTCTTCCTCTATCTGTCTGGCAATATGTTTTTTGTAATTTTTACCTGTCTCTTTCATTCATCATTTCTCTCTCTATATTTTAATACCTCTGTCTCCCTCTCCGCCCCCTCTGGGTCTTTATTATCTCTCTCTCTATCGTTCTCTCTATTGTTTGGGTGTGTTTGTGTGTACGTGTGTCGCTCTCTCTAATCATCCTTCTAGTCCTTTCTCTTTGTCTCCATGTCTATCTTTCTCTCCCTCGGTCTGTCTCTTTGTCATGATCTTTCTTTTATTTGTTCAATATATTTCTTATGTTTTTTCAAGTCGTAAAGTACAAAGATTAGGAGTAAAAAGTATGCCAATATGAAGAGAAAATAAGCAGATGTAACGAACAAAACAAAGAAAGAAAGGTAAAAAGACAGATAATGAAATGTATTGTTGCATCACTAGAACTCAAAGGTAAAACATAATATATCAAAGAACAGGTGAGTGGCCTATGGTGAATCTCACGACTGCGCGAAGTCTCCATTAAGTTGAGCAAGATGGTTTAAGAATGGAAGTTCTGATAGCCACGTCTTGAAGCGTGGCACTGCTTCTGACTTCCAAAGCCTTGAAATAAGTCTCAGGCTTGAACACAAAGTCGTTCAGTACAGAAAACCATCGGAATGCTCCACACCAGAAGTCATACAATTTTGGACAGGTCCAGAAGAGGTGGGTTAAGGAACAGTCATCCCAAAAAATGGATACTGTAGGAATAATGGCGCCTATGCATGACCTTAAACAGGATTAAGTGATGTCTGGCATTAATAGAACAATATTGGATTATACTGAGACTCTCTACCCAAACAATAACATCAATTTGGAGACCCAGTTCCTCTTCCCAAGCTTTCTTCAAAGATTATCTGGCATAGTTTACTTGTTCAGAGAATACCTTTACAAAATTTGAAATCAGGTGCTTGGATTCCGGTGTGTCATGCAAAAAACTATAAACCCTGCTTTCCTCGGGGAGAGATTCAAAATCAAGCATTTTTTAGCAGACATATTCCTAACCTGAAGGTATTTAAAGAAGTGTGTTGGTGGAAGGTAAACCTTATCGTTTAGCTGACTAAATGAGGCAAAATGTTTGTCAATGTACAATTCTTTTAAAACGACTATGCCTTTTAGCCCCCAACTATAAAAAGTTGCATCTGAGAGTGGAGGAAATGCATGGTTATGACTAGTGCTGTCCAGTGATTAAAATATTTAATTACGATTAATCGCATTAATGTCATAGTTAACTCGCGATTAATCACACATTTTTTTTCTATTCTAAATATCCCTTGATTTCGTGCTGCTAGCCTCTTAGTGAGATCAGAGAGTGTTGAGAAGGACAGTAATAAAATATATTTGGTAAGTGTAAAAGTTCCTTGCAGCACCGTCCGGCAGCCTGAGCTGTGCGCCCGCAACCTCTTAAGCTTTGTTCACACTACCTTCGTCCGTCGACGGATCTCATTGACTTTGCATGGGGCGCTCGCGAAATGCATTTTGGGTCCGTCCGTCCATTCGGCTCCGTGGCTTGCGTCAAAAAGTTGAGAAATGTTCAACTTTTCAGGCAGCGCCGGATCCGTCGGCCAATCAGATTGCGGTTATGCAAATACACTCCACGCGTTTGCTGGATCCATTTTGCAATAACAAGCAGGAAGAAGCAGGAAAAAGCCGGCTGTTATATGTTTTTAAAGAAATGCGGAAAAGTAGGATTGCTTTTAGTCACCTGTTGTTTGTGTCCTCTTTTGTATTAATATCCACACATCGGCTTTGTAGAGGGAGGTGATTTGATTGGCTGCAGTATGTCTGTAGTGATCTTACCCTGCTTTTCACCGTCTCTTAAAACCACAACAACACGATGCACATCTTGCAGGCAGGCAAACGTGAAAGGTCACGCTGACACCCTATGACGTCGCCTACTGGCAGAGCAGAGGCCTGTTTCAGGTAGCTGGTTTTGAGGCAACCCCGAGTTTGTTCGCTCTGAGTTAGTGGAGACTCTGGGTTTTCCATTTCAGGTAGCAGGTTCAGCGCAACCGAGAGTTAGTTGCTGCGGCAACATATGCCGTGGGTCTAACCTGCTCGGGAGGTGGTTAGACCTACTCCGAGTTTGTTGTCTATAAGGCTGAAGGCAGCTCTCCGACAGAAGGAAGTGTTAGAAATGGCATGCCCTTTTCTACGAGAGCCTGTGGACGTAGAGGCTGCGATCCTCAGAAGGAATCTCTGTGAGGAACGATTATTAAGACCCCGGTTGGATATACTTTCTTTTCCTGATAATTTTCTTCACGAGCGCTATCGTTTTTCAGCGCAATCTATCATTTATTTAGACCACCTTCTCAGCCCCCATGTTAACTGTCAAACACACCGGGGGCATGCTTTAAGTTCAATACAAATGATTTGTGTGGCACTGAAACGTTTTCTTTACACGTTTGTGATGTTTCCAAGTCACCGACCCATACGAACAATCAAGGAAGAGTTCTACAGAATTGCAGGTAACAGTAGCAATAATGTAGCCTATTTGTTTCTTGGAACGTTTTAATTTAATAAATAATGTGCACTATTTAATTAAATAAATTAATTTGTAATGTATTAGGGCAACTCGGGTTGTTCCTGCGTAAATTGACACACACACACACACACACACACACACACCCACACACACACACACACACACACACAATTTACATATTGAATAAGTGGAAGATATTAAACTTTACTCTTATTTTATTTTATTTTACTAATTTATTTTGCACACGCATTGACTTGTTCAGCTATTTTCTGCCAAGCTCTCTCTCGCACTCTTTCTCGCACTTGTTAAAATGGGTAACTGCTCGGCATACGCGTTCATTAGAATTTCCAATTCCGTGGGGGAAAAGTAAGTGACTCTACGCTTTTGGTACATGTTTGATCATGTTATCAGAGATCAATTGATGATGGCTCTTTATAGTCAACGGGTACGCCCTCAACCCAGAGTGAACACGCTCAGAGTTGATTAACCCAACGCTGATCACCTGTTCTGAAACCGAAAACCCAGAGTTGCTTTTCAACCCTGAACTCTGAGTCAACCAACTCAGAGCGCAGGATTAAACTCAGAGTATGTTAAACCAGCTACCTGAAACAGGGCTCAGGTAGACGAGGCTGCCAACTTTACCTCTATAGGATTACTTTTAGACATTTTTTATTCTCTAATAATTGTTTCACGCATTCATTTTTAAATGTTCATGCGTCATTTTATGAAGCATTGATAATTTAAATGGTCACTCAAAAGGGCTCTTTGGTCGATCAGAAGCAAAGGGGCAGGTGCTCAGGCACCCATAGCCCCCCACTTCAGCACATGCCTGCCTGATACTAATAGCAAGGGGTTCAATGCAAATCCCTAAATAAGATGAGGCTTCAGTCTGTTGGCCTCATACAAGGAATTTGGGAATTGCTGGGTTTCAAATAGGTGATGAAACATGATAGCATCTAGAATCTCTTGAGTGGTGATGTCAGGATTAAGCGCTTCACACGCTGCGTCACTTAATTTAGGGAGGTTCAGATTCTCATCTCACCAGATTTAATTAGATTTTATGTATAGCTCTGCTAGCATGCAAACCTCTCAGCTGGTGGGTTAATCACTTCTGGGTCTTGTCCCCTTGTTCTACATGTTTTTGTTTCAATTTAAGCAGTTGGTCCTGTACCTGGGCGGATAATATGTGATAATATTCATACTTCAGTTTAAGAATATTCTGTAAGGTGATGGAATCAGCGGGAGATTTATAGGCCGTTTATTAATTGCGTTAGATCTTAATCGAAAAGCAATAAATAATAGATTCTAGAGAAAAATTTGTCTTTGGGAGAAAAATAAAAATGGGGTGTGTGGGGTGCGGAAGCCTCCATATGTCAACTAGATGTGTGGATAACAATCAATTATGGTGTGGCAACTGGTTTGTTTGGGCTGATCCATCCAGAAAATTGTCAAACACACAATTGAAGTCACCACCTACAATGACATGCGTATCTGATAGACTGCGCAGTAAATTAAAGTCCTTACTGAAAAAGTTTGGGTCATCAAAATTTGGACCATACACATTTAAACGTGTGACATGGTATGAATTATTGTAGCCTGTCACCAAGATATAGCTGCCATTCGGATCACACATGGTGGAAACATGCCTAAATGGGATAGTTTTGCTGATCAAAATAGGCACTCTACGAGTTTTATTGGAAATTGTGGACTGGGAAATTTGATTGACCCAGCTGCATCTAAGCAACTTTGCTCTCGTGGGCTTAATATGAGTTTCTTGTAGGAATATAATGTCTGCAGCTAAGGATGAGAGATATACTTGAGAGAATACTTTTGCTGTTTTAATGGCATGCCCCAATCCACAGACATTCCAACTTGTAAAAGTAATGCCAACACCTCTTGAAGAAAGACTAGGATGCATATCTAAGTCCAGTGATTTGAACATTGTGAAGCCCTTGAAAGACACTGATAACAGCATAAAGGAAAACAATATAAAAAACACACTATAAAGAACTTTCGCAAACAAAGTGAGAGCACTTTCCCCTCGAACAAACATAGTTTAGCTAAGCTACAAAAGAGCCCTATGCTCTCTCTCCCAATACAAGTAACATAATTTAAAGTTTTTAATTTAAAGTTAACAGTCTGTTAAATTTCTCTCATACGAGTTTCCAAGACTAACCGAAGAGGCTTGAGTGGATGAGAGAGTTGCCTCTAATGGTGCGTTTCCACTGAGGGGTGCGGTACAGTTCGGTGCGGTAAGGTGCGGCACGGTCCGCGTTTCCACCACAAAAAGTTGGGTAGGGTCCGTTGATTGGTCGATAGAATCGTCACTTCTGTGCATCAGGGAGATAAAAACAAACACCCGCAAGGTATTACTATTAAAGTAACCGCAAAAGCTTTGTTAATTGAAGGAAATGCCTTCTTGGACGTCCTTCATTGTTGCTCTTTGTCTCGCTTTCTTCTTTTTCATTGAATTTATTAGCAGACTACTCTATGCAACGCTGCTTTGATGTCACAATGCTTACGTAGCTACCGTGGCTATCGCCATCCGGATTAAACCGTAAGGGTGTTGGCGATGGAAACGTGAGCCGTAACCCAGCTTTCCCGCTCCGAGCCGCACCTAACCGTTCCGCCAACAACGCTCGCTGGAAACGCCAGAAAAATGTTGATAGACTCTGCGTCAGTGTCTTTGCCTAGCCTCAAGGTCTGTCAAGGCGCGTTCTGGTGCTAGCGCTAGCACTACCTTTGGAAACGGTTGAGTTTTAGTCTTGATTGGGCTGCTATTTTGCTGTTTTTCACGCTCTGTCTCTGCTTTTCTCATCTCCTTGCTTTTAATAGTTGGTTGAATTAACAAGAGGTTGGGTAAAATGGTGTATTTCAAATTAAATGCTGAATTATTTTTTAACATTGAGAGGAAAAAACAAGTCTACTCCATCTAGCGCCACCATCTTTCTGTCACTCTCTAGATCTCTCTCTCTCTCTCTCTCTCTCTCTCTCTCTCCCTCTAACTATACCTCTCTCTCTTTACCTCTCCAGGTCGGCAATCGTTTCAAAAGCCAAGTTGTTGCGTTGGACTGCTGAACCTCTGCTGCTACATCTTTCCCTCTATGGATGGACATGAATATTTAATGGAGAGTGAGAAAGACAGAGAGACACTGTGAATGGTAGAGGGAGAGAGAGACACACAGAGAGATAGAAAGAGAGAGAGTGAAAGAGACGGTCACAGTGATACAGAGAAAGAGAGACACAGAGTGATACAGAGAGAGAGAGAGAGAGAGAGAGAAAGATAGAGTTAAAGCGAACGAAAAAGAGAGAGAGAGTCAGAGAAAGACTAAGAGCGATTCACAGAGAGAAGATGGAAATGAGATTCGGAGTGAAAGACACATACATATAAATAAAGACAGAAATGTGACAGGGGTAAATGGTAGAAACAGGCATTGGGGTAGGGGAGGGAAAAGGAGAGGAGGTGAAGAGTGTCAGAGTACAGTACGTGAAAGAGAGAGAGAGAGAGTATGGAGGAGAGGGAAACTCGAGTGGAATACCAACTAGCGTTCTGCTGTGGAACACTGATGTGTTTGTCAGGCAAGCCTAATTTAGACAGGAAGGCTTTGAGCTGTTACATACTATACACATACACAGACAGACATACTCTATGTACTGCACATAATAGTACGTAAGACACACATACAAACTTTACAGATATTATACATAAACATATTGATACACATAAAATGATGAAAGCCTTGCATAACAGGAAATTCAGTATACTGGTCAATTCCCTCAGCAGCAGGGAACCTTTACCTCTCCATCTTGTCTCCTTCCCTCTCTTTCAATCTATCTCTAAATGTCTCTCTCCCTGTCCCTCCATCCCTCTCCATCTCTACCTCTCTCTCTCATTCTCCATCCCTCTCTCTTTCCCTGCCTCTCTCTTTCTCTTCATCTCATTCTCCCTCTCTCTTACTCTTTCTCTCCTCTCTCTTTTCGTCTCTTTCACGGCAACAGATTGTGATAAAGTGCTCATTTAATACCTACCTAATCCTGCCCCCCCCCCCCCCCCCCCCCCCCACGGGAGAATCTGCTGTTGCTATAGATACACGTGTGTATGTGTGTTTAGTTGTGTGTTTGTGTTTGTGTGTGTGTGTGTGGTATATGTGTATGTACGTTTGTATGTGTTTGTGTGTGTGTATGTAGTATTTGTGTGTGTGTGTGTGTGTGTTTGTGTGTTAAATAAAGTAATACAGGCAGAAAGAAAGAAGAACAGCTATTCCGTCAACGGTAAGTATCACTTAAATAGTACTTATTTATTGTACTGCCGGCAAGGATGCCAGGGTTATTCGGTAGCATTGATTGTAATCACACTTACCTTTGGTAATTTAGCACACGCCTAGATCCAAGGCGACTCACAGGCGGCGAGGCTAAGGACAATCGAATCACACAATCGATATTAGAGCAACTTCAGGAATGTAAAGTGCTATAGCCTAAAGTTTCTAAGAGAGTGCAGAATGTAGGAATGGAGCAGGAGTCTATAGGAGTGTATTGCAAGACGTAATATAGGTTTGAAATTAAACCTGCATGCTATAGTAAAGACAAAGCTTAACTTATGGAGGGAATATCGACCCTACTCCACACAGGGCTACCTTGGACCCAAGAAAGTCAAACTCTATGTGGACCGTGGAGTACAGCGAGCATCGTCGTTCTCCGATCGGAGCACTTATGAAGTCACAGTCGACAGTCTTATTGGAGGAAATATGTGGGTTGAAAGTGTTGCAGATGGACTTGTAGAAGCATGCCGGGTGTGTGTGATCAGGATAAGCTGCTGCTTTAGATTTACTGCATGGCGGATACAGAAATGCAAGAATTGCAGAGGGAAATTCAATATATATCCAAATTACTCTGCATAAATGTGTCGGTACAATGCCTAGTTGGCCAATTGTATTTTTGTTACTGGGTGCAGATGCTTTTTGCGTGTGTGTATGTGTGTGTGTCTGTGTATGTTGTGAATCCAGCAGATGGTATGGATTCCCGAAGTGAGCCTGTGCCTACATAAATAAGTGTCTGTGGGTTTGTTTGTGTGTGGGTGAATACATACATACATAGATTACACGAATCACATAGCAGGCTCACGTGGAGTACAACACACGGTTAACTTTTTATTCATATCACGCAGTGCCTCTTGCTCAAGGAAGCCTACTGCGGACACTGGGGATCAACCCAGAATGCCGAGTTGAATGCCTCAGCTATTACATTATCCCCTATCCCCCCTTTCTCTCTGCACACACACACACACACACACACACACACACACACACACACACACACACACAGCACGTAATCGACAAGGAAGCCAAAGCACTGCAGTGATATCATTTAGTCACGAGCTGCCAGGATGAGGAGGCCCTCCTCTGCCTAGCGAGGGGCGGAAGAGAGGACATCACACACACCACAGAGGGAGACTCTGGAGCCCTGACAGAAACAGCTCCACCCCCCCTATAGTCCAACACCTGCTCCTCCTTCTACCGTTCCTTCTCATCATTCCCTTCCTAGCGTTCATCCTCCTCTTTCTCCTAAAGTGCCTCCTCTTCTCTCTCCTTCTCCCTTTCTTCCATCTCCCTCACCGCACCTCCTCCACCTCCTATTACACCTCCTGCCATTCCTCCTCTCCTGCCTCCTCATCTTCCACCTACTCCTTTGTCTCCCTGTGAACCCCAGGTGTGTCCTAGCTTTCATTACCCCCCCTGTTCTACTAGTCAGCTGTTTAGTTTGTCCTGCGTAGGCATCGTCTGCAACCTTGTCTGAAGAATATATATTTTTGGAGGTGGTGGAGGTGGTATCGTAGGACAAACACAGGTGTCGCTCATTACACTGATTATGGGTCCACTCCTTTTATGAACCAGAGCAAGGGTAGTATAGTTTAAACTAGTGAAGCTATGTCTACTACCCGCAGCCCTGGTACGTCAGAGGAGCAGACCCTTAATTAGTGTTATGAGTGAAACCTTGGTTTATCCTGCCACAAGGAATCTATGAAAAGGGTCTATTTATACAAGGGCATGGTGTTTGATCCTATTCAATGTCTGCAAGCTACCTTTTCAGAGGCATCCTTACAGAAAGAGTTCCAAACCCTGACCTGATCATGGATACATATGAATTCACTCTGAAGTTCTTTGGATAGAAGTGTCTGCTACATGAATATTTGTAACAATTGAATAATTGAAATATTGTATTGTATTTATCCATGGTGGACAGCATCACGGTAGTGTGTGTGTGTTTGTGTGTTGGCACACGTGTGTGTTTGTGTGTGTCGGTGTACCGTGAAAAACATTCTGTTCCACCAACTTTATTTTTTAAACTATTTTCTGCCAACACAACTGATATAGAGGGAGAAAAGTAGACAGTTCTAACAGAGAGTGAGAAAGAGATATTAATAGGGAGAATGAAAGAGAAAGTAAGGAGAGAGAATGGAGGAGAGAGATGTAGAAAGAGAGAAGTTCTAGATGAACATCTAATTTAAATTAGGGATTAGATTCACAAAGGGCAGAAAAAGTAAAAGGGGCAAACCAACCGAGTGTACCAGGAAGGGAGAGAGAATTGGACGGGAATGTCAGCCAATAATGTCATCTGAAACACATCACACCTTTGTCTAAATTGGAAAAGGGAGGAGTTCACATTTAACCAACAGTCCTGATAACACCCGAACAGTGTCAGGTACCGTTCACACTCTGTGGTTGATAGCAGCGAACTTCGCTGCAGGAGAAAGATCTACAATTTGCTACTTTACCGATTGAGCTACCGATTTAGCGCTGGAGTTCTCTACAGTGTTGAACAGTTGTACAGTGGATGTTTTGTCTAATTATCATCCTGAAGGTGTGGAAACGTTAAATTGATAGTGCTTGAAGCATGAGTAGCCACAGATGAGAGCCAGAGAACAAGCAGCTCCTAGGGGGTTGATGTACTAGAAACAACCCTGGATGATGTGGACTAAAGCACACTTCTCAATGATTTTGATGGAACATTTTCTTGGATAACTGTATATTTATGTCATCTATGAATTATTTGTGGTGAAAAAAAATTGGCTAAGCACTTGCATCAGGATTTGAAAGAGAGCTTTAATCTTTTAAAGCAAACTTTTACATCTTCATACCCCAAATGATTACAAACACACATATTTGCCTAGGAGAAGCACCATCGCATATTTCGTTATTCATAGCTTAGGAAAATGTCTGTTTAACCAATTGCTAACAAAAGTCTGACTTAAAACTGAGACTCTTTGAACCTTCTTTAAAGCGGAGAAACAAAACCCTTATTTCTCTGGATCCTCCAAAATTCTGATTATATCTAAAAATCAACCCTCCCACTCACCAATCACTGTTCTTCTCTCACATGCTTTGACTACACAGTAATGAACACAGTAATTAACACAGATTTACTGTCATGGGATATTTATCCCAGCACTCGTGTACAGGGTTTTTTCCAACACATCGGGCTGTTAACTGATTATAAACGGCTCCGGGTGTTTGTATGTATGCATTGTGTTCAGGGCCACACTTTTTAATCACAGCTCAGAGCTCCTGTATATCATACAAACTGACTATCCACCTTGCAAGCTGTACTCACAAGGCTGCATTTGAAAGAAGACCTAGATACTCAGCCCTATTGGTAGGACTCAAGATAGTTGTAGTACTTTCAAATCCTAAATCAACATAGATATAACATAAGGCTAATGAAAACGTCCTTTTGCCACGTCTCAAAACACAACAATATTTCCCCAAAATGACAAACAATTTCCTCATAAATCTTTTAACAATGCCCAACATAACTATCACTCAAATGCTCCTAGGGTTTAAAAATGGAGGCGATCATTGCGATGTGAGGTTGCGATGTTTTTATAATAATAATAAGGCCGAACTTTTTATAATAATAATACTAAAGGTGAAAGAATTAAAACATGTACGATATGTTTTAGCTCCATTAAGTTCAACCTCAACATCTCTTTTTACGTTTTGGCCGGTCTGACTCCGATCGGTACATACAGTCTACATGGTGCCACCAGAACTACAGAGGTGACCATTGGATAACTCTCTGTTATCGACACATGCCGAAAAGCGAAGGGAGAAGGCAGGAACCAAAATCCCTGCTGACACCCCTCCTCTCTCCCCATCCGACCACGACATGATCACATCATGACTTCATCCCAGCCTGGAAGGTTTAGAGCCCTTGAAGAGGCAGCACAATAAACAGAAGCAGAACACAGAGACAGCCCCCACATGCTATCACACTCATGTACATTCGACCACCATTGATTTTCCTCTTGAGGGAAAATAGAAATGGAAGAGCGAAAAAAATGGTATTGGGAAAGAGGACTTTGATGAGCAGCAATGATATAAGAGAGACAGAGAGGTAAAAATAAAGAAAGAGAGAGAGAGAGAGAGAGAGAGAGAGAGAGAGAGAGAGAGGTAGAGAAAGAGAGAGAGAGAGAGAGAGAGAGAGGTAGAGAGGTAAAAATAAAGAAAGAGAGAGAGGGAGAGAGAGAGAGAGAGAGGTAGAGAAACAGAGGCGGGGGGGAGAGGAAGGAAGAGTAAAACGTGGTTCCTGTACAGATGGACCCTCTGTAGGGAATTTGGATTTGTGATTGTAAAAAGTGCATGTGTGCGTATGCGTGTCCGTGTGTTTCTTTGTGTGTGTGTGTGTGTGTGTGTGTGTGAAAGTGCATGTGTATTTGTGTGAATGTATGTGGGTGTGTTAAAAGTGAATGCATGTGTGTGTGTGTGCGTACGTGTGCGCATGTGCGTGGGTGTGGATACGTGTGTGCCAATGCGTGACTGCGTGCTTGCATGTGCGTGCGTTTATGCATTTGTGTATGTGTTTGTGTGCATGCGTACTTGCGTTCCTGTGTGTGTGTGGGGTTGTGTGTCCTCAGATAAAGTGAGACATGAGGGCTCTGCGATGGGGAGGCGGAGTGGGCGGATGCCAAGCTCTAGTTCAAACTGAAAAACGATGAGGAGGCGGTGTCCTGGGGCCCCCAGCGTAACCGTGCTGCTGATCTCCCTGTCTACAGTTATTTCATGTTCTCCTTCAAGGTACGCTGTTCAGATTCAATGAGAGCCTTACGTTACATCAGTGCGTTATTATCTTGCATAATCCCGTCATTCGATGGCAAGAATAATCAGAAATGACAGAAGAATGGAGAATGTAGAAGATTTAACCCTTGTCTTTGAAATGTATTTAGAACATGATCCCTGCTCACCTAAAGCACTGCTAATGGCCGTTTTTCAAAGGTGTTGAGCAATCAACAGTGTTTTTTCGTATTATAGACCATATTGTGGCGTTAAGATGTACATAACATTACATGTACGATACATATTTTTAGTTTTTACACAGCAACAGTTGCGCCACTTTTGAATGAGTTGAGAAGACTCTACTTTAAGAGCAGGGTACATCATCAATTCAAATGACACTCCTTGTATGTCTCTATTATGATTTAAAAATAAAAATAATAATAAAAGAATATCATTGACGATCCAAAAGCTAGAAGCCTCATCAGTTCTAACTGTTACAGCTTTAACAGTTGAAACCAAATGACCTCAATGCTATATTAACACTTTAGGTCTAGAAAAAGCAAGAAGCAATAACATGTTACAGTATTTTTTTCCCATCTTCTCCACGTCAACAAGCATCCATGACACGGTGAACCATACGTGGCATTCGGGGCGATCACTTTAACTGTTGTTTAACCGTTCGTTGCTTGGATTATGCTCCTAGGGATTACGAACCGTGCAATCCTCGATGAGGCATTATGGATTAGACAAGGGGGCTGTAATCCATCATCTTTCATGCTTCCAGTGGGTGTGGATGTGTGGAACGATTAGGTTCTCGTCTGCTTAATGCAGCTGGTGGTTGATGGTTGGTGGTCTATCTCACAGTGATCTGCCTGATGAAAGATACCTTACGTTAACCCTTACCCTAGCTGTTTAAATTTCAAAGCCTGCTACAGGACACCCTCGTGGTTATGGTGTTTGACTGACAGCTAAAGGTTCTGGGGTTTAGATCCCATTGACTGCAGTCTGCCTGAGGCATCCCTGGGCAAGATGCCCTAACCCCCCTCTGGTCCGACATGAAGTGTATCTAAAAAAATATTTTATGTTGCTTTGGATAAAACCGTCTGCTACATGATTAAATAGCAAAATTAGCAACCTTTCAAAGCCGGGATTCCCCATTTGTGAACATGTCATACATCTTCCAAAAGGCGGGTAATACCTAAACACTAGCAAAATCACCAATCCAGGGCTTATGTTTAAAGCAAATAAAAAAAATCGAAATGTGAACACAGATTTTAATGGGCTATTAAAAAAACCCACAAGTAAGTCAGATCTATACTATTAAGTAATTTAGCAGCTGCTTTTACTTAAAGCGACTTACAGTGTCTTGTCAATCTATCTAGGTCTCTCACATCGCAATGCAAGTATAAGGGATATCTCAGCCCGACGTGGACATGCAGCAGAATAGGATGATTCAAGGAGCCAGACTCTTGGAGTCATTCCCCCTCTCCTGCCCGTGGAGTCCGTGGGCTTATACAAGGGACATGTGGGAAGAAAATATTAGAACAGCAGATCCCACCTCCATCCTCGTCTCATTTGTTCCAGCCATCGTAAGTTGAGGAATCATAAAGAATGTGAAAGCACCTCCTCTCTGCGATTACTAGACCTTCGGGACAGGGGTGGAGATGGAGGTGGGGGTGGAAGGTGCCCTTGTTTGTTGGAAATTAATTTTCTATCCAGGAAGCAGGTCATTTTGGTGTGAGACGGGGGAAAAGGTGCCAGAGGGATTAAATGTGTGATATGTCTACGGAATATATATTTATATATAACACTGGTGGCTACTGTCCTTCAGCTTTTCATTTTTGAATGTGAGAACGAGTCATGTCCTTTCTGTTTCATTCTCAATGATGACCATTATATTATATCAGGGAAATATCTATGTAGAATGGTGGCTTTATGACTTATGTAAGTTAAAGAAGACGGTTTATAAGCCATTTATCATTAAAAAAGTCTAGAAAGATTAGTTGTATTCTGTTGGTCATTGCCATTGAAGAAGAACACATAGGTTCAGTTAAAAGTGATTACAACCCTGACACTGTTTACTATTGAACCTAAATTAGAAAACAAAACACCACTTCCTGATTGGTAATTGGGCTTTTGCTTTCCCACCACACTTCAAATAATAATTTTGAGGGATTCATTTAGAGCTGAAGCTACAGCAATCTAGATAAATCTAGCGACAATCTGGTTCCCAGTAGAACAGGGCTGGTGGGAAAATGGATCAAGAGCTGAGCCAGTAAGCGATAAGAGGTTTTACATGCACAGTGTTGGCCCTAATAGGGTCATAAGGACCTTATCGGAACTATCATGTCCCCACAAACCACAGATGTATCTTGCAAGTTAGATCCCGGCTGTTCTGTGATGTTTCAGCCACACACATGTGGATTCCTGGATGGGCTTAAAGGTTAGGTATGCTATAGAGAGAGAGGATTGCGTGAAACAAGCGTGCCTCAACCCTGGTTTTATCCGCTGCTAGGGAGTCAGCTGTTGAAGGGCAGGGGTTGGTAAGACCCTCTTTTCCCAGACATTATGGGCTCCAGGTTAGAAGGGAGATTGCAGTTGATTTCCCTTAATTTTGTTTGAGGTCATCTGATTGTTTAAAATGTGATTGACGACATGAATGTGATGTAATATGATATGATAGCAACTAGGTTGAGTCATGCTGTTTCGAACCATTCATGATTACAAAAAAGACTTTTACTTAGTGTATTATTCCTGGAAGTCCTCTTGGATTATTATTCGCAGGTGCCCTGCTAATTAGTAAGTAGGTCTGATTTTTGCATCATCGAAACCTTGAACTGTTTTTAAAATGTTATTTTCAGTTACACTAGGTCTGTAGTAGCAGTGTGTGGGATGTTTTGACTGAATTGACCATCACACATGAGAACCTAAGTGACCCATGTTGTGACGCACAGAGAGGATGAGAGTGTGGGATGGAGGGGAGAAGAGTACAACAGGTTGAGAAGGAGAGACAGGAGAGCTGGCGTTATGGGTTAAATTAACCCACTACTGAATATTTTGCTCAGGCATTGATTTGTTTTATGTGTGTGGGTGCGTACACATGTAGGTATGTTAATGTATGCATATAAGTGTGTGTGTGTGTGTCCGTGTGTGTGTGTGTGTGTGTGTGTGTGTGTGTGTGTGTGAGAGAGAGAGAGCAATCTTGCACACTTCATCACTTTGAGAGCCTGTGAGAGCGATGTTATATCTGCAGGGGCGGTGAAGTGAACAACAATTAATAACAAGGTCCCCCCATAAACGATAAGCACTCTAACACCAGTGTTCCGAACCGTGAAATACGATAAGTAAACACAACAGCGTATGTAAACGAAAACAAAATCCTATTGTGTAAACCCTAGGGGGAGGAGAAACAACACAGCAAGAAGCAGAGCGAAGAAAAAACGAGGAACTGAAATTCAATAATTGAAAATCCTTTATTTGTCGGGATTGTGGGAAATACGCCATCATCAATGCATCTTATACGGCAAACGGTACACAACAAAGCCACGGGACACTGACATAGTAGCATCATTTACAAACAAAGATAGAAATAATCACATACTGATGCAAACTTCAAAAAAAAAAAGTCTATATTGAAAATAAAAAATGGACAGCTAGTCCTCAAAGTAATACAAAAAGTACAACACTGCTGCATTTAAAGCCCTAAGGAAAAGGACAGGATACATACCGACCAAAAGGGTCGTATTAACAACAAAGCACAATGCAAAACGCCCTCAGGAGTACAAGTACATGCTAAACAACGTATGTGGACTCACTCATTAGGCACCAGTTGCAGCTGTAACAGTACCTTGCCACTTTGCAAATCTAGGAGTCATTTACTTTTTTTTCAACATTTTCTTTTTTATTCCCCCGAGATAGCCTTACTGGTGGTTAATTAGTCAGAAAATATCGTGAATAGCAGTGTGGGTTTGTCCAGCAGCAAAAATAAATCAGATTGTATGCAATGTGAATTTGTACATGGCTGTGAATACCCTAACAGGCACTTTTTTTCACAAACAAGACAGCAAAAGCCTTAAAATAAAACAGAAAAACATGTTAGAAAAGTGTTAACAAAGAGATTTGATGGTTGCATTTGAAGCACAGGAGGATGCTGTACCGTTCAATATTTGACCGAAAAACGAATGAATTACTATACTTAACAAAAATAGATAAATAAAATCAGAAACATTGCAGTGCGTTTCAAAAACAGGTGGAATGTGTTGAAGTCGGTTGGTTTTCATTCAAGCGCAAAACTCGTGTTCCATAGTTTCGGAACGAATATGGCAAATTGATGATTATATTGAACTTATTGTATTTGGTGTCAAATAAACATACGAAAATACTTTTATATTATACTTTTGTTTGCCTCGAAGAGGAGTGTAATAACCTCACACTTCAAGTCCTTCGTTCCAGATAGTGTGTGGTGCTGAGACCTGGCAAGACCACTACCTCTCCACTCTGCAACTAGCGGCCTCATAGGCAGCACGAATCACTAAGCCTTATTTTAGATTGAGACACGAATTGCAAAATTGGGCCAAATGCCCGCTCTCGCCATAATAGCAGAAAGATATGGAGTGGCAATCATGACACATATCTAAATATACTGGGCAAAAATGGAAAACAAATGCAGAGATTTTTTATTTTTTTTGAAGTCTATTAGTCTGCCAGCTACCAACTGAATCCATATATTTATACTATAACCTTTCCTCCTCCTCCTCCTCCTCCTACTCTTCCTCTTCTTCTCTTTTTCCTACACCACCTCCTCCTCCTCTCTTCTCCCGTCTTTTTGGCTTATCTTTGCGAAAAACTCTCACGCTGTTCTGTGTTTCTCATCGTATTCTCACATGAATAACGACTGTTCTCTCCTTGAATTACAACCACCCTCTCTCCCACTATTGGCTCTCCCTCTCCCCACCATCAATATGCAATACCCACACACCTCCTTCACGAAACCCCTTCATCTCTGCTGCGCCTCCGACATGGGAAGGTGAAGTGAAGTCCAGCCTGGGAACTAGCACAATGCTAATTCTTTGTGTGTGTTTGTGTGTTAGTGTGTACGTGTGAGTGGTTTGTTAAATGGCTAACGCTCACACTGTGCTTTAGCCCTTGTTTTTTTAAGCTAGCTCAGCCATACTTAAATGGCCTTTCTTGTGTCGAATAAACTCCCAGCATGATTTGATAAACAAGATCTGTGTCCAGTAGGCTCCCAGTGTGATTTGAATGACAAACTTTCTATCCAAAAGGCTCCCAGCAGAATTTAACATACAAACCCTTTGTCCAATAGGCTCACAGCACGACGATGCCCTAATCATAATAATTCCTGTAACTGTTACACTACAAGACCCAAGCAGGGATCAGATGAGCCAGTAATTATTTTGAACTATTCTTCCATCTATGGCTTTAGATGAAATTATTTTGTTAAGTTTGTCTTTAAATAACACACTGGGAGGTGGGACTTCTCTTCTCACACTGGGAGGTGGGGCGGGGGGGGGGGGGGGGCTAATGAAACACTTGGCAATACCTTTCCCCTACACATCGCTCTCGTCTCCCCCCTCCGGTCGCTCACTGGGAGCTCCGGCTATGTTTACTGCAGGGCTCCCCGGGGTGTTTGGTGGCTCCTCCGTGGACCTCCACCTCCCTCTCCGTCCAGCTGGTCAGGCTGCCCTGCGCCACACGCCCACAGCGGGCCAGACCCGCCACCTGGCCAGGGGTAAGCACCCGGTCCCAGACGCCCACCTGGGCCAGCTCCCCCACCAGTGCCTGGGTTGAGTCAAAACCCCCGCCCAGCGAGTCCTGGGGGTGGAGATTGTGGAGAATAGAGAGCTGGTTAGGGGGGTGTGTGTGTGTGTGTGGAGGGGGGGGGCGGGTGAGTGGGTTAGAGGAGCGGTGGTGGTGGTGGTGGTGAGGATGAGATAGCGGTGGTGGTGGTGGTGGTGGTGAGGATGAGATAGCGGTGGTGGTAGTGGAAGGGAGCGTGAGGGCGAAAGAGAGAGGTGAAGTTTGTAAGGTTGTTGAGGTGGTGACGGTGGTAGTGTTGGTGGTAGTGTAAGAGTGTTAGTGGAAACTCAGTGGAGTTCAGAGAAGGGCTGGTGGTGAACATGTTTGAGATAATTAGAGAGGCATAAAAGACTATTCTCAGAACTCTGATCTGAGATGAAGGGGAATGCTAAGGCTGCAGCTGCACACCACCGGCTATACACACACACACACACACACACACACACACACACACACACACACACACACACACACACACACACACACACACTCACACACACACACACACACACACACACACACACACTAAAGTGGTCCAGCCTCTAGCAAGTATGGTCTCCATGGCCATTTAATTTATCATCATAAACACATGCACGTATGTGACACTGAGTCATTCAGGGCATTCACAGGGCAATCACTCTCTATATTAATATAGTTGGTTTATATTTCCAACATATTTCAACTGGCCGACTGCAGCAATAATGTTTTTGCAGTCCTCCCTTCATTGAATCATATTTTCAGTTAAATTATTCATTCAATTACTCATACACTCGTTCACCCATTCACCCTCTTGCTCTTTCACCATATTAATCTCTCACACTGTTCAACCCTTTCACCGTTATTCACCTCCTCCGTCTTTCACTCCTTCTGTCTCTCACTCGTTAACCCCCTCACTTCAGCTTTCCCTCTTACGGCTGTTCGTCCTCCCCCCTCCTCACCTGCTCCTGCCCCAGGACCAGCTGCCCCCCAGCCCGGAGGTGATGTCCAGGGGCCAGGCCGTGCCCCTCCCCCTTCAGCCTCCCTCCCTGGTAGGCCTGCCAAGCTCCGCCCTTCTGGCTCCAGCTCACACACATGTGCTGCCAGCTGCCTCGGGTAAGGTTCAGCGGCAGCTGGGCCACCTGTGGGAGGGGAGGGAAGAATATGGATCGGGTTAAAACAGGGCGACTGGATAGAAAAGGGTTATCTTTGTCTATGTTTGGATATATTTGGATATATATATATATATATATGCTACTATTTCTTCATTAAGGAGTAGGGGGCTATGGCATCTTGCTAAAGGGTGCCTACATGCAATAATTGGGGTTTGAACCCAGAAACTGAGCTCAGCTCGGAGTCAAAACACCCTTGCTCTCCTGCCCCCTTATCATGATATATATTTTTTTAAATTATCGAACGGTTCATATTACATTCTATAGTTTGGTATGTCAGTTGCTACTTGTTGTTAACTCAAAGCCTTTTCTTGTTATATTTGGATGTATTATGACATGATATTTGCTTAAAATGATGATGATGAGTTTGATTGTGATATGGATCACAGTCACCATAATAACTACAACCACCAACAACAACAAAAACAGCGTTTATGCCAACAACGATAAGTACAGATGAAACCGTTGCCAGGGCAGTTATAATAGCCGTGAGACATTTTTCCACATCAAACGATTGGTTTAAAAGCCCTGACACACCAAACCGATGTCAAAGGACTAGCCGTGATAAAGGCTGACTGTTTCGTCACCTCCCTGTCGCCCATGTGTTGGCAAAATAATTGCACTTAAACACACCGCAAAGACTACAGCCAACAGCCAACTAGTTCATACGGTCTGCTCCTGCGTGAGAAGAGATAACTCTCCCTTTCAGAAGGTGCCGGTAGTCTGTGTTTGTCATGCAAGACTGGGACACCTGAACACCTAGAACTGTGGATGTAAACAGACATGAAACAAGGCAGCGTTTGCCTACCATTTCGCACAACTATCGCTCAGTAGGTTTCATAATTTAGCACCTTGAAATAGAGAATATGTGAACATGATGAATGATCAGAGGAGATGAAGTGGAAAATTAGACAATGTTTTTGTGCGTGCCCTGTTCAGAGAACAGCATGGCAAAGTCGTGAGTCTGATTTGCTCAATTCCGTTTCAATTTTAAGGCACATGTTCGCTCAAGCTGAACAGCAAATCAGAACTATTCTCTCGTCGACCACCTCCGCCCTTGATTAAAGATGTTGAATGGTTGGAATAACAGCAGACAAGGGCCATAGAAAACAAGCAGAAACCCTGCACAAACTAGGGCCACGGACGCTCACCGATGGCCCGACGTCGACCGAGGGCCGACCGTCGACACTGTGTGTCAAGGTCGAGTCGGGTATTGGTTTGCAAAAAGAGTATTAAATTCAGAAGTCCTCCAAGTCAAGGCAGATCTGGAGAGCACCTCGACCACAACTAAATAATCTCTTTCCTACCTCACGGGATTCTGCTTTGAATATGTATGAGGCAGGAGGATGTCCAGCCTCATGTAAATGTCCGCTTAGACGGCATGAGCAGTTTAGCTTGTCCGCTAAACTGGTTATTTATTCCATCTTCATGAAATATATCCTGCATATGAATTCTGCTCAGGCAGCCGCATGCTGTTTTCTTTTTCACAAATACTGTCGGAAACTATCGGTGTCGGAGTGTGCTGGTATTCATACACAATAGGTGGTAGTTATCAATGTTTAATCAGAACAAAGGATATTTGGGTGGAAGAAACCTTTCTAAAAATACATTCAGTTCCACTAAAAGTAGGAACCATTCTGGGACTTTGCCCATTCATCATCGCACGCATTAATTCAACATTCCCATGTTGCTAGACCCTGTCAGACACAGTCACACACTCATATACACACAAAGACACACACACACACACACACACACACACACACACACACACACACACACACACACACGTTCTCTCTTTACCCCACAATGCATAATTACAAGTCACATGATCAACGAGAGAACAATTCATGGATGATCAACATCTACTGGGATTTGAAAAACATAATTTGGCTCTTTTGATGATTTATGTGATTTTGTGTTTGCCTACGTTCCTTCACTGTTTCACTGGTCCACTAGTTGGTTACTTTTCTTCTCATTTACTCTTTCACTCAGTCCCTCTGTCACTATTTCACAGATTCACTCATTCGAAGACAGAAAGATTTTGGCCTTTCTTCTTTACTCATTCACCCATTCACTATTTGACCCACGCATTAATTCATACATCATTCACATTCATTAATTCACAATTTCACTCATTAATTTACTCAATCAATAATTCACACATTATTATTTGACACAGATTCACTGATCCATTGGTCCTCTAATCCCCGCCTTCATCGGTCCTCTCCCGGTACCTTGTCATTGATGAGCAGCTCCAGGGCTGAGCGGGGACCCTGTAGGAGCACCAGCTCGTTGGACTGCCCCGGGACAGCGTAGGACAGTGGGGTGCCTGCGGGCCCCCTCTCCTCCGTGGAGCGCAGCCACATGCAGGCGGTGATGGCCCTCAGCTGGGGCAGGCTGGCCCTTACCCGGGCATACATGTAGTTGGTCCGGGATGGGAACGATACCCGGAAACCCTCTGGGAAGGACGGAGGTGACGAGGAGGAGCCTGGGGTTGGGGAGAGAGGGACGAGGAGTGAGGCAGGAACAGGAGGAGAGAGTGGGAAACGGAGTTAAGAGAGGAGATGTAATAAAGAAATACAAGATGAAGAGGTCACGGATTCCCTTGTTAAACTCGAGCTGTAGCTTAACGCTACCTTCCCTTGTTCAGTTCTACGGCCTGCACCCTCCGTACACCCTCCTCCTCCTCCTCCTCCTCCTCCTCCTCCTCCACCAACCTCTGATCTTTCTTCACATTTATATCTGATATAGTTTTTCCCCCACTTTCGTAATCTTTCTGATCTAGACTCTTTCAAATCGGAGGATAAATTACCCAGCATGTCAAGGTATGAACTTGAACTAAGAAAAGACGTAAGAGTAATCTATGACTTTATGTTCTGACCTATAAGTCTGTGTCTAGCCTGAATAAATAATGTCAGGAGTGTTCAACATGAGGGTTCAATAATTAATTCAGAAAGGAATTAAAGCGTTCGGTTTTCACTAATTTCTCTCTCTTGCTTTCTCTTTAAAGTTATAACCGTGACTTTTTTTGTTCGTCGCTGGTCTGCACAGCGATTCATTATTTACTTCATTCCACAAAAAATGCATTCAATTACTTACTTATTTAACAAGGGTATTCTTATGTGGTGCTTTACTATTACTTTTAATCATTCAGAATGTAGATAACAGGAAACAGAATGTAGAATGTAGACAAGCCAAACTATTATATTCTCTCCCTCCGATGTGGCTGTGGTGGATATGATCGCTCTCTTCATCAATGCTACTGTTGTCGTCCCCAGAAAACATTGGTTATACTCATAAAAGTTCTGTTGATCATTTGGACATGTTTGGAAATATTAAAGTGAGCTGCAGGCTTCCTGGTTCATGAATATAATTCAGCCGGCCGGCTGTTTATTTATACTCTTATTAAGCAATTTATTGTAACAGTCAAGTCAAAAGAGTATAATCCTTTTTACTTTGTTGTAGTCTCTCTCTCTCTCTCTCTCTCTCTCTCTCTCTCTCTCTCTCTCTCTCTCTCTCTCTCTCTCGCTCTCTCTCTCTCGCTCTCTCTCTCTCTTTCTATAACCCCCCTACAACACCCCGCCTCCCCCCTCACCGTGCTCCAGGCCTGCCAGGCGGAGTTGGAGCCGATGGAGGCCCTGGTCAATGTCATGGCGGTGCTTCTCTGTCTCCATCCTCAGGGCTTTCCTCTCTTTCTCCAGAA
The DNA here is from genome assembly GCF_949987615.1 of Pollachius pollachius. Lineage (NCBI taxonomy): Eukaryota > Metazoa > Chordata > Actinopteri > Gadiformes > Gadidae > Pollachius > Pollachius pollachius. Next base: position 13,894,001 of record NC_136944.1, read on the forward strand.
GCTCCACCTTCCTCTCCAGCTGGCCCTCCAGGTCCCCCACAGCCCAGCGTCCTCCACCACCCACACCGTCGGCTTCTCCATGCCCAGTCCCGGAGAGGGTCCCTGGGCTGTCGTCCACGACCGTTGCCCTGGAGCTGTTGGTGTCCGTTGTTTGGTTTTGGGGTAATGGGCCGATGTCTGACTGCAGCAAAGGTGGATCGAATTATAATAGTTATTAATCATAAGTAATAAAACCTTCTAACCCTACTCTTTCAAACCCCCAAAATAACTAATCTTAATTGTCTACTTAATGAATAAATAGTGAAAAGTCATAGTGATAGATGTTTTACAACACTGATCAGAGCTGTGCATCAATACAACTTGTCTAATTAGGTCTTGCTGCCACATTTATTTAAGTGATTACCGTTTACATCTCTGCCGTTGGATTTTCAATATGTCTTTCAGATACAAGTTAAACTTTTTACCTTTTTACTTTGATTTATAAACTACAATTTCTCTGGACATTTAACAAGTGCTTACCCCAACTAATGGTGTATCATGCATAATTTTGGCAACTACAAAAAATCTAAATGGCTGTGTAATTTTCAATTTAAAATCCCCAAAGGCAACATAAATGCAAGGGTTGTTGTAACAGCTGTAAAATTGTAGCTTGACTTTGGTTTCTGTCTGTCTGTCTTTGCACAAAAGTAGGCTACCTTTACTAGACCTTCACATTGTGATGAAAAGTTATGAGTGAGACTTGCTGTGCTATTTAAGGGTTGACTACATAACGCCTGTGATGATGAGGAGAAGAAGATTCAAAATCGTCCAATCTTTGAAAACTCCTCGGCCCCTAAAACTTCCTACAATCTCCACTGTACAGTGATAATATACAGCGCCTATATTTGTTATTGTGTATTTATATGAAAGACTATATACAGACATTCCCTTCAGGAAAACAGGAAGGCTTTCCTGCTTCAGGTGTTACAGGGAATTTAATTAGCCCTCAACAGAGCCTATAGGATCAGGACATGTACAGGAAATTAACAAATCACAGAGTCTCTAAAGACAAGTACAGCCAACCTAGATGCGAGACTGACTAATGAATGCGACCGCTATTAAGGTGAGCAATACTGTCTCCGGATGAGCTTTGTCTCAATTAACATCCCATAAATTATGCATCGGTAAAGACACCACAAGAAACTAATCAGTGATCGCCACGGGGCAGATCCACCGGGGGTATATAAAGAGAGGAGATTTCCTTTGCATGCTCCCACGCAAACAAACAAATGGCTTATTGATAGGCACACTGAAACACAGCTGATGAAAGGAGGAGAAGATGTAGACAGGGGATATTAAATCAATTGACTCAGCTTGTTCCCTATGCTTTTATATTGCCCAGTATCAACCGCCAGACCCAACTTTGTATCCGAAGCCTACTGTGTGTGTGTGTGTGTTTGTGTGTGTGTATTCAGAGTGCAATAGTTATTATCATTGGTAATGCAGCATATCTGAAGTGTACACATGAAGGTACTCATGAATTGCTAGTGAATGCAGTGTAAAAAGCTGCAAAGATCATTCTGAAGATCTCATATATACTATATATCTGTATATGAATCTACCCTACATGCGTCATATGTTAACAATTGAACGGTCTTGTTTCAGCATGCATGTAAGTCATAACTGTACATCTGCATTATTTGATTTCAGAATTTCTAAGAACGCTTAAGAAATGTGCAGTTTTCAATCCTCTGTTGCAGACATTCTTACTTCTTCCTTCCCATAGTATAACAGAGAAACATAGACAAATAATACAAATAATCTTACCCAACCTGACATCAAATATGTGAGTGTCAGAGACAAATTCCAACACTGAAATGTTAACAATAGGTGATGTGACCTGGATCAGGTTCATTATAGAATAATCATATCTGTATTTTTATATATAATCACTGTGTTCGTATGACCCCAGGCCCTCTCAGACGAGTGCTAAATAAATCCCAAACACACCATATGCGTTGGTGTAACGCGTAGCACTAAAGCAACAGACATGCCTGTCTAAATACAAAGCCCTGCAGCACTAAAGTACCAGCTCTTCTGATTCCAGCAACAAAGCCAGAAAAACAAAGATTTCTCGAAACCTACAATCTAGAGATGCTTGCTGTTGTTGCTTGCTTACTAATCTGCTGTCTTAGAGCAGAACTTCTGGGGTGGAGGGGGGGAATGTGGCGCAGGCCGGAAACCCAAAACTGAAAGGGCTGGAGTTATTACGCCTTGTTCCGGTTTCGTTGTGGATACATTCTATTGAAGAGAATCTCATCTCACGCATACGGATGAAGCCTGAAGAAAGGTATTTTTATTTTTGTTTTTCTACAGTTACCATTCTACACTGTGTTTATTTGAAACCTTTACAGACACTTTTTACCATTCACCCGTGCCGGCCGAGTTTATGTTCGCTGTTAATAGACTGTTTGTAATAATAATTACAAACGTATTCTTGCCTCCAGCAACATGATAGGTCAAAACTAGAGGAAATGAAAATGAAAACTCCTGTACACCCAGATTTGAGTTGGTTTTCTGTTAGACTTTAGATTATTAAACCACTGTTTAGTGAGACTATTTGGTTTCTAAAGCGACAGTATTCACAAATCCAACCAGGAATATCCTAAAACGATCACACCAGCACCATTGACGATCCCTATAAAAAAACCGCTAACTATTATAGCAGAAAGGTAGACTGTACACTGTCAAGCTATAGATTATAGATTAGTTATAGACTAGTTATAGATGTAAGGTGAAGGTGTATGACATAGATTGACTGAAGTATGTATTAGTTATACGGTATAGATATTGTAGTGGTGTTTCGATTTAGTTTTGAATCAAATCATTTGTTGCTTTCAAAGCACTTTTCATGCAACCCCCTGCAACTTGATATGTAATGTATGACATAGAAGTTTTGGGGGTAAGGCAGAGGTATGGTATGGATTTAGGGTGTAGCCGTATACGCCACTCTGGTGAGCATGGTAGGTACGATGGCTAACGTATGGCTCAATAAAGATATCTATATTTCAGAAACCAAAGGTGTGTAAGGCATAGACATGTGTCAGTCAGTCTTCGGATTGCCACCCCCGTTTTCTATTTTCATTCCAAGTTATATATTCAACAGAAAGAATATAGGAAAGCACCTCTACAACCTGTCCTACATAATAGGCACCAATGGAGACGTCACACACGTGTGTGTGTGTGTGTCTCAGTAAACTGTGTGAATTATTGATGCTATCTGCTGAGCTAAAACCGTCTCTCGTACCCCTGTGCCTGAGATTGCTCCGTTATATTTTCAGAACGCTACGCATTCGCTGCGCCACACCTTCCACTTCTCTAGCCTCCACCTTCACCTATTCATTTCCTTCCTCCCCCTCTAGCTCTATTTCCTACCCTCCACCCTCCCTGGTTTCTCAGAGCGGCTGGCCAATGATTCGCTGGTGTAGCGGGAACACTGAGGAAACACTGAGCAGAAAGAGCAATCAATGGCACATTAGATAGACACGCAAGCACACACATACACACATATACACGCAAATGCACACACACACACACAGAAAAAAACACACACACACACACACATTTACACAAACACATACACACGCACGCTCTTACATATGCACACACATTCACACAGTAAACACACACACATACACACTCTTACACATGGCAGGGCACGCGCACACACACACACACACACACACACACACACACACACACACACACACAAACAAACACAGGAACACAAATGCAGAACAACATCAAACACAATCCCCCCCCCCACACACACAGTGCTCCTTATCAAAGTGGAAATACCCCTGTTTCATTACAGAGCTCATACGACTGAGAATGGGGGGAGGTGTGTTTGTGTGTGTGTGTGTGTGTGTGTGTGTGGGGGGGGGGGGGTTCGTAACATGGCCTGCCAAGCGACAGAGATGTGTTTAGCGCCAGCTCAGTGGGGACACTCGCACTGATGTTAATACCCGCAAAAACTCATGAATATTAATATTTACTTTCATGAAGGGTTTCCAAGCTTTGTCACGATATGAAGTGGCTTTTCAAGGGAACCATACGAACATGATTATTTAGTTATTTCTGAACTCAATATAGAGTAGGCCTAAGGACTTTGTTTTCTCCGTATTCTAACCTTGAAACTAGACTAGAAACACCTACCTCTAGCTTCTCTATGCGATCTTTGAGCTGAGTGATCGCCTGCTCCAGTTCGTCCACAGCCCGGCCGGTGAGCAGGTGGACACTGTCGGGGGCAGAAGCCGGGCTGTCCCGCACCATGATCCGGTCATGTTGCCCCTTCTCCCCAACGGCCGCGGCAGTGGCACCACCTTTAGCCCCCAGCATCCCCGCCACACTCCCGCGCCTCTCCGAAATGATGCGGCCGCCTTGCTCCCTCTCACAATCCGTCAGCTTACCCGATAGCTCCCTTATAGTCCGCTGATCGGTGCTGATCTGGTCTTCCTGCTGCTGGACGGTCTGTCGTAGCTCTTCGGCGGCGGTTCGGAGGTTCCCCTCCGCGGTCGCAGACAGCGACAACGGCTCGTCCGCAGCTTGTTGATTAAAGTTTCTCGGGTCGCACTCTCCCGCGGGGATCGGCGTACAGATGAGTCGACTGACCCTCGGGTCGTGTCCGGTGAGTCCAGTGACCCCGAGTCCCGCCTTGAACGTCGGCGTCTCCGACTGTGGGGTTTCAGAACCATGGAGAGCTCCGACCAGCGGTCCGGCCCGGGCCACGGAGCCCCGCGACGCCGTGGTCTGAGCGACGGATTGCGCATACAGCGACTGGTTGTCCGCCGCCGTCTGCTGGTGTGGTACAACCTTAGACGATCCGGTGTGCACGGCGGCGATGATACAGATAACTGCTCCAATGAAGGCCACCATCCCGGCGGCCAAGATCACAACGATGAACTTCAGTTTGGCGGTGGGAACGATCGAGAATTAGAAATGAAAAGATAAAAATGGAACGGTGTAAAGCCACTGATTTCAGGAAGAAATATCCAATCTCCTGGATATAAAGAAGCCGTTTTTGCTCTTTCCTGCTATGAAACGGCGTTCTTCCTGCTTTTCCCTGTATCTTCCTCTGTACGTATAGTTTTCAGCCAGTTGCAGTGGATCAACAATCCTTACCGTGAGCCTAAGATCGTTTCTCTCATACCGAGTCGATATAAATCATCCAGTCTGTCCGCTCAGAAGCCTTCAGTCGCTCGCGCATGCTTTTACTGCGAGCGAGAGAGAGAGAGAGAGAGAGAGAGATGAAGAGATAGAGAGAGAGAGAGAGAGAGAGAGAGAGAGGGAGGGAGAGAGAGAGAGCGAGCGATAATGTTAGAGAGAGAGAAAGAGAGAGAGAGAGAGAGAGAGAGAGAGAGAGAGAGAGCGAGAGAGAGAGAGAGAGAGAGAGCGAGAGTGAGAGATACTTCTATAGACTAGGTTCGTTCTTTCCGTTACTTATATTAGACACGCTTTCATACTTTCCCCCCACTATCCACAGAGAAATATCTTTTTATTTCTTTTTTATTTCAAAAAAGATCATCATCCGCATGGCTTAGCCTAACCCCGCGGGCAGCAGAGTTATGTCCGTCATAACTCAAGTCCAGGGCTCCTCTTGGGACGGCCCGACAGCAGCTCGAGACACTGATTGCATTGTAGGTGGTTTGCGTGCGTTTGCAGGCGCGCGCACACACACACACACACACACACCCACACACCCACACACCCCCCCCCCCCCCCCCCCCACACACACACACACACACACACACACACACACACACACACACACACACACACACACACACAAACATCCATACTCACCCACACCCACACGCACTTGTGGGTTTGGGTGTGTTTGTGTATGGATGTGCGTGCGTGTGTGTGTGTCTTTCTTTCAAATCAAATACACGCACACGCAAATACACACGCGCACACTAACGCGCACTGACAGCTATAGCGGTACAAAGCATGGTATGTGTGTGAGAAAAAGGGGCTTTTCATAAATTCCGCCATGCACTCGTGTCTCACAAGCAGGTTCAAGATACGACGCTATGACTATAACAGGGCACTATATGATGTAGGCCTACGAGAATGGCACTGGAACAGCTTCTTCAGCTGAGCACGGTAAATACATCACACTCTCCCGACAGGCCGGCTGTTGGTGAGCACTGGGTTATCGAAGTGTACTGCTATTATCGTGACAACTTGACAGCTATGAACGCACCTATCGCGATGAGTGGACTTCGTGACGGACCCATCGCAGTGAGAGAGACGGTCGCAGTATACAGCTGATTGATTTGATCATTTATTGATCGAGTAAAATGGTAGTTATAATGAATACAGGGAATTGTAATGATTACATGAGAGTGGGTTTTAATGTTCCTTAATGTCTCATCAACATGTGTAATAATAGGTCATGCGTGTATTACGTATGCTTGTCTGACAGACAACTTAGTTGTTAGTGAGACTATTTGCATTATGCATTAAGAAGGTATCAAATGCCGCGATTTGGGCCTTCGTGTAATATATTCTCATCACGCACATAACAAGTGGGGCTATAGTAGGAAATTCTAGATGAGATGAAACATGATGAATGATAGTGCGTGATCATGAGTGTGTGTGTGTGTGTGTGTGTGTGCGTGTGTGTGTGTGTGTGTGTGTGGGTGTGGGTGTGGGTGCCTGTATGTGAGAGTTGTTTAAAATTCCTGTCATGTCCATGGGATGCTAAGGACGCCACCTATCGGACGATTTTACCCGACAGTTCATTCAGCTGGCTCACGGAAATAAATGCTGCATGAGTTTTATGATCGCGCCTTTAGCCTCTCCCGCTCTTTCTCGCCCCCCCCCCCCCCTCTCTCTCTCTCTCTCTCTCTTTCATATCTTGTTGGCTTCAGCGTTCATCCTGGAGCTCACGGGTCATAAATACTTCAATGTTGTTTGAAAAGAGAAGAGCTACCAAATCAACGTTAGTCACGTCGAAAACGAACACGCAGAAAATAATAATCAGAAGGTGACCCACAATGACAGTCTGGAACATATGTCTCCTTTAACATTTCCTTTTAATCATCATCATCATCATCATCATCATCATCATCATCATCATCATCATAATCCTCAATACCAACATTATTTAATATGGTCATCATCATTCACATTGTGTCCTTGTGTTCCGGAGATGTGGGTGTGTGATTGACGCTGCAGAGCGAATCATTATGAACCCAGTCCCCACCGATGTGTGCTGTTGCTTTTATGAGTTTGCAAGAAAACAATAATTAGTTTCCCCCCATTGTTCTGCCTCCAGGGAACTTTGCATTTTAAGTTGACCAAACTTTAGGGCAATAATAACAGCACGAATAAAGCACTCAAATATATATACAATTTAAGATAATGATATTGCTAGCTCATAAAATAATAAGGTTGATCCACTATTGCAATAACAGCCAAACAAAAGCAATATTCAAAGCAACGGTGCATTTTCCTTGTTGCCTGCCAACCCGGGTCTGCTATGGCTAACTAGGCGACAACAGTTGTTTTAATCTAGATATTTTTTCATATTCTAATATAAACATAAAGGTTATCACAAGTTTAACTAAACCACCAGTTGTCAAACCAACAAATCAAAAACAATTTAATGTGTTTTTGATTTCCTTAATAAGCAAGCTATGATTCGTGAACACACAAATCTTCAAGAATAAAATATGGCCTATAGAATAAAAAAAAGTTGCGTCATCTTTTAAGTTCAAAAACCGGTCTACTCGTTTTTGTTATTGCTCATTATTTTATTTTCGACGAATAGCCTTAGTGTGCAGAGTTCTATAGTAGCCTTATTACCTACCACAAAGTAGCCTAAAAACACGCCTACATTCACTAAGCCCATATGTGAGCAGACACTGGGCAGCTATTGTTTTCATGTTTCTGCCTTGTTAATTATTCACCTCACTCTTTCACTGCGCGCACGGTGTTGATTACTCACTCGAAGTCCTACCCCAAGTCCACAAACCATAAACTGCGTTCTTGGTCGAGAACAGTCTAAAGGTTTTGCGTCTTTTTTTTGGGGACTGCCGCGTGTTTCGGAGCCTGCCAACAAACCAAGTGTTTCCCCGGGAGTTTGACGACAACCGATCCGACATGTTGTCTCCTAATGACGTGCAGCTCCACATGGATACACTGGAGATCTACTCTGTAAGTTGCTGCGACGACAATATTTCAGTGTAGGCCAATCTAGTCGGGGTCTGAACCATACTGTACAGAAGTGAGATAACTGGATAAATTGTAAAAAATGTGGTGCGTGCGCAAAAGTGGTAGTTTCCTTGCACCTGTGCCATGGCCCAAAACTTAAGAACGTTATGTAAACGGCACATTTAAGTGACTTTACATTGTTTGTCTTGTTCAGAAATAAATGTGTTGTAAGTTAACAAGCTAAATTTGTTTCAGCTCATATGTGCTCTATGCATGTTATATTTATCTTTTACATTTATAAACATTTGCAATTTGATCTCCTTTTAATGGAGGCCTATTCATATTAAAAGTTCATCTGTGTGTGTGTGTGTGTGTGTGTGTGTGCGTGCGTGCGTGTGTGAGTGTACATGCTTTTGTGTGTGTGTGTGTGTGTGTGTGTGTGTGTGTGTGTGTGTGTGTGTGTGTGTGTGTGTGTGTGTGTGTGTGTGTGCGTGTATGTATCAGAGCCTGTTGAATCAGCTCAATCCAAGCCTGCAGAAACTGGTGTCTCTCGGCCATAGCTACATCCAGGCTTTCTATGGTGAGAAAGAAAAACACGTTAAACATGAAAAAAATAACATACTTTGGATCGAATGAGTGATCATCTGATGCAGTAAAAGCGGGACATCTAATCAGTATCTTACCATAGAAGTCATTGCAGTTCATGTGCATAAACTTTATGGGCACAATAAAAGCACCATGCTAGACATCTAATCAGTATCTTACCATAGAAGCCATTGCAGTACATGTGCATAAACTTTATGGGCACAATAAAAGCCCCATGCTAGAGTGTGAGGATAAGGGAGCTGACAATGTTTCTCCAGGAGCCGGTGATCCTGTGTGTGTATGTCTGGGGTTTGTTCAGGCTGGTTTACAGCCTCGTCCCCTGGGTTGGGCTGGTGGTGTTGAGATGTTGGGCCGCCTGGCAGTATAACAGCTCAGAATGGTCCTAACCGTTTTCACTCCACATACTTCCATAAGCTTGATCCGGCTTGAGGAAAGCAAATGTTTGATATGATGAACACAACACAGTGCTACTCTGGTGAGCATAACAGACCAAGCAGAGGCACTCCGTGCAAATATTAAATTGAGTTCAATTCCATTAGATTAAATTAAATTAGATTCATTTCAATTCTATTTGCATAGCTCTTTATCACAGTTACAGTCTCAAAGGGCTTAACAGGCCATATATGTGACACCTCCTAGCCTAACCCCCAAGAGGGCAAGAAAAAACTCCATTCATTAACAAGGAAGAAATCTTGAGAAAGAAATAGACACATTTTCATGCTGTCCTCGACGTCAAATCTTTCAAAGTCATTACATCAAGATACAG